>NW_027491284.1:1632500-2003829 GCF_021521415.1 Bidens hawaiensis | reverse complement strand
TCCGGTGAAAAACAAAAACTTGAATTTTAGAGAGAGAGAGACAACGTTGTCGTTTTCTTTAGCTAGTTTGTCGTCGCTTTTGTGATATTTTGAGAATTCGCCATGTATTTTCTCCGCACTCATAAATATATGTCGAAAAATATTGTTTAAATAATAATAATATATATGTAGCACCGTGTTTTTTTAATGATCGTCATCATTCATTCATATTTATTTTAATTTTTTTCTAACGGAGAAAAATATTATTAAAAAAAATACAATACCTAACAAAGAAGCTTGAAACGAAGGAACATACAACACGAAACTTCAAATTCTATAAAATGTAAAATTACATCTACTCGACCAATCTAGTTCCTCTTGTTCCCCCCCCCCCCCCTTCCCATTTTTTACCCATAAGAATGTGGTCATGTTGATTTCCTCTATCATCACTTTAAAAAGAATATTAAAACTAATCGGATGGATAGCGGTTTTATAAATGATGCTTGCATTTGTTATATAGAAATGAGTTCTTTTTTAAAGTCGCGATCGAACGCGTTATGAATCGTTTTCAAAACATGAAAACCCGTAGGGAACAATTATAATTAATATGTAATAAATTTTTTTTATTTAATATGACATTGTATTTTATTTAATGTCAATGTTGTACTTTTTATTATGATAGTGATATTGCGTTTTATTTATTTGGCCTAACGACCGACCCGACCCATCAGGGCCCAAAAACTTTGACACAAGAAAAATCAAGCACCGAAAATTGAACCCATAGGAAAAAATTCCTGGCCCCCGCCACTGCATCTAAAGATATGTGCTTCAACGAGTCGACCGACATTGTCTTATGTAGACAATTCCTCAAATAGTTATCATGAGCTATATGATCAAGACCTAACTGTGTTTCTATGAGCGCCCCTCATGATGTTATAATGCGCAAGCATCGAAGCAACCTGTTGGACAAATATTACCAACTAGACCTCCAATCTAAGTTAGTGCGACTAACCACGGGTGGGGCATGTTATTCCCTAATAGCACTATTCACATTGGCTACGTCGACAATAGTTAATGATCATAGATTTGTAAGGCTCTGTTCCCGGTGCCCTACATTGGTGTTGGATTTACTCATAAACACAATTCTAAATGTTAGAGTTAATTAAACTTTTCGCGGAAATATAATATTCAACCATTCTTAAAAACCAACAAGTACTAGTTATAAACAAAAGAACAAGAGTCTTAATAAATAACATAAACGACACGTAAGTCTTCTTCTTCAGATGCTAGTCTTCACTTCATTGCCACGTGCTTCCCCTCAAACAACCTGTCTCATTCTATTAACTTGCGTGCATACTAAAATTCAGCTACGTTAAGTGAGTTCTAGTTAATCAATTAACATAAAATGCATTCTCATACTTACTCGAAGATATGTATTACATACTTTACTTATTAATCTTTCTTTCATACATACATACATACATGCATGCATGCATGCATGCATGCATGCATGCATACATACATACATACCTACCTACCTACCTACCTACATACATACATACATACATACATGCATACATACACACATACATGCATGCATGATATATACATGCATGCATGCATACATGCATGCATGCATGCATTCATACATACATACGTACATACATACATACATACATACATACATACATACATACATACTGTCTTTCATAAGTTCCGATAGCATACCATAAACTACTACTCTATCTCTACCATCTCAGATATTATTAGGGTCTGGTCCCTTCTGTCACTTATATTACTAGGGTCTGCTCCCTTGTGTCACAGATATTATTAGGGTTTGCTCCTTCTGTCTCAGATATTATTAGGGTCTGCTCCTTCTGTTTCAGATATTATTAGGGTCTGGTCCTTTCTTTCTCAGATATTATTAGGGTCTGGTCCCTTCTGTCTCGAGTAATCATACAACCATACATGTCTCGTCAATCATCCATACATTCATTATCATACGTTCGTGCATACTTTACATATCTTTTAGTTATATATATATATATATATACACACGATAACATTCATAAACATTCACATAACATACACTTACCATTTAAGGTAAGTATATTAATTAAACATAGTAGTATGCACACAGGCCCGAAAAATGTCACAGAGAAAATGGGCTAGAAACTCACCTTGATCCTGTTACACTTGGAGTTAATAGTAATTCCCTTCCATAGTTGTGCAACGACTAACTATTTAACATATATATTCATTAATTAACCGTTCAACTAACTAACTAACTAACTAACTAACTAACTAACGAAACTAATTAAATTTGTACTTAGTTATCTAGCGTATTTGATAAACTAGGCTCATTTGTTTGGGCTAACGAATCTAACGGGATTACTTTGTTTGACGACGGTCTTTGTTTCATGTTCGTATCCCTCAATTATTATTATATATCCATCTTCTTTATTATAATTATATTCCTTTCTTTCAATATCTATATATATATATATATATATATATATATATATATATATATATATATATATATATATTTACTTTACCGGACCGTTTATCTCTAAAAAGTATCGACACATACGGAGGTGAGTGGGTCACTTAGTTTGGTTTATTTTGTTGGTTATGCTTTGGATTAACTAGGAATAGGCCTAACTAGCTCTTGAGCTTGGGTAGATCAGACCTAACAGATTATAGTGGCCTTTGGGCCCATCTGTATGAGTCCAGTCGTATGAAGGTCCAATTCAATCGCATGACGGCCCAATCGGATCGCTTGGATCCAAATCCAGTCGCATTCTCCAAAAATGAATTGTGGGAACCGGGTTTCGAACCCGTGACCTCTCACTCCCAACATAGTGTCTTAACCACTCCACTATCTAGCTTGGATGTTATTCTAGTTGATCCCATTCTTTACATACAATACATCCTTTTCCATCATCCAAATTCTTTTCTTTCTTTCTTTCTTGCTTGCTTGCTGTAGACTATCATTATTATCATTTTAGACTTTCTTTTATACTACCACTACCACTACCACTACTACTAACCAAAAGAATTCAAACTTGGTTAGGTTCAAGTTCCAATATTTTATTCTAGGTTTATAAAGAACCAAATTTCTGTTAGATCTATGAATCATGAATGAGTCGAACTTAACTAACGAGTTAAACGAATCCAACTCATAAAGTTCACGTTTCGACATCAATTTTATATTTTTATTAACCCTTAGGCCCCGATCAAGGTTCTACCAGTTTTCATGGAGAACCCGTATCAAATGAACCACCTTTATACTACAAACATACCTCTTAGCAATTTCCTTTTAGAGCTTACTCTTGGCACGAGCTAGATCTTGATCTTTCGGGTCGTTTGGATGCAAGAATCACTTAACCAACTTAGATCTTGTTCTAGGTTTCTAAAATATGTAGAGTGTGTGTATTTGAATGTGAGCTGGTAAAAATGGAAAGTGGCTGGGATTTTAGGGTTTTAAGGGGTATTTATACCCTTAGCTCATGGACCTTAGGCCCATTAGCTTACTAAGTCCATGTTAATTGTTAGGTCCATCTCCATTTAAGCATGCCATCTTTTATATTAGTTTATTATTTATTCTACAACAGTTAAATAACAAACTTTATCTAAATATTTCTTTATTTATTATTTCTAAAATGTAGGACGTTATAAGTCTACCCTTCTTAAAAGAGGTTTTGTCCACAAAACCTAACTATTACTTAAACAACTGCGGGTAGTACTTCTTCATTTCATCCTCATCTTCCCAAGTGGCATCTGATCCCTTACGATGCTTCCATATTACTTTCACCAAGGGGATAACTTTACGACGAAGCTGCTTCTACTTGCAGTCGACTATTTCTATAGGTTGCTCGATATAGTTTAAATGTTCGTCAACCTCGATATCTATTAATGGCATGTGAGAGGTGTCATCAGCTAGACATTTTCATAAGTGAGAAACATGAAAGGTAGAGTGAATCCCTTCCAATTTCTCAGGTAAATCTAGCTTATAAGCCACTTTTCCCACACGAACTATGATCTTGAATAGTCAAATATACCTTGGACTTAACTTCCTCCTCTTTCTAAAACGAATAATTCCTTTCCAAGGCGAGACCTTAAGCATCACGTTGTCACCAACATCAAACTCAATCGGTCGTCGTCGCTTATCAGCAAATGACTTTTGACGATCTTGAGCAGCTTTCATCCTTGCCTTAATCTGATCAAACCTAGAAGAAGTTTCTTGCACGACTTCTAAACTTCCGATTTCGTTCTGACCAATCTCTCCCCAGCATACTGGAGTTCTGGAACGTCTATCATATAGCATCTCAAACGGCGGAATACCAATACTCGAATAGTAGCTGTTATTGTAAGAGATTTAGGCTATGTAACACCCCGGCTAAAGTGGAAACGCCCAAGTGTAACGTACAGATTGTTCAAAACACACGTGACACTATTAAGTGGTAATATTATCATTAATTCATTAATACTTCAAATACACAAGTTTAAACAAGTAATATAAGGAAAATCAATACAACTAAACATTTTGTCCATTTGTTTAAATAACCTAAGTCTATTGTCTTCTCCAAGTGTCATCCTCTAAATTTTGTACCTGTACCATATGCATAAAATAAGTCAACTATATGAATATTTGGTGAGTCAACTATATGCATAAAAATCATATAATTCCATGAAACTTGTGAAATGCGCAAATAAGGGTTCTTTACACTCGATACAATGGACCTTAGTGTAAAGAACAAACGAAGGTCCTTTCCAGTTGTTACACAACAAACGTACTCGGATATGAGGTCCATTTTCCACTCGATACAATGAACCTGAGTGCAAAGGGGGGCGTACGATCATACTTATTGAGGCAACCACTTGAAATCAACACACGAAAATTTTAGTCTTTACGAAGCACAGGTTTTATCTTAAACGACTATTTTAGTGTTTATAAATATTAACTAAAAAGAATTATAAGGTGAACACAATGGAAAATAAATATAATATAATATTAACGGGGTTCACGAATAAATTTTTTTATAAAAATAATTTTATTTAATTTTTAAACATTTATATATATATATATATATATATATATATATATATATATGTGATGGATCTTACGAGAAGTGATTTTATTACGAGAAGTGCGAGAAGTTAATCACAACCATTGATGATGATTGATCTATGGTCTACAATCAAAATGGCAATAGTGTAATTATGAGTTTCAACATCTTAATGGAAATTAATGGAGTTTCAAACAAAAAAGGTATGTTGGTATTTTGCTTTCTAGAAGCCACATTTGTAACTTACATTTTATTATTACATTCATAAATTTCAACTACATCATCTCCCAAATAAAATATTCTAATAATTTAAGCTCGCAAGAAGTTATCACAACCTGCAAAAAAAATCATATAATCTATATTACCAAAACTTTTTATTACCAAATAAATTCGTGGGTTTCGCCATACGTTTTCTAGTTTATACAAGCTAACACGTTCTTTAATGTTTATAAAAAAAACGTTGACTAACAATCTGTTAAAGTTACATTATTTAGGAATTAATTTGTTCATAATTAATTAATTTACTAATTATATTCATAGTTTAAAAATGATTATGTTAAAAGTTACATTATTTATTTTATTAGTGTATGTGGTATTTCAAACTGTGTATGCATATCTTTTTCGTGTGTAGGTTCATTTATGTATTATGTAGGTTCATACATATATTGTATTTGTGGTATTTTGAATTGTGTAAGTGTAATTTTTATCGTGTAGGTTCATTTATGTAAAAATATAAGTTCATACCGTGTAGGTGGTATTTCGAATGGTGTAGTTCTAATTTTTATCGTGTGTAGGCTCATTTATGTACTTTGTAGGTTCATATATGTACTTTATATGTGGTATTTTTGAATTATGTATGTGTATCTTTTATCACGTGTAGGTTCATTTAGGTAATGTGTAGGTTCATATATGTACGCAGGTGATACTTTGAATTGTGTATGTGTAATTATTTTAACGTGTGTTGGTTTATTTATGTATTGTGTATGTGATATTTTGAAGTGTGTATGTATAATTTATATAAAAATCTTGAAATTATAAATAAAATAAAAAAAGATGTAGATTTGTTTGCTAATAAACTGTAAATAAGATGTATATAGGTTTATGTGTAGGATATGTTGTATGACGTGTAAGATGTGTTGCTTAATGTATAGAATATGTTTTATGATGTGTAGGATATGCTATTTGATGTGTAGGATATATTGTTAAGATTGATGTGTAGCATGTATTTTTAATGTGTAGGATATGTTGTATTATGTGTATAGGATATGTTATTAGCATTGACGTGTAGTGTGTATTTTTAATGTCTAGAGATAATTATTAGGAATGAGTTGTTTTAATATAAAAAACTGAATTTGTGAAAAGAATTTCCAAATAATAAAAGTTAACAATCAATATAATATAAAAAATGATAAAAAGAAAATCATGTTTGAAACTACTAACTTATTTATTAGTTACTAAAAATAAATCATTAAAATTTTACTAATATGCCCTAATAATTAATTAAACATAAAATAAAAAGAAAATTATATGATTGGCTAGAAGGACTTCTCGCACTTCTCACAATAAGAAAACTTCTGAAATGAACCTAATATATATATATATATATATATATATATATATATATATATATATATATATAAGAAAAAGGTTTTTAAAAAAATATAAACCAAAAACGGCCTAGCCCGGATTCGAACCCCGGTTTACGCCTTGGCAGTATAGTGTCTTAACCAACTGGGCTATATTGTAAGTTTTACCTTAACAGAAACAGTTATATTTAAATTACAAGCCAAGTTCATCATCTTCTTTATTCAAACCCTAGATCCAATTCCCTCAATTCACTCCTTAACTATCAAACTTAGGTTAGGGGTTTTGTTTAGTATTGAAACGCGATCATAACATATTATAATTACCTGGTAAGGATGTTTCTTGAGGGTAAATGATGCTTCACCGGAGAAACTAACTTGATGATTAATTAATGATTCCAGAGGATATGTGAGTGTGTTATAAGATTGTGGATGAGTTTAGTTTTCTATTAGGGTTGCATATATACTAGTTATTGGAGCGTAATACGTTAATTGATGTTAAATGCTTTTGGCCAGGAATCCGGCGATGGTCACGGAAATAATTGGACGGTTTAAAGGATGTTATAATACAATTAAAGCATCGGTTCATGATTAATATCTTGTTCTATGGTCGTTATAATAAACAAACGGGTCAAAAGCGAGATTTAAGGAGTAATTCGGGTGGCTAGAAAACCGTGGAACAGGGGGTGGGGGGGGGGGGCTGGGTATGATATTTATTATATTAATATAATTTAAATGAATTTTACACTTCAGGTCCCTATACTTCTAAGAGGTTTTAAAAACATATTTTAATTAAAAGTTATATTTAAGACCTTCAAGTTTCATGTTATTATTAAATCAATAATAGAAGATATATTTGCAAAAAGAGCCCTGAACTTTGGAATGCTTTGATTAATTAATCGAAAGGTATTATACTAGGATATTTACATAATTTACTCATAAAACTTTAAATCCCGGGTTTCGTTAAAACAACAATGTAAAACGAACGAATGATGAACTTCAATCACCGAGAATATTACATTAACGATGAACGTTAAAAACGAATAAAGTAAACAACAAAACGGGTCGATTAACGAATGTGAACAATCCAATTACAAATATAAATGACGAATACATACTAAGAAAGTTGGGATATATATATATGTATATATATTAATACTGTTGGTGCATTATGCTAGTAGTTCATTTGACTCGAGTTTATTGTGTCTGTAATCATTACGATGTTTGGTTTGTCGTGATAAACTAGTTAATTTTGTTTTTGGTTTTAGCGAACTTAGCTTCTAGCAAAGTTAGGGACAACTTCGCCTAGGGTGTTAGGCGAAGTTGTCGTGCTATATTAACCTAACTTCCGCCATCAGTTGAATAGGTCTTTTAGGGTATTCGTTTTGTAAGCGGAAGCAGCGCTTCGGTGTGATTAGCATTAATATCTAATAGAAAAGTAACATTTGTCTTACGTGTTACGTGTTCCTTAACGTGTGTCTCGTCTAAACACTCGTATCGTATACGTAGGGGATTCCGCACCTTCGTATTACGAGATAATCCTGTGTTGATCCTGCTGGGAACCTACAATTGGTATCAGAGCGTTTGCTCGTGATTGTGTGGTTTGGGATTATCATACTTGTGTTAAACGAACTCCGCTAGACTTTTCGCGGAATCGTTTTACGTAAAACACCGTTCGTTCAGTCCATTCCTACATTACATTGTCCTTGTCGCACTCCATACTACCTTTTAATCATTCGAAACAAGAAAAACACTGCTCAAAATCAGATCTCGCGACCTGCGAAGTTGCCGTCACCTGAAGTTAGGGTTTCAGCGAAGTTATTACTGGCGAAGTTGTACGCTGGTGAAGTTAATTGGCGAAGTTATTCTTTGGCGAAGTTATACTTTGGCGAAGTTATTCTTTGGTGAAGTTGTACGTTGGTGAAGTTAATTGGCGAAGTTATTCTTTGGCGAAGTTATACTTTGGTGAAGTTGTGCGTTGGCGAAGTTACGTGGTGAAGTTATAATCTGGTGAAGTTAACACAAGGTGAAGTTGTACTTTCTTCACCTTCACGAAAGATCGTTTCATTTTGTTCCAACTCCTGTTTCGGTTTAAAAATGACGTCAATAAACATCACTGAACTGGTGAAAATGGAAGTTGAAGCTGGGTCAGCGACTAAAGCTCCAAAGTTACTTAAAGACACTGATTTTGTTGCGTGGAAAGACAGATTTGAGCTGTATGTGAAATATCAAGATGCAAAGATGTGCGTATGCATTCAGGATGGTTACATCCCTCCAACAACTGAGTTTGAAGGACGTGAGCAACTGAAAAAGTATAATAAGATGGAGGACGATGAAAAGAAGATGTACGAGGCAGAAAGTAAGACACTAGCTGCAATCACTATGGCACTACCTCAGGAAATTCTTCATACTTTTCGAAAGTACAAGACGGCTAGAGAATTGTGGGAAGCATTGGAGAGCCGCTATGAAGGTAACTTCGGAATTCGAAACTCCAAGATAAAGTTACTAAAAACTCAGTTCTCGGTATTCAAGTATTTTAAGAATGAATCGCTTGATGACATCATTACAAGATACTATCGCTTGATGACCGAATTGGACAACAACTCCATAAGGTATTCTGAGAGTGAGATTGTGGAAAAACTTCTTGATGCTCTTCCATCAAGATGGGAGATGTACACAGTTCTGATGAAAGAAGATTAAGAATTTGATAGTTTTGATTTAGAGAAGGTGGTTAAAAAGTTACGTAATTATGAGCTTAACATGTTACGAAAAGAGACGCCTACTGATAAGGTTCAGGATCCGGGAATGTATGGTGCAAAAGGCTCTGTAAACTCAAGCTCTAAAACAGATTCAACCGCCTATTACTCAGGCGGGGAACCAAATTTTACGCAAGATGGTCATGTGATGATGAATATGGATGGAGATATATGCTTTGTAGCAAGTGGAAGTGGTTCTTCAAAATCTCAATCTTCGGTCAATAATTCTTCTACTAGTGCTTCAAATGTAAATTACTCAAAGATGCCTATGAGTGTAAAATCTGCTGAACAACAATTTGCCCTTTATGCCTCTTTCATTGCGTCTTATGAAAATTACATCAAGGAAAAGATAGTAGACCCTGCAACCTTGGATGAGGACTATGATCAGATAGATACTGATGACATGGAAGAAATGGATCTGCAGTGGCAAATGGCGACGATAGTAAGAAGGGTAAAACGGTTTATGAAGAAGACTGGACGAAAATTCGTGGGAGAGAGACCGGGATTTGACAAGTCAAAGGTTCGTTGCTACAATTGTCAACAGAATGGACACTTTGCGAGAGAGTGCCCAAATGAGAGAGTTGAACGGGGTCAGAACAGGCCTACTCAGCAGAATGGGAATGGAAGTGAAATAAAAGCCATGGTTTCTCAACAGAATGGTGGATATAATTGGAACATCAAAGTTGAGGAGGTGATTGAGCAAGCCCATCTGGTGAATATCGTGAGTGAAAGAAGTGACAAGGAACCAATGGAGGATCAAGCATACATGGCAGAAGTGAATGATCAGCTCTCAAAGGTATGTTCTGAACCTCATTGTGAAAAATGTGAAAAACTGTCTGATCAATTAAATGCTTTAACTGATTAGTATTTAAGTTTGGAAAAAGAATTAAAAATTATAAAAGAAGAACATCATTACTCTAAACAAAGGGAAAACAGTTACTCAGTCAAAATTAATGCTGGTGAAAAAGACATAAGATGCCTTAAGGAAACATTAGCTGAGAAAATCCAAGTAATCGATCTAAGTTATGAAGTTGTGGAAGAAAAAACCAAACTTATTGCTGAAAAGGACAAACAGATAGCTGATTATCAAGTGAAAGTGGTGGAACTAAACAGAAAACTTGAACAGTTTAGGAACTCTTCAATGATGCTTAATCATGTCCTAAGTGTTCAACGTTCTCCTAACGATAAAGGAGGAATTGGATACAATGAAGTTCCACCACCTTTTAACAATACCTACACTTATAATCCTTGTAATCAGCCACCTGTCTTTGTTAAACCTGATCAGACAGTAACGGGAAATGTCAGCTCCATCGAATCACCCGTTAGAGTTCAATAAAGCAACACCAACGTTAAATTAAGCAATCATGAGAACCTCAATAAAGATGTTAATGAATCGGTTCAGACAGGATCGTCAGTTATGGATCAAGACTCCACGCATAAGGAGTCTGTGAACATTCGCAAAGTGGATGATGAAGTTGTGTTACTCAGAAAGGGGGAGAGTGATACTTTTAGTAAAACAAAATCTTCTCTAAACCCATTCGTTCCCCCTTATGTGAAACAAACTGTCAGTGAAGTAACTTCATCCTCTGCTGCAACTTCTGAAAAGACTGTTCGGATAGACACAGATTGTCCAAAGAAAATTAATTGTCCAAACAAAAGCTGTTTTCGATGTAACAAGGTAGATCACTTTGTCAGCAACTGTCCATTGAAGAGAAAGAAATCTAAAAATTTGAGGCCAACTAAAGATGAAAATGGAACGAACACTAAAACTGGTACGGGTAAAAATTCTAATGCATCCAACTTTAATCGTTGGACAAATTTAAGATTTTAAAGAAACCAACCTCGTTTTTTCCCAGTTAATCATAGAATGGGTAACTTCGAATCCATTAACGCTAGAAAATCAAGGATGTATGGATGGCCTCATAATCAGTTTTCTAGAAATCTTCCATTCAGATCAAATGAAAACCTCCCTCAAGGGAACTTTGGGCAACCAAGGAGTTGGATGCCGTTTGACAGGTTTGACCAACCCAAGACCAGAAGGGCTTGGGTCCCCCGCTTTTAATTCGTTTCTTTAACTGTGCAGGAACAGTCGAACAGGGCTGTGAACAACATGTGGGTTGTCGACAGCGGCTGTTCCCGGCACATGACTGGTAACAAGAAATTGTTACGTGATTTAAAAGTTGTACAAGGTGGAAGAGTTAGTTTTGCAGGAGAAAGTGGAGGAAGAATTTCTGGAGTCAGGGGGAGACCAGTTGCAAATGGGATGAGTTAAAAACCAAGAGGAGAGAGGACAGAGATGATGATCCCAATGCTTCAAAAGATGCAGGTGGTGAGCTGCCAAGAACTGAACAAACTCTTGGAGCTTCCACATCTCAGGGGGAGTCTACTGGTCCATCTGGCAGTGAAAGTGGTGAGACGGTTGTGGTGGATGATGAAGCTACTGATCCATCTGGCAGTACAAGTGGTGAAATTGTTGTGGTGGATGATGAGGAAGATATGGATGAAGATGTGTTGTCTCTTAGTGAGATTGAAAAGCTTGGTGAACAGATTGAGATTGATAGTAGATTAGAGGAAGGTGAGATACCTGATGATAGTGTTGAACATGATATTCCAAGTCAAGAACGTGTGGGTCAAGATGATAATATGTCGGGTGATTCTGAGTGGGAGGAACAACCACAGTGGAAAGAAGAATATGCTCATTGGTTTATCAAACAAAGAAGCCAGTGGTACCCACGATGTTCAAGGAGAGTTTTAATATTAAAGGGTATGCTGAATCGAAAAAAGGTATTATCTGTTGGTTGTATGATGATCAACTAAAAGTATTTGTGGTGAAAAGATATGATGGGATTCAGTATTTTGCTAAGAAGTTGAGATCATTCAATACGTTACCTGAGTGTGAGGTGAAGGACTTGGCTCGTTTAAGGTTTATTAATAGGAGTGGGGAAAACTTTGCTAGTTGGGTTGGTAAAATAGTGTGGAATGAAGTTGTTAAGGAGAAAAAGTTTGAGTTGTTAAAGCCTCAATAGGGGAAGTTGGTTGAAGATACAGATCGAGGAATGCGGGTTGATGGCAAGCCCTAGATGGTGATGAAGTACAAACCGATTAGATGTATGAAAGAGGTTCCAATGAAGACTATGCCTCAAGATGTGTTGAAAGATCTTAAATGGTGGTATGTTGATTGCCAAACTGCTGAAGCCGTGATGGAAGATCAAGATGAACAGGAGATCTTAAGGGTGTATGATCCTATGCACTTGGTTAATTTGTCTCAAGCTGATTTGCAGGTACTCAACGAAAAGAAGATTTTTTATATTCCCGCCAGGAAAGATGAAGCGAAGAAATATCAAAGGGTGGTCGCAGTTTGTGTGAGGCAAGGTGTACGTGCTTGAAGATGGAAGGTACGGCTTTTTGGATTACATGACCAGATGAAGATGTAAGAGAAATGAAGCTACTGCCAAGGGGGAGTCTGTTGGTGCATTATGCCAGTAGTTCATTTGACTCGAGTTTATTGTGTCTGTAATTATTACGATGTTTGGTTTGTTGTGATAAACTAGTTAGTTTTGTTTTTGGTTTTGGCGAACTTAGCTTCTGGCGAAGTTAGGGACAACTTCGCCTAGGGTGTTAGGCGAAGTTGTCGTGCTATATTAACCTAACTTCCGCCGTCAGTTGAATAGGTCTTTTAGGGTATTCGTTTTGTAAGCGGAAGCAGCGTTTCGGTGTGATTAGCATTCATATCTAATAGAAAAGTAACCTTTGTCTTACGTGTTACGTGTTCCTTAACGCGTGTCTCGTCTAAACACTCGTATCGTATACATAGGGGATTCCGCACCCTCGTGTTATGAGATAATCCTGTGTTGATCTGGCTGGGAACCTACAAATACACAAAACCAAAAATTTAAAATGAGTCGGGTTTTCGGGTTTGGAAAGTAGTGAATGCTACAGGATTCACAAATTTTATATATTTCATCCCAATATTAAAATAAAAATTGAATTTTTAAAGAAACAACTAATATAAAGAGTTATTAAAGGTTTTAACAATTTTAAATATACATAATTAAATAAAAAAAACAATAACATCAATCATTGAATGACCTGAAAGACGCCACAAATGGGAATATAGCAAGGACACTTATATATAGGGTGTACCAGTGGCGTATCCACCATGCCCTTATCATGTTGCATTTGTCCCGTCTTTCAAAAATCATTTCAGGTTTCGAGTTATTGCACAAAACGTACTTATTATGTCTTTCATTCGAGGGCTTGGATAATTACGTGTCGACCCATAATTACCTTTATTGTCAGATGTTCCACATAATCCGTACCATTGTGTGGGTTAGGATAAAATAAATTATTATGTTAAAGCTTTTAAACTATAAGAATTGAAAAATAATGAAAATCTATAAGAAAGTCCCTGAGGTCAAGGATAAGCGAAAACATTAGGTCCCAATAGTTGAAGTTTAAACGAAATAACAATGTTACTGAAATTCTAATGAAATAAGAGAGATTCTAGAGTAACCTAGAATAATAATAACGAATGGAATGCTAAAGTCATGAACATCAACATACTTAAACGAAACATTTAAGTCGATAATAACAAAATAAATATATGTGGCATTGAGCCAACAAAATATAAACAGGTAATTCGGTAAAGCATTGGGTTCGAGAATAAGATAGATACACGAAATTTTAATACATAATAGAGTATGCTCTTGGAGTCAATAATGACCCATTAAACAAATCAAACTTTCCAATAAAATATCAATGTGAATAAACGCCACATTAAGATTAAGAATCACAAAATAAATAATCAAAATGAAACATGCGTCTCAAATTGATAAAACGTTGAAATCAAGAATAAATAATTGAAACTTCAAGATCAAAGTAAAAAATTGATCGAATTTATGAATATTGAAATCAAGAATAACAATAACTCGAATAAAACATTGAGCGGAAATAAAACTAAGCAAACAATCAAAAAGATTCGTGTAAAAATAATAAACTCAACATGCACATGGTCCCAATTTCCACTAAATGATTATGCATATGGGAAATCAGTTATAGACCGCGAAATTTAAATAACAAAGTAAACCGATTTAAAAAAAAAGCAACTATGAATGAAAATAATTCACTAATTGTCGGGACCAGACCTAGTGCAAAACCTATATAGGTTGACAAGAGCAACTAGATCTTATAACCCAAAGGCCTCTTGAATAAACCGACGGAATTAGTATATTTAGCGATTGGGAGTGAAGATTTGTATGATAATAAATGCTTAGTAATATCAATCAAAACAGTAGACAAAGATTCACTTGATTGATATATCGTTTAATGAAAAGTGATTTAATGTTGCATGGAATGTCTAGGGTTTCGTGACGGTGGCGGTATGAGGTAGCACAAAGAGGAATATTCGCTCCGTTGGTTATGCCCTCGTAATCCGCAAAAACTCGTCGCTTTACATGGGAAAGCTAGGACTTTATTTATAGACCCAGACAATCCTTCTAGAGACCCTAATGATTACATAATGAATGACAAAAATAAATACAAGTGTAAACAAGTCTTCAAGTATGATAATTTTCTGTCGAGCAGACTTGTAATGCACAGCATGCTCGAAACAAGTCTTCGAGCAGACTTTACTTAGTAGAAAATATTCT
The DNA here is from genome assembly GCF_021521415.1 of Bidens hawaiensis. Classification (NCBI taxonomy): domain Eukaryota; kingdom Viridiplantae; phylum Streptophyta; class Magnoliopsida; order Asterales; family Asteraceae; genus Bidens; species Bidens hawaiensis. The sequence continues at coordinate 1,988,791 of NW_027491284.1, read as the reverse complement.
ATTGTAGCAGACTTCAATCTTCATGACTTATCCTTACTTTGCTCGAATATGTCCCACGAGCAAGCATGTACTTCTCAATATCTTAAATCCTGCCTTGTGACTTATTGTGAACAATCTTTAGCATACTTGGGTGTGAAGCTTTCTCAGATTGAACTATGCTTGAAGTTAGTACTTCAAACTTTTGAGATCTTCCGTTATTGTATCCATGCTCGACCTACCAATGTGCTCGGAAGACTTGGTTTAAGCTGGATAGATCAAGTTGTTTGCTCGATTGGCAATCCATACTCGATGAAGAACATACTTGCTGGACGAAGTGTAGCTTGCTCGAAGCCTTCAATACTTAGAAGAAATTCCAGAAGATAGTCTTATGAGCATAAGACATAATGCTCGAAGTAGTAAAACCGTACTCAAACATCCAAGCTTGCTCGAAGTCCATACTTAGCCATTTATTTGAGGAGGTTGAGAAGATTCCAATCTTCCTTGTAATTTCCGAGTCAACAATCTCCCCTAGATTGGAACAAGCTCAGATGCACCAAAACAAACCTGCATTAAGTTACAAATGTATCAATATCTATGCATAGTTAATTAAAGAAAGAGTCATTACATTACGTAACCTAATTTTTCCACTTGGGCATTACACATAAAAATTACAATTTATATTAACATTACACATTCAAATAAAAACACACAAAAAGGTAAAAAAAATTCATTAGATCATCTTTAAAGTTCCCATCATTGCTGTAAGGCCCTGAACCCCGGGAACCCCACAGTTGGTAATCATTCAAACACTCATAAAATTTAATAAACTTAAAACCCATTTCATCCATTAAAACAAACGTATCAGAGTATCAATTTTGCGGAAAACATGAAAAATGAAATAAGTTCCCGAAACCCAGGAATTTTGCCCAAAATCCAAAGTAAATATAACTTTTATAAGTTTCCTTGAAATAAAATATTCATAACAATTCTTCCTTCCAGTATGCCCTTCACCATCCAAGTAGCTCCGTGCACGTCCAAGAGATAAGGCACCCTCTTCCAAATCCTGAAACTTACACTAACATGCACACAAAGTCAGCTTGAGCTGAGTGAGTTCAAGTTTTAAGTAAAAGATATCAGTAGTAAAAATCATGATAGTCATACCAAAGGTTTTCTAAAAGTAAAAGGGTACATCCATCTAGTCATCATTACCGAACTTAAACATCCTCATACATACATATACAAAATGTATATGTAAACACCCATTCAATAACATCCCTATATACATAACAGTATATATATATAACATCCACGTATAACATCAGGGTCGAGCAAACGTACAACCCAAACACGTAACATCAGTGCATGGAAACACAAAGTAGGCATACACAACATCAGTAGTCGAAACGACTACAACATCGCCAAATAGAGGCCAAGAAATAATGTATATACACATATATATATATATATTTAACATCCCAAGGCTTAACATATACTAGCAAGCCTATATAAATCATTTTAAAAACATTTCATCAAGTAAGAAAACATTTAGGTGCGCATGCTAGCCCAAAAGTAAAATGAGTTAAACAGGGGCATCATGAACTCACCTGAGATCGATCGAATACTTGCAACGAGCTAGGAAGTTTCTAAGGACAAAATCACAAGCAAGGGCCTGTAAATTATACGTAACGCGTTACTAAACTAGACTGTAGGAACACTCTAGCCTAATGGGCCGTACAAGCCCAACACTTTGGCCCAAGGCCCAACACTTGGCCCAAGGCCCAACAACTTGGCCCAAGGCCCAAAGATAGTCAAATCGGGTCGAATGCGCGTGAAATAATCCTTAAAACCATTTGTTAACCGAATCAGCCCCGAATGGACCAAATTCCATCTTAAACTTTTCCATTCATCATAATTATGTCACCCGAGTTGATAGGGTTGACGGTTCCTTTTTACAACACTTACTTAAACATTTAAACGGAAATTCGCGCACCGCCGACTCGATTGACGAAGCACTAACCCCGACAGCCCCGAGCACCAAAAAAATAATTTTTCCACAACCCTTAAACACCCCTAGGGCTGCACGAACAGAATCGGTCAGTCACCCGATCAACTAACGCATCAAACTCAACAATTTGCAATTCTACACCCGATAAACCCTAGTTTTTGAACTAAAATCGATTGACTGACCTAAACACCTCCAATGACCACGAAATTTTAATATGATGTAAATGCCATACCTGGGGATCTTTCTACACCGGAAAATCTAATTTTTATTCACGGGAAGTGGGTCAATTGCACTCTAGCTGAAATCTGCCCAACGAAAAGTTTTGGCAAAATTGAGCATCAAAACGATTAGGGGTGAGCAAAAAGAGTGTAGGGGATTGTAGTACATACCTTGAACTACATCTAGGAACTTTGAATCGATCAAAAAGTCGAAGCAAAGAATGGAGGGGGTGGCTGGAAGTGGCCGATCGGACCAGCTGCATAGGGTTAGGGTTTTATGTTTTTTTGTTTAATGTTATAATATAAAACATTTTCATTCTAGCCCCCGGAATTTAATAATAATGCAACTTGGAAGAAAAGTTAAGCGATTAGGCGTACCGGGATGACGTAAAAGCCTTCGAGAAATGCCGGAAAAACCCCGAGAGTTGTACACACTCAACAATCTTTAATCCTTGAAATCGGAATCAACGGGCGTTACAAGTCCACCCCCCTTACAATGGGATTCGTTCCCGAATCCCGATGCAACAGGAACAACTGCGGATAATGCTTCCTCATCTCGTCTTTGGACTCCCAAGTAGCCTCGAAACCCCTACGGTGTCTCCACTGCACCTTCACCTGCCTAACCACCTTATTCCTCAGTCGTCTCTCCTGACGGTCAAGGATAGCAATCGGTTGCTCGACGTAGTTTAGCTTACCATCGAGCTCAATATCGTCAAGAGGCACATGGGCCTCCTCATCCGCTAAGAATTTCCTCAGATGAGACACGTAGAAAGTGGGGTGAATCCCCGCGAGCTCCTCGGGTAAATCCAGTCTATAAGCTACCTTACCAACTCGGGCCAAAATACGGAACGGGCCTATAAACCTCGGACTGAGCTTCCCCCTCTTACGAAAACGAATAATGCCCTTCCAAGGATAAATTTTTAACATAACCCGATCCCCAACCTCAAACACAATAGGCCTTCGCTTGTTATCTGCATAAGACTTCTGACGATCCTGCGCAGCCTTCATAAATGCTTTGATCTTGTCGAGTTTCTCAGTCGTAGCCTCGACCACCTCTAAACTACCTAACTGCTTTTGACCAATGGAACCCCAACATATAAGAGTTCTACACCTCCTACCATACAACATCTCAAACGGTGGCATCCCAATCATAGTGTGATAACTGTTATTATACGAAAACTCCACCAACGGTAAGTGACGGTCCCAACTACCACCAAAGTCGATAACACAAGCCCGCAACATATCCTCGAGAGTCTGAATGGTCCTCTCGGACTGACCATCCGTCTGCGGGTGATAAGCAGTACTAATGAGGAGTTTGGTGCCCATCTCCCTGTGAAACCTTTTCCAAAACCTGGAGGTGAAACGTGTATCCCTATCCGAAACAATAGACACCGGCACCCCGTGCCTAGTGACGATCTCACGAATAAACACATCGGCCAGCTGCTCTGAGTTAAAAGTCTCTCGAATCGGCAAGAAATGAGCGCTCTTGGTGAGTCTATCCACAATTACCTAAATGGTGTCATAATTGCCTCTAGGAGTACGAGGCAGTTTAGTCACGAAATCCATGGTAAGATGTTCCCATTTCCACTTAGGTATTTCCAACGGCTGAAGTTTCCCAAATGGCTTCTGATGCTCGGCCTTAACCTGTAGACACGTCAAACACTTACTCACGTACTGAGCCACCTCAAATTTCATTGCAGGCCACCAATAATTTTTCTTCAAGTCTTGGTACATCTTGGTCGCGCCCGGGTGAATAGAATAGCGCGACTTGTGTGCCTCATCCAAAATTTTATCTCTGAATCCTCCATACCTCGGTACCCATAAACGACCATCCTTATAATTCACCCCATCACCTACGTCTTCCAACAACTTTTCCTGACCCCAAATACGCTCTGACATAATCCATTCCACCTACAATGCTTCATTCTGTACGTTGGCTATTTGTTTCAAAATGTCGGGTTTGAGAATAAGCTGGTAGGATTTCACACGAATAGGTTTTGGTCTCTCCTTCCGGCTTAACGCGTCGGCCACCACGTTAGCCTTACCCGGATGGTACATGATCTCCAGGTCGTAGTCCTTAATCAACTCCAACCATCTACGCTGCCGCATATTCAGTTCCTTTTGCTCGAAGAAATACTTTAAGCTCTTATGATCGGTATAAATAACGCATGGAACACCGTACAAATAGTGCCTCCACAACTTAAGCACAAATACAACCGCTATCAGTTCTAAATCGTGGGTAGGATAATTCGCCTCTTGTGGCTTCTACTGTCGTGAGGCATAAGGGATGAATCGACCTCGCTGCATCAAAACACACCCAAGCCCCTGATAAGAGGCATCAAAATACACCACCAAATCGTCGGTGCCATCAGGTGAAGCTAAGATCGGGGCATGCGTCAATCTGTTCTTCAACTTGAGAAAAGCTTCCTCCTATTCCGTACCCCAAACGAACTTAACACTATTCTTAGTTAGCTTGGTTAGCGAAGAGGCAATTTTCGTAAATCGGGAATAAAGCGGCGGTAATACCCCGCCAAACCCAGAAAACTACGGATTTCGGTCAGAGACTTAGGAGACTCCCATTCATTCACGGCTTCCACCTTTGCGGGGTCAACCAGAATACCACTCGGGTTAATGGCATGGCCCAAGAATTGAACCTCACGTAACCAGAAGAAACACTTAGAAAATTTCGCATACAATTTGTTCTTTCGCAGAGCTTCCAACACTTCCCTGAGATGACCGGCGTGATCGGATTCACTCTTAGAGTACACAAGAATGTCATCGATGAACACAATAACCGAGCGATCGAGCATCGGTCTACACACCCGGTTCATAAGATCCATGAACGCAGCCGGTGCGTTGGTCAAACCGAAAGACATCACCAGAAATCCGTAATGTCCATAACGAGTGCGGAAGGCAGTCTTAGGAATATCTTCCTCCCGAATCTTCAGCTGATGATACCCGGACCTAAGGTCGATCTTAGAAAACCAACTAGCTCTTTGGAGCTGATCAAATAAATCGTCGATCCTTAGGAGAGGGTATCGATTTTTAACAGTGAGCTTATTCAACTCACGGTAGTCAATGCACATCCACATGCTACCGTCCTTCTTCTTAACGAACAAGACCGGGGCACCCCAAGGTGAGATGCTCGGTCGAATGAAGCCATTATTGAGCAAGTCTTCCAACTAGGCCCTAAGTTCTTTCATCTCATTTGGCGCTAGGCGGTAGGGAGTTCGGGCAACGGGTTTGGCGCCTGGTGCAAGGTCTATTTGGAACTCGACCTCGCGATCCGGTGGCACATCTGACAAATCATCTGGAAATACATCCAGGAAATCCCGAACAATAGGAACATCACCGACGGTAGCCACCTCGGTATTCACATTCATAGCATACGCCAGATACGCCCCGCACCCCCGCTGCATCAACTTCCCCGCATTAAGCATGGATATAAAATGTGGCGTCGCAACCTTCCTATCACCAAACACCGTAATTTGAGTCCCATCCGGGGCCCTTAAACGAACGAGTTTCTGACCACAAATGATCTGAGCATCAACATTCGCGAGCCAATCCATCCCGAGCACCACATCGAAACAACCAAGCGTCATCAAGTACAGTCGCACCGGAAACCTATAACCAGACAACTCAATGGAACAACCCTGAATAACCCTAGACACGGACACGGATTTTCCTATAGCAACCTCAACCTCAACCTCAAACCCATCGACTACGCGCTCGGGTGATTTATTCAGTAAGGAACAGAAAGTGGCATCCACGAAACTCCTATTGGCCCCCGAATCAAATAAAACTGACGCCTATAATTCATCAAGTAGAAAGGTACCTAGGACAATATTATACTACTGCTTAGCCACACGGTCGAAACATACGAATTCAAAGGAAAAAGAAATTATAACGGTGGAATGAAAGCCAAATAAGGAAAAAGTAACTGAAACGACATCCGCATCCTCTTTTGCTTCCTTCTTGGAGATGTTGAAGGCCCTCGCCCTGGCCTTCGGCTTCTCATCAATTTTCCCCCTCGAGGAAGTCCCCTGCCCGGACCCCCCCGCCTTAATGGAAGGACAGTTTAATGCCAAGGACCCGAACCCTTACAGCGGAAACAGGTAAATGTCGGGCACTCGAAATGGGGGTGTCCCACCTTATCACAACGAAAACAAGTGCCAGACCCATCTTACACTCCCCCTTATGTGGCTTCCTACACTTCTTGCAATTACCAGACGCTGCGTCCCTTCTAAATTCAGAAGTCTCAGTCTTCACCCTTTTCTCGGATGAGTTAAAATTGTTCCCCCCTGGCCGCTTACCGTACGAGTTTGAGTTCCATGCCCTCCTATTCTCGGTAGGCGGTAATTTCCCCCTCTGATCATAAAGCGTACCTGCTAGAGTGATCACCGAGTGTAAAGAGTTCATGTCGGTAGTCAACACACCCCTACGAATATCCACCAGAAGTCCCTTCACGTACTTCTTAATTCTCTTGGCTTCGGGAGTAACCAAGTCAGGACATAAGCGAGACATCTTGTTAAACTTGGTGGTATACTCCCGATGCGACAAAGAACCAGCCTCCAAGGTCAAGAATTCCTGTTCTATTTTATCTAATTCATGCGGAGGACAAAACTGATCAAGAACCGATTTCTTCAACTTATCCCACGTCATCCTCCTAACCGCACGATCCCCCATGGCTTGCGCCAAGTTATCCCACCAACATAGTGCCTCGGAATGGAACGAGGCAGTAGCATAAGTCACCATGTCATCCCCCTTACACTTACTGACCCTCAGAATAGACTCCATCTCCCTCACCCACTGATGTGCTGCCAATGCATTTTTAGTACCATCGAAAGAAAGGGGTCGCACTTCATAAAGTCACCATACGAGCAACCCCGGGTCGATACACTAACGGTCCGCACCTCATCATCATCCCCACTCGGCACATACACTTCCTCTTCCTCTTCGACCTGTACCTCCTTACTCTTCCTTCCCCTATCCGAACCCTTACCAGCTAGTGATTCTTCCATGACCCTGACGGACTCAGCAACGATCTCTGGAATGGCGCTATGGAGCACTTGGTAAACCTCATCCGCGATAGCCGCGCGTAAAGCAGGATCTAAGGCGGGGTTACCCCCGTCCTCATGAATCGGAATTTCCTGCTGGGGAGTAGGAATCTCATTCTCGGCTTCGGCACGTGGCCTACGACCACGACCGCTAGAACCACCCCTCCTGGTTGTTCGTGTATTAACCATGACTTATCCCTACAAAAACAGAGTTTTAATATGATTAAGTACAAGTGGCATTTAGAACATGTAAGGTAAGGGTAAACTGCTAATGACATTTATCAAGTGTGATTAGTCGTTTACTTTACCCGCCCGTCCTAATCACCCCCGACCCCTAACCATATTAGCACTCTATCTAACACTTAACAGTTAATCACATAAAGGAAATCTTAAATGTAAAGGAATGACTAACTAACTTAAAGTTACCTCTTGGCGTGCAACTACTCGTGGCGGGCATAATGATCTCTTTTCTTACAGTTCGAGTCAAACCATTCGGGGATGCTCAGATCCCTCGAACCAAGGCTCTGATACCAACTTGTAAGGCCCCGAACCCTGGGAACCCCACAGTTGGTAATCATTCAAACACTCGTAAAATTTAATAAACTTAAAACCCATTTCTTCCATTAAAACAAACGTATCAGAGTATCAATTTTGTGGAAAACATGAAAAATGAAATAAGTTCCCGAAACCCGGGAATTTTGCCAAAAATCCAAAGTAAATATAACTTTTATAAGTTTCCTTGAAATAAAATATTCATAACAATTCTTCCTTCCAGTATGCCCTTCACCATCCAAGTAGCTCCGTGCACGTCCAAGCGATAAGGCATCCTCTTCCAAATCCTGAAACTTACACTAACATGCACACAAAGTCAGCTTTAGCTGAGTGAGTTCAAGTTTTTAAGTAAAAGATATCAGTAGTAAAAATCTTGATAGTCATACCAAAGGTTTTCTAAAAGTAAAAGGGTACATCCATCTAGTCATCATTACCGAACTTAAACATCCTCATACATACATATACAAAATGTATATGTAAAGATCCATTCAATAACATCCCTATATACATAACAGTATATATATATAACATCCACGTATAACATCAGGGTCGAGCAAACGTACAACCCAAACACGTAACATCAGTGCATGCAAACACAAAGTAGGCATACATAACATCAGTAGTCGAAACGACTACAACATCGGCAAATAGAAGCCAAGAAATAATGTATATACACATATATATATTTAACATCCCAAGGCTTACCACATACTAGCAAGCCTATATAAATCTTTTTAAAAACATTTCATCAAGTAAGAAAACATTTAGGTGCGCATGCTAGCCCAAAAGTAAAATGAGTTAAAAAGGGGCATCATGAACTCACCTGAGATCGATCGAATACTTGCAACGAGCTAGGAAGTTCCTAAGGGCAAAATCACAAGCAAGGGCCTGTAAATTATACGTAACGCGTTACTAAACTAGACTGTAGGAACACTCTAGCCTAATGGGCCGTACAAGCCCAACACTTTGGCCCAAGGCCCAACACTTGGCCCAAGGCCCAACAACTTGGCCCAAGGCCCAATACTTGGCCCAAGGCCCAACAACTTGGCCCAAGGCCCAAAGATAGTCAAATCGGGTCGAATGCGCGTGAAATAATCCTTAAAACCATTTGTTAACCGAATCAGCCCCGAATGGACCAAATTCCATCTTAAACTTTTCCATTCATCATAATTATGTCACCCGGGTTGATAGGGTTGACGGTTCCTTTTTACAACACTTACTTAAACATTTAAACGAAAATTCGCGCACCGCCGACTCGATTGACGAAGCACTAACCCCGACAGCCCCGAGCACCAAAAAAATAATTTTTCCACAACCCTTAAATACCCCTAGGGCTGCACGAACAGAATCGGTCAGTCACCCGATCAACTAACGCATCAAACTCAACAATTTGCAATTCTACACCCGATAAACACTAGTTTTTGAACTAAAATCGATTGACCGACCTAAACACCTCCAATGAATACGAAATTTTAATATGATGTAAATGCCATACCTGGGGATCTTTCTACACCGGAAACTCTAATTTTTATTCACGGGAAGTGGGGCAATTTCACTCTAGCCGAAATCTGCCCAACGAAAAGTTTTGGCAAAATTGAGCATCAAAACGATTAGGGGTGAGCAAAAAGAGTGTAGGGGATTGTAGTACATACCTTGAACTACCTCTAGGAACTTGGAATCGATCAAAAAGTCGAAGCAAAGAAGGGAGGGGGTGGCTGGAATTGGCCGATCGGACCAGCTGCATAGGGTTAGGGTTTTATTTTTTTTTGTTTAATGTTATAATATAAAACATTTTCATTCTAGCCCCCGTAATTTAATAATAATGCAACTTGGAAGAAAAGTGAAGCGATTAGGCGTACCGGGATGACGTAAAGGCCTCCGAGAAACGTCGGATAAACCCCGAGAGTTGTACACACTCAACAATCTTTAATCCTTGAAATCGGAATCAACGGGCGTTACAATTGCTGTCCAGTTCAATGTCTCCTTTGAGCTTCAATTAATTTCTCATATCTCACTACTGCAGCTCTCTGCTGAAACTGTCACATTCTACAGCATCCTCATAATCTACAGGTACATTTATGTCAATAATGTCTTGCAGATCCTAGATGTGTATATATTCCAATTCAGAATCATGTTCTACAATGGCAATTGTTCTTCCTTCTGAATTTTTCAGGGATACATATTCACTTTGCCTAATAAAAGGTGAGCAATTCTGCCACCCTGTTGTACTTGTGAATTAGGCACTTACATTTCCTTTCTCATTGCCAGGCTCTCTCTCAAAGTTCTTGTGGTTGAGCTTGAGCCACTGGTTCTTTATGTTTTTCTTTACTTTGATTCCAAGAATGAATGTTCTGATAATCTAACATCTCTTAATCTCTTCATCCTTCTTTCCCTTTCAGCTTCATTATATGTTTCTTTTCTTTTCTGATCGAGGAATAGGAATCATTTCTCTGCTTGTTCTTTCAAGTACTTGGATAGATCATTTTTCTGTTGGCCAGCAGATCTGCTCCTTTGTTGATTGTCATATAATTCAAGCTATGCCATTGTCTCTAGTCGTTCTCTTGAGAAATTTCTGAAGTCATTCTTGAAAATGATTTGTGTTTCTTCTCCATCTTCAGTGATAGCCCTCAAGGTTCTTGATCTTCCATCAAAATACAAGTGAGTGGGAAAGTTCAAGTTTCTCTGTTACGTTTGCTGCCTCTGCACTCTTGAATGAATCACCATTCCTCCAGATGTAGAGGAGGAAGGCATCTTTCCAAGCTTTTTCTCTGATTCATCAAACAGCCTCTTTATTTTCTCCTCATTTTTAAACATCAATTCTGGATATTTCGCCCCTCTTCTGCATAGGATAACGATCATTTTGGCATTTGTTGTGCAGTTTGTGTTTCTCTTGGCTTATCAGTCCTTCCCTCGACCATTAATCTTTCAAATGTTCTCTGTTCCTCCATCATCTTCCTTTCTTCTTCTAAAAACATCCTCTGCTCCCTTTGGTAAATTTCCAGTAGTTCTTCATGAGATAGAGTTTCAAACTCATGTTATTTCATGCCTTTATTCATAAGAATGTCTTTCAAGATTTTCACTATCTCTGGATTATTAAACCATTTTGTGGCTTCATTCTTCTTCTTTTCAGCTTCCATTCTTTCTATCTCCTCTTGTTCTTTCATTTTATTCTCTCTCTCAATCTGCAATCTTACTCTCTTCATTTCATGATTCTCTTTAACCAACCTTACTCTCTCTTGCAGCTCTTCCTTTGATAAGTCTTTTATAGAATCAAACTCGTACCCATTCTCCACCAAAAATCTTATTTCTTTCTTGTATTTCTTCCTCATCTCTTGATATTTCTGTTTAGCCTCCTCCTCCTTCTTCTTCTTAACTTCTTACATATTTTGCAGTACCATCAACCATAGCCTGTCTGTATAATCTGTCAATCTTAGTAAAAGGCTGTCGGTTGAGATAGGGTTTTATTTTTTTTTGTTTAATGTTATAATATAAAACATTTTCATTCTAGCCCCCGTAATTTAATAATAATGCAACTTGGAAGAAAAGTTAAGCGATTAGGGGTACCGGGATGACGTAAAGGCCTCCGAGAAACGTCGGATAAACCCCGAGAGTTGTACACACTCAACAATCTTTAATCCTTGAAATCGGAATCAACGGGCGTTACAATTGCTGTCCAGTTCAATGTCTCCTTTGAGCTTCAATTAATTTGTCATATCTCACTACTGCAGCTCTCTGCTGAAACTGTCACGTTCTACAGCATCCTCTTAATCTACAGGTACATTTATGTCAATAATGTCTTGCAGATCCTAGATGTGTATATATTCCAATTCAGAATCATGTTCTACAATGGCAATTGTTCTTCCTTCTGAATTTTTCAGGGATACATATTCACTTTGCCTAATAAAAGGTGAGCAATTCTGCCACCCTGTTGTACTTGTGAATTAGGCACTTACATTTCCTTTCTCATTGCCAGGCTCTCTCTCAAAGTTCTTGTGGTTGAGCTTGAGCCACTGGTTCTTTATGTTTTTCTTTACTTTGATTCCAAGAATGAATGTTCTGATAATCTAACATCTCTTAATCTCTTCATCCTTCTTTCCCTTTCAGCTTCATTATATGTTTCTTTTCTTTTCTGATCGAGGAATAGGAATCATTTCTCTGCTTGTTCTTTCAAGTACTTGGATAGATCATTTTTCTGTTGGCCAGCAGATCTGCTCCTTTGTTGATTGTCATATAATTCAAGCTATGCCATTGTCTCTAGTCGTTCTCTTGAGAAATTTCTGAAGTCATTCTTGAAAATGATTTGTGTTTCTTCTCCATCTTCAGTGATAGCCCTCAAGGTTCTTGATCTTCCATCAAAATACAAGTGAGTGGGCAAGTTCAAGTTTCTCTGTTACGTTTGCTGCCTCTGCACTCTTGAATGAATCACCATTCCTCCAGATGTAGAGGAGGAAGGCATATTTCCAAGCTTTTTCTCTGATTCATCAAACAACCTCTTTATTTTCTCCTCATTTTTAAACATTAATTCTGGATATTTTGCCCCTCTTCTGCATAGGATAACGATCATTTTGGCATTTGTTGTGCAGTTTGTGTTTCTCTTGGCTTATCAGTCCTTCCCTCGACCATCAATCTTTCAAATGTTCTCTGTTCCTCCATCATCTTCCTTTCTTCTTCTAAAAACATCCTCTGCTCCCTTTGGTAAATTTCCAGTAGTTCTTCATGAGATAGAGTTTCAAACTCATGTTATTTCATGCCTTTATTCGTAAGAATGTCTTTCAAGATTTTCACTATCTCTGGATTATTAAACCATTCTGTGGCTTCATTCTTCTTCTTTTCAGCTTCCATTCTTTCTATCTCCTCTTGTTCTTTCATTTTATTCTCTCTCTCAATCTGCAATCTTACTCTCTTCATTTCATGATTCTCTTTAACCAACCTTACTCTCTCTTGCAGCTCTTCCTTTGATAAGTCTTTTATAGAATCAAACTCGTACCCATTCTCCACCAAAAATCTTATTTCTTTCTTGTATTTCTTCCTCATCTCTTGATATTTCTGTTTAGCCTCCTCCTCCTTCTTCTTAACTTCTTACATATTTTGCAGTACCATCAACCATAGCCTGTCTGTATAATCTGTCAATCTTAGTAAAAGGCTGTCGGTTGAGATACGATGCTACATGACCAGCTTGAAGTAAAAAATTTCTTTGAGTCTCTTTCCTCCATTCATCAGCAGATTCAGCTATCCTCTCTCTTGTCATATGATTGATATGTCTTTGCTCATACCCCAGGCTTAGAAGATATGCTTTATCCTCCTTTTCTTTATTTTCACCTCTTTCTCTCTTTTCTTTTGTTTTAAGTTCAGCCAACTGTTAAATTTCTTCCCCTGACATTTTCTTCTTTTCTTGGTTCATCCCTTATGCCTAGACCAAACTCAGTTTCAGACTGTTCAGCCTGGCTTCTTTTCATTTCTTCCATTGCAGCTGCTATACTTTCATTTGCTGCCCTTCTTATCTTTTCTTCCTCTTCTTCTTTCCACTTTAGATTAATTAGAGTCTCTAAGACCTCTTGAGGTATATCCTCTTCTTCTTCTTCTACTGCCAGCTTAGCATTTCTGATTTCCATGACCTTCTTAACAGACTCTACCTCAACCGCATCCAGGTCTATTACCACATTCTTGTAAAGGATCTTGCCACCAGAAACAACTTTAGGAGTAGCTTTTGGATGTAAGTGTTTTTCTGAGAAAGCTAACCCTTTACCCTTTCATTTTCTCCTCTGTATTTTCTAAGGGGTCTCCTCTTCCATATCATACTCCCCCTCATCAAAATTTTGTCTCCTATTATCATTCTCTTCCTCATCCTCATCATATTCCTTATTTATCAGATTTAAAGTATTTGATGTCTTCGCTTCTGAACTTTGACTGCTTTCATCCTAATACATTCTACCAATCTATTCCAACCCATCTTCTTTTTCATTATTCTCCCCCTGTTTTGGTGTATCTGAGGTCTTCTCAACCACAGCCTGCTCTAGGGATTGAATCTTCAGTAGTGCTTCTTGAAGGGCCTCTTCTAAGGTCCTATTTTTCAACTCTAGTATGGCATTTTTCTCCTTGAGCAGTATGTTTTCAAACTCCAGTTCCATGTTGCTCACTAGCAAGTCTTCATTTAGATAGGAAGTAGAGGATGAGGGTGTTTGTTGGTCAGGTTTGAACTCATAATCTGATTCGGGCTAGTTTGATGAATTTTTAGGTGAGGGTGGATTGAATGTCTGAGTTGTGGTAGGTATTTCTTGGTTGGCAGGTGTTTCTTAAGCTGGTTCTTGTTGTGGTAATGTTGGAGGTGTTGGTACAAATTTATCATTTAGAGGTTCAGGGCTGGATTGGAATGGTTAAGTGTTTGCTGGTGGGGTGGGTGCAGATTCATGAGCTGGTTCATCACCGGGCAATAATGGTTCTGTTTCGGTTGAGGAGATGTTATCTTGGTCAACGACTGGATCAGGTGACACAGGTGGTGTGAACTTTTCATTGTTTCCAGTTACCTGTGTAATCAGATCTTGAATAAAAGTATCATCATCTACACCTTCCTTATCTCTTCCACTGCTACCCACAACTCGATCCTCAACTACCTGCTTAATTCTCAAAACAGGTTCAACAAGTCCCTCAACAGCTCCAACTTCCATATCCATATCTAGAATGTCATGTAAGACCATTTCTTGACCAACAGGTTCAGCAATCGGTTCAACAATTTCATAAACTGGTTCATCAATCTCATGTGGTTGCTCTGCTTATGGTTCTTCACCTACAATATCAATTCCTGCATCATCATTCCCATCATTATTATCATCATCACCTTCATCCGATCCGTCTTCACTTTCACTTTCTTCTTAATCAACTTCGTCTTGCTCAGGTGAAGAAGGTACTTCTATAATTTCAACATTGGCACTCAACAACCAAGGGAGTATATCCCATTCCACATTCTCACTGTACAAACTCCTTGCCCCCTTTATCCTTTGTAAACATCCGGATCTTGTAAGCATAGAGTCTCTCTAGCAGTGTTCAATCCATGTAATGCTCTGTTTATCAAGATCTGTAGAAATCTCGGATACATCAATTATTTCTCATTTTGAGCCTTCTGAGCATTGCTGACCAAGCAATTGAATATGAATCTCGAGAATTTGAATGGCTGGTTGAATAGGATGGCTACTGTAATTGAAGCAAGTTCTCTGCTGATCAGAGTCCATGTCCCCCCTCCTTGGTGATAAAGATTGTATAACATGGTGAATCAAGAATCGGTAAATCGATGGGAACATCTCCTTCTGGAACTATCATTCGTGTATTCCCCCTTGATAACCTAGAATTTCTTGAAAAATTTTGCAGTCTTGAAGTTGAGTAGGAGAGCTACACATTGTGATTGTCATTTAGCTATAGTGTGTCTCTTATAGAAGCTTCCGTAATCTCTATATCTTGGTCGAGTACAGACGCCTCAATCCTCCTTCCATTAACATCATCCATATACTCTGCGGAACCCCAAAAATCAGTAATGTGATTTCGATAAATAATGGGGTTCTCTGTGAGTGCAACCCGAAGATTAGAATTTTGTTGATCTTATTAATGAACAAAAAGCAGGGGCTATTTGAAATGGAAACTGTTTGCTGTACAAACAAATTGGTATCCTTGAGCATTTGTTTAACCTGAGCATATCATAATCTTTGTCGCGAGCACATCTTCATTTAACCCCGAGCATATTCTTGTTTATCCCAAAATAATCTATCTTTTGGTCTCGAGCACACTTTGTTTTACTCGAGCAAAACCTTCTTCGAGCACAATTTGTTTTATCATGAACAGTTAGAATTTAATATTCTAAACTTACATGCTCGTGAAATGTTAGCTCAAGTTTTTGTCTTAAGCAGAACTTTCTTTCGAGCATGCTCAAGAAGATGAACTTAATGACTAATCACTGGCATAACTTCATCTCTCGAGCACAAATCTACTCACGAGCGTATGTAATAAATGTGCATACTCAGAAGGGATTTAAAGGGCTAATCTGTGCTGTGTGCTTGTGAACTGAAAATCCATGCTCGTGAACAAATTACAAGTTTTTGAAGAAAGTTATGGATTTTTGATGCAGTTGACTTTCTAAAGTCAAACGGGCCAACATGGAGAAAAGACTTAATATTTGCTTATCCGTTGACTTTTTGATCATGTGCTCTTAACGAAAAATGTTTGCCCAAGTTTGAGTGACTGTTTGGAAGTGACTTTTCTAGTTAGCTCAGCTGTTGACTATGTCGGGTCAAGGAGGGGCATTTTGATCATTTTTTGAAGATTTTTGAGCAAAAATTAGGCGAAATACACCAAAACTTCACGACTTCAACAAGGTGCTCACAAGATTAAGATGGTTGATTTTCACGATTTCATGTGTTGACCAAGTCAAACGTCAACTATCAACCACAAAGGTATCATCTTATTTCATGTACTTTGAATTTCATCAACAAATCTTGATGGGGATGGTCAAGATTGTTGAAATTGAAGAGTTTCATGTTTTCACTCACACTTGATTTGAAGACACGTTCGTTAAAGACAATTGCAACGAAATTGGGGGAGATAAATTCTATAAATTTCATTGCAAATTGTGAGCGTCAAATCAAGTGAAAGACTCAAGTAAAGGAAAATATGATCAAGATCGATTCATAATTCGATTTTCTTCAAAGACGTTTGCTGGTTTGTGAGTTCTCGGATTTCCTAGTACGTGTAAATAGTTGGAATCTCTTTCTAAGAAAAGAAGTCACTTGAAATTCAATAACAGGTTATAATTTGATTTCGAATTCAGTTCTTAGTTCGGGAAAGGTTTGAAAGGAGTTTGCAAAGAAAGAGACGAGCTTTTGAAGAAAGTTGGATTATTTGATGATCATACCGAGTTTATTTCCTTTTGTGTTTACTTATTGACTTGATTCCAATTATTGGAGTTTGAAGCCTCATTCTTATGCCCATACAACTATATCCAAATGAGAAAAAAATAGAAGATGGTCTAAATGGACAACGGGAGATGCTTATTGTGAAGGGGAGAATTTCAATGAAAGGCGTCGGGTTATGAGTTGATCATGAAAGTGATTCGATGGCATCGGTCTAAGGGGGAGATTGTTGTGAATTATATTTTAGACCGACGCATTGAATTATTATTATTATGGGTGAAAAGTTATTATTTTATATTATTTGTTTGGTCTTACAAAGAGGCGGATGGAGTGAAGACCAAGGCACAAGACCACTATAAATAGACGATTACGTCATGTGTTTCATTATGTATTTTTCATTGAGAGTTTGCCCCCAGGGAAGAGCTCTCCCCGGGTGGCCGAGCGTTTATGATTATATATGTATGTATGTATGTATGTATATATGTATGTATGTATGTATGAGTGTTCTTTGTGACAATTTTTCGATTAATGAAATCATACTACTACATCTATCTATTTGTGTTTCGATTACAATTGTTCATCCTATTATTGATGGTTAATCGAATCGAGCTCTCCACATCCGTCCATTATTATCGTTCAAGAGTGAATATGAGTGCGATTCGATACTAGCTCAGATCCGAGCTCCTTTGTTAATACCGACTATTCACGCTTTGCATTCGGGGCTCGGGTCTTGTCACTAATTAACGAATAGCCAAACTCAATGTTAACTTTGTAAATTGAAAGGCATCGATACATAAAATTATTTCGATGATATCCAAACAGAATAATATATATATATATATATATATATATATATATATATATATATATGAAGACGAAAGAGAGGGAAGCATAAGGTAGCTCACGATGTTTGTCTTCTTGGAGATGGGTTGTGGTATAAAAGTTGTTATGGAGGTGGTGGTAAGATTTATTAATCAAAACTCGTTGGTGTTGGAAAAGGAATGGAAGAGAAATGATTGTCGATAGTTGTTTAAGTTTACGAAAATCGATTGCAAACACGTGATGTTTTCATAACACAAGGAAATTATAATAATTTGCATGATAAGATAATAACTTTAGCTAGCGCAAAGGTTTTGAAATTTTATGAAAATTTTAATATGAAAAGTTTTCTCTTAGCCGGCGTCCTAGAAAATGGAGAGTTGCCGAAAATGCCTCGTTTGTTAATGAAACTCTTTTGGTGATAGTATAATTGCCTCACGAGCCTAGGAATTTGTTTAAAACATAATTATTTTAAAGATTTTATAATAATAATTCTTATAATAATAATAATAATAATAATAATAATAATAATAATAATAATAATAATAATAATAATAATAATAATATTGGTAGTAACACATTTTGTTAAAATGAAAATTTTTTTTGGAAGAAACTAACTTGAATATACTTAATATCTTGTGAATATATAATTTTTAATTTACTAATTAAAAAAATAGAGAATTAGAATTTCAAGTAAGAGGTGTTTATGATAGAGATATGCATGAAAAATTTATTTTTTAAAAATTTAGGCATGGTTAATGAGTTTGAAAAGATTAAGTATTGATGTTGGAAAACTAATAGATTTTTGGGTGGCCAAGGATGCGGGGTTATGGTGGAAACAAGTCAGGCCTTTTTGAGTATGGCGGGTGTGCTCGGATCATCACAATGGTAGCAAACTAGAAGTACGAGTATATGGTTGGGTTAAACGGTTAGGTAACGGCTCGGGGGAAATGAATGAGCGGTGTTGGGTATGCAAAGATTCTCAGCAAGGGTGAGGTGATGGCTGAAATTATCACAAAATTTGGAGCATTTCGACATCGCGGTAGCGGAGTGGTGGAATCACACGTACACAATAGGGTGCCGTGGAAAATATTTTTATTGGGTTAGGTTTGAGTTAGCATAACTTTGGTGTTTTGAATGATTTGCTGTGGTTGGTAATGAATTTTGCAAGCAAGTTAAGCACTTACTGACGTAATCTACTACCTCATTCTTCATGCCCAACCACCAGTAGTCTCTTTTCGGGTCTTGATACATTTTGGTGGATCCTGGATGAATCGAGTATCGATACTTATGGGCCTCATCTAAGATTTGACCTCTAAGATTCCCATGTCGAGAATCCACATCCAATCAAATCTTGTCTTCACACCATGAGTATTATCTATCAATTCAGTCTGCTGTCCAAAAATCCTCTCTTTCTTCATTATTCCTTCATTCGTAAGCACCTCTAACTAGACCTTGCTTGTCTCTTTAAATAAATCCGAGTTGATAATCAACTTATAAGACTTCACTGTCGCGATGACTACTTCATTCTTTTTTCTTAAGGAATCAGAGATTACATTAGCCTTTCCTGGATAATACTTGATGTCACAGTCATAGTCTTTAATCAACTCTAGCCATCTTCTCTGTCTCATATTCAACTCTTTTTGACCGAAGAGGTACTTCAAACTCTTATGATGTGTATAAATAGTATACTTAGTACCATACAAGTAATGTCTCTAAATTTTGAGGTCATGCACTACAGTGGCTAACTCTAGGTCATCCGTCGGGTATGTACTTTCGTGAACCTTCGATTGTCTAGATGCATAAGCTATGGCCTTTCCTCGTTGCATCAACACGCAACCTAACCATTGATGCGAAGCATTCGCAAAAACTACTAGATCCTCGTTACCATCGGGTAAAACAAGGATTGGAGCCTGTGTGAGCCCCTTCTTCAATTCTTCAAATGCTCTTCCTAATACTAACCCCAATTGAACACTACAGCCTTTCGGGTTATATCGGTCAACGGTGCGGCTATCTTGGAGAAACCTTGAATGAACCTCCTATAATAGCCAACCAACCCTAAGAAACTACGTTTCTCAGTTGGGTTTTGAGGAGTCTTCCAATTCTTAACTGCCTCAATCTTCGCTGGGTCCACAGTAATCCCCTCGGGATTGATTATGTGTCCTAGAAATTGTACCTCTAGCAGCCAAAATGCGCACTTTGAGAACTTGGCATATAGTTTCTAATCCTTCAAGGCCTCTAATACTTCTCTTAGATGCTTAGCATGATCAGACTCGCTCTTCGAATAATACAGTATATCGTCAATGAAAACGATAATCGACTTGTCTAACATTGGCCGACATACCCTTTTAATCATGTCCATAAATGATGCGAGAGTATTCGTTATACCAAACGACATCACGAGAACTCGTAGTGTCCGTAATGTGTCCGAAACGCTGTCTTAGCGATGTCTGCCTCTTTCACTGTCAACTGATGATAGCCTGATCTAAGGTCTATTCGCGAGAACCAACTAGAACCTTGCAACTGATCAAACAAATCGTCGATCTGTGGCAATGGATATCTATTCTTCACCATAAGCTTATTAAACTCACGATAGTCTATGCACATTCTCGTACTTTCGTCTTTCTTCTTAACGAATAACACCGGTGCGCCACACGGGGAAACACTTGGTCGTATGAAACCTCTATCGAGGAGTTCTTACAGCTGGGACATGAATTCCTTCATCTCAGATCCTGCCAGGCGGTAAGGTGCTTTCGCGACGGGCAGTGCTCCTGGTACTAACTCTATCTGAAATTCTACTTCTCGTTCCAGTGACAATCCCTGAAGGTCCTTAGGGAACACTTGTGGATAGTCACACATTATAGGAACATCCTTCACTTCTTTCGTTTCCGCTGAAGCATTGACAACATATGCCGGGTAGGCACCGCACCTTCGCCATAACATTCTCTCGGCTCTTATCATCGAAATGACGTTAAGCCCCGAACTTTCCTTATCACTATAAACCGTCACTGTACCACCATCCAAGGAATTTAACTTTATCAACCTACTCTTACATGCTATCTGAGCCTCAAACTCAGACAACCAATCCATTCCCAAAACCACGTCAAATTCCCCTAAGGCCATTACATAAAGGGTAACAGGGAATTCACATCCCTCTAACTCTATCTTATCATCCTTAACCATTCTCATTACCCTAACAGAGGTTTCACTAGCCGTTTCTACCAAAAATGTTTCAGGCACACGACACCATTTCATTTTTGCTAACTTACAGAATGTCATGTCTACGAAACTTCTATTAGCACATAAATTAAACAATATAGAAGCAGATATACCGGTTTACTAGAAATGCACCTGTCACAACATCTGGGCTTTGCTTGGTCTTTTCCTAAGTCATTATGTAAGCTCTGGTCTTCGGCCTGGACTATTCAGCATCTTTCTTCCCACTCCTTCCAACTTCACCATCGGTACACTCCCTTGCCACATGACCCGTCTTTTCACACTTATAACGTGCGGGCTTTGAATTACAATCCGGAGCATAATGCCCCACCTTCCCACATCTATAGCATGAATTCATTCTAAACCTACACTCACCACCATGAACTTTTCCTCACTTGTGACAAACATCAGTACCCTTTCCCCACTTGTACTCGCCACCATGCATTTTCCCACACGTTTGAGGCGGATTCTTTTCCCATACCTATGCCTTTTGTCTTTAGGGTTCCATAACTGAGTACCGAGTCGATTAGCATGAGCAACCCAATTTTTTCTTTCTTCTCCTCCACCATAACTTCATCCACTACCAGGTCATCGTAAACCATTAAACCATTTCTGCAAGGCCAACCGCGGAATCGAAAGTAGCAGGTGTACTTGCCCTGACAGGTGTGCGAACATTTTGTGGAAGTCCCCTAACATAAAACTTGATCCTTTTCGCTTCAGTAATAACCATATAGGGCACAAGTCTTAACATATGGTTGAACTCAGTGGTATACTTGCAGTGTGTCAACTTTCCAGCTTTCAGGTTTAGGAACTTCATCTCCGCCCGTTCCACCTCAGTATCCGCACAAAACTTTTTCATAACCATCTCCTTCAAATCCTCCCACTTCATAGCCTTAATTTTTGCAAGGGTCTTTCTCTGCTCAATAGTCTCCCACCTAAACATAGCTTTTTCACCAAACGACTGAGTAGCGAAGCCCACTGCTTGGTTGGGACGTCATTCGCCAATTCGGATAACCTTGTCCATCGCGGTTATCCATTGGAGAGTAGCAATCGCGTCCCCCGTACCAATCAGCTTTGGTGGGTCGCAACCCTTGAACAACCTGTGGTTGCACCTACCTCGGCCTCACTTTCATCATCAACTCTCACAGAACGAACTTCACTCGACACTTCCTTCTCAGTCTCATCATACTTCTTACAACTTTCCCTTTCTTCTCAATGGTTCTTGCATAGCTTTCAGTAGACTTATCTGGTGGAAGATTCTTCACTGCAGAAGCTACTTCTTGAGTAATGGCATCTTGAATAGTAGGATCGAGCTAATACCCTTCCTTTGGCATAGTCATACTTCTTTCATCACCAGTTTCAGTAATTGGTTCTTTAGAGGGTATTCGGGAAACACGTGGCCTGCCATAGTGTCCCGTGCACCCTCCTTGTCCAGTACTCGTCTTAGCACCAGCCATTCGAATTCTAAAGGAAAAACACAAACATCATCACTTCAGGAACTATTTAGTACAAGGATAGTAAGGCTGCAACTAATAGTAGTGGCTAGCTGTGATTAGCTGCTCACGTTACTCTTCGTATCCTATGCATTTCCTTTCGTGAGTCCACTTGCTAGATTCTACTTATAACTGTTAGATAATCAAACATTTCAAATATAAACAAGTAATTCTGTTTTTGACAATTAGCTAACTCTTCAACTCATTCTTACATTATATACAAGGTAAATTGCGTATTAAGCTTGCTTGAGCGACACATGGCATTTTTGAACTGGAATCCTTTTTCTTTTCTTCCGTAAGTCCCATAATTTGTTCGAGTCTAAGCACGTAGGATGCTTATTCTCTTGAATGTATGCTCTGATACCAACTTGTAAGGCCTCATTCCCGGTGCCCTACATTTGGTGTTGGATTTACTTATAAACACAGTTCTAAATGTTAGAGTTAATTAAAACTTTCTGCAAAAATATAAAATTCAACCATTCCTACAAATCAACAAGTAATAGTTATAAACAAAAGAACAAGAGTCTTACCAAATAACATAAACGACACGTAAGTCTTCTTCTTCTTCTGATGCCAGTCTTCACTTCATTGCCACGCGTCTCCCCTCACGTGTAACGCTTGTTAATTTATGTTAAGTGATTTAAAGCATGTAAAGTATGTACATCTCTCGGGATTTACCCGGCATTCCTCGGAGATCCTCTCGTCATCCCGGCACGTTAAATTAATTTACTTTTCCTGCTACTTGCCACATCTTTCCAACTTAAGGGACTAGAGTGTAACATTTTATGTTATAATCAAAAATCGTATTCCCTCTTTTTTCCCTAATCCCGATCGGACCAGTGGCAGACCCAAGCACCCCCGTTTTTCTTTTTTTGCAGCCAAGTGAAGGTGTAAAACTCCAATTAAAGGTTAGCCCTACATCCCTACAAGTCTTTTACACCTTAATTGATCATTCTGTCTCGCGTATTGATTGTTAAATCGCTTGTTTTAGGCTTACTGGGTGGCTGTCCAATTAATCAATTTCGGGGCTGTTATGGTTGAGGTTTTTGCACCAAAATCTTTCTAGGTATGTCCCATATAACATAATTTAAAATCATGTGCATTGGTGTTCGTTTGATTGGTCAACTAGTTGTAGCTTGAAAGCTAGTATTCGGTTGACTAGTTTGTGAATTGTGATGTCTAGCGCGTTGTTTGAGGAAAATTAACAACCAGTTCGAATGTTGTAGCCTCGGTATAATTTGTTGGCTGTACAAAACTGATTTTTAAAGTTATTGGGGCTGAATTGGTTGTCGGTTACTCAAACGGGTTGGTACAACTCGTATTTGCGTTTATTGAATGGTTGGTGCGTTGTGCTTGCGAGTTACCGACCCGTTCAACTCGTGTAGCGTCGTGTGGACTTGTTGGCAGTGAATTTATCAAATTGGGTCCACATGGGGCTGAGTTGGATGTTAAGTGCCTAAACAACTCTTAAACGCGCATATTAGTCTCACCTAGTGCTTCCGGGGGTAATTTGGGAATTCTTTGTTCTCGGAAGTAACTATGGGTCATTTTAGTAAATATAAGGCCCCGTGGGCTGTTTTAATTAACTCAATGAGGTCGAGGCTTTAGGTAACTCGAACCGTGTTAGAACGTCTCGTAGGATAAACGAGTCCTTTCGGTATCGTTAGTAATGATTGTATGTAAACCGACAGGCGTTTGAGTTGTGGGGATACTTAGGGGTTCTCTAGCTCATGGTGATTTCGTGCCTTGTGTCAGGTGAGCTCATGATGCCCTTTTTACTCTTTTTAAGTTTTGGGCTAGCATACACACCCAACTGATTTTATGTGATGAACCGTTTAAACGATTTCCCATAGGCTTATTTGTATTATGGTATGTTTGTGAGGTTAATTATGTATGTATACACATGTGTTACCTTATGGCCCATTGGATTACTTGTATTATGGTACATCTTGGGATGTTATGTATGTATGTTTATATATATATATATATATATATATATATATATCTACTTTACCTGATCGTTTGTCTCTAAAAAGTATCATGACATAGTGAGGTGACGGAGTGATTTAGTTTGGCTTTTTTTGTTGGTTAAGCTTTGGATTAACTAGGAATAGACATAACTAGGTCTTCGATTTGGGTAGATCAGGCCCAACAGATTATAGTGGCCTTTAGGCCCATCTGTATGAGTCCCGTCACATGGAGGCCCAATCGGATCTCATGGATCCAAATCGGATCGCATGGATCCAAGTCGAATGCATGGATCCAAATCCAGTCGCATTCTCCGAAAATGAATTGTGAGAACCAGGTTTCGAACCCGTGACCTCTCACTCGCAATATAGTGGCTTAACCACTCCATTATCCGGCTTGGATGTTATTCTAGTTGATCCCATTCTTTATATACAATACATCCTTTTCCATGATCTAAGTCCTTTCCTTTCTTTTTTTTCTTCCTTTCCTTCTTTTCTTTATTGCTTACTATAGACTATGATTATTATCATGTTTGAAAGAGGCTATTGTATAGATGTAGACAACAATAAGGATCTCTAGATATTATAGCTTGTATCTCAAAGTGCAGAATTCAATGAGAGTGAACAACACAAGTAAACATTATGCAAAGTCTTCATTGATAACTTCAAAGCTTTACAAGATATGACACTTTAGTAACTTTGTCTCTCTAGTCTCTCACTTTAACAATCACCAAAAGTCTAAGAATTCACGCATAAGTCTCCTATTTATATGAAACATGAAAGAACATCAAGGGCGTATATGATATACGGAGAATATGTTATGCGCCCCATAACATATGGGGTCCTTGAGACTTTGGCGCTATCCTAGCATACACAAACATACATTTGACAATTAAAGCCCTATACAATCTTATCTAAGACCCTAGCAATAGACATTATGCTCTAACAAACTTCCCCTTGGATGTTGCTAGGTCTTCGATCTTCAGCCTTCAATCTTTCTTCCCAAAAACCTTTTCTCAGTACTCCCTCCTCATGTCCTTCCATGAACGTTTATTTGAGGACTTTTGATTTGTGGGAATAGACACTCCAATACCCTTGTATTGGTATTTCTTCAATGAAGCAATCCTTATGTTCTCTTTAATCTCCATCTCACGTTCCTTCTCCTTCTGCTCTTCTTCTTTTCCCATCTTGAACCATTTGCTCTTCCAAACTTCACCAGAATGAATTTTATACTTATGACATATCTTCACTACTTTCTGGTATTGCATAGCCGACACATGATGTTTATCATGTGAGACTTGTATCTTGCACTTGTACAGCGTCTCTATATCTTTCTCCTAGTAATTCACCAACCACATGTGATCCATTACATCAATCACATCCCATACTCCATCTCTATTCAAAACTATCTGAGCTTCACCCATGTTTTCATCGTAGTACCACCATCTGAAATAGACATGGAAGTCTTGCTCCATAGGGTACATAGGAATCACTTTCAGCGTTTCAGGCTGCTTGTATCTCCAAGTCTTGACAAAGTCATCCATTTCAGGATCTTTTTTAACACGAGATACATGGAGAAATGGTGTTTGAGGAGTCCAACTCCTAAACTTGCACCTTGCTTGATGCTTGACAAACTCCCAAATCTCTTTCACTGGCCCACGTTTGGGACAATTCAACAATTCCTTTTCAACAATATCCACAACATCCATCCATGGCAAGGATTTCAACTCACATAGGCTTTCAAAATATTTCACTCTATATGTTCTTCTGACAACAATCTTTCTTATCTTTGGGAGATAAGCTATACTCACAACCTTTCCAAGCTTCACTTCTTTTTCTTTCTTGTAATACTTGATTGGATTCAAGTATACACGTTTAGGTTCAATCTTTCTCCTTTCAAAGCAGTCATCTTGTTCTTGACTATTCATTTCGGCTTCTTCAGTCGACTTGCCTTTGTCAGAAGGTATTAGATTCCTTTGACTATCCAATTCCTAACTTATCATCTCAATCTCCTCATCAAATTCTTCATCAAATTCCAAAAACACATGATTAAAAGCATTGACATATGTCACTGGTTTTTTGTTCAATTCTTCTTCTTCAATAGGTTCATTTACCAGAACATTATCATCAATCGAACCCAACTCTTTCTCAAAATCAAATACAAATTCTTCTTCAGTTATATTTAACATTCTGTCCAAGTCAGCTCGAGTTACCTCAATCACTCCTTCCTCTAACTCCTCTCCAACAAATGAAAATCTAGCAGGAAGCTTGTAAGCGATAGGATCAACATCTAGTACTTCAATGTAACACCCGTCAAACTTCCGGTTTAATGATTTAGCGCGTTTAAAGTATGTATAACTATCGGGACTTAACCGACGTTTCTCGGAAGCCTTCACGCTATCCCGGTACGTTAAAGAACCTAACTCTTCCTTCCATTTTGCCTTACACTCCAATCTAGAGGGACAGGAGTGTAACATCTTATGTTATAACAAAAAAACCTAACCCTAGCCCTTACAATGTTGCGATCCGCAGAATAGAGCAGCCCCAAGACCCACAATTTTCTTTTTTGCAGCCAATTCTAAGCCTTAGAACTCCAATTCAAGGTATGTACTACGATTCCCCAAGTCTTTTACACGTTAATTGATCCTTATATTGTGCGTATTGATCGAAAAACGTCGTGTTGTAGGCTAACCGGGTGGCTGCCCAATTGAGCTTTTCCGGGGCTGTTTCGAGTGAGGTTTTTGCATCAACATCCCACTGTGTATGACATGTACATCATATTATAATTTTATGGCCAATGGAGGTGTTTAGGTCGGTCAATCAATTTTAGTTCGAAAACTAGGGTTTATCGGGTATAGAACTGCAAATTGTTGAGTTTGATGCGTTAATTGATCGGGTGACCAACCGAATCAGTTTATATAGCCCTAGGGGGGTTTAAGGGCTGTGGAAAAATTATTTATTTGATGCTCGGGGCTGTTGTGGTTAGTGCTTCGTCAATCGAGTCGGCGGTGCACGAATTTTCGTTTAAACGTTAAAGTAAGGGTTGTAAAAAGGAACCGTCAACTCTATCAACTCGGGTGACATAATCTTGATGAATGAAAAGATTTAAAATGGAATTTGGTCCATTCGGAGCTGATTCGTTTAACAAATGGTTTTAAGGTTTATTACACGCGCATTCGACCCGATTTGATTATCCTTGGGCCTTGGGCCAAGTTGTTGGGCCTTGAGCCAAGTGTTGGGCCTTTGGCCAAGTATTGGGCCTTGGGCCAAGTTGTTGGGCCTTGGGCCAAGTGTTGGGCCTTGGGCGACCTGATTTGATTATCCTTGGGCCTTGGGCCAAGTTGTTGGGCCTTGGGCCAAGTGTTGGGCCTTTGGCCAAGTATTGGGCCTTGGGCCAAGTTGTTAGGCCTTGGGCCAAATATTGGGCCTTGAGCCAAGTTGTTGGGCCTTGGGCCAAGTGTTGGGCCTTAGGCGGCCCATTAGGCAAGAGTGTTCTTACGGTCTAGTTTAGTAACGTGTTGTGTATAATTTACAGGCCCTTGCTTGGGATTGTGCATTTAGGGATTCCTAGCTCGTTGCAGGTGTTCGATTGATTTCATGTGAGTTCATGATGCCCCTTTTTAACTCTTTTAACTTTTGGGCTAGCATGCACACCTAAGTGTTTTCATACTAGATTAAATGTTTTAAACGATTTATATAGGCTTGCTAGCATATGGTAGGCCTTGGGATGTTAAATATATATATATGTATATACATTATTGTTTGGCCTATATCTGGCGATGTTGTAGTCGTTTCGACTACTGATGTTGTGTATGCCTACTTTGTGTTTGCATGCACTGATGTTACGTGTTTGGGTTGTACGTTTGCTCGACCCTGATGTTATACGTGGATGTTATATATATATACTGTGATATATATAGATATGTAATTGAATGGATGTTTACACATACATTTTGTATATGTATGTATGAGGATGTTTAGTTCTCGGTAATGAGGATTTGATGGATGTACCCTTTTACTTTTTAAAACTTTTGGTTTGACTATCTTAACTATTACTACTGATGTTATTTACTTAAAACTTGAACTCACTCAGCTCAAGCTGACTTTGTGTGCATGTTAGTGTGAGTTTCAGGTTAGGAAGAGGATGCCTTATCGCTTGGACGTGTACGAAGCTACTTGGATGGTGAAGGGCATACGGGAAGTGAAGTTTTACTATTAAACATTTAATATTAAAAGTTTTTATTTAAAGATAACTATGTTGATTTTGGGCAAAATTCCGGAGTTTTGGGAACTTATTTTATTATTTATGTTTTCCGCTGAATTATACTCTGAGATGTTTGTTTTAATGGAAGAAACCGTTTTCAAGTTTAATTATTTTCTTAAGTGTTTTGTATGATTACCAACTTTTGGGTTCCCGGGGTTTGGGGGCCTTACATTCAAGCTCATCGAAATTTCCACCAGTTTGATGTTTTTCCAGAGCTGGTTCACTTTCGATCACTGGTTCTACGATAGTTTCAACACTTGTACTTGCACCAGAACCAATCAATACACCCAATCCACCACCAGCACAAGGATCATTTTGATCATCATCATCATGATCATCATGAGTAGGAGAATCTTCTTAGTCTAACTATTCGTCATCTTCCTTTTCATCCTCATCCTCTGGCTCAGTTGGTGCAGCTGGCTCAAACACAACTGATTCTACAACAACCTGCTCAATCACAGACTTAACTAATTGTTCCACCACAGGTTCAACCACCTGTTCAATCACCGGTTCAACAAATGGTACAAATATTGATGAAGATCCACCAACATCAACATGCTCAGTTGGTTCATCCACATTTCCTTTCCCTTTAGCATCTATTCATTGTTGGTCATACTGCGTCTTGAAGTCAATCTCTTCAGTAGTGCTTCACCTCCATAAACTTTACTGAACATCTTTTTATCCGACTTTCCGATTTCCTCAACAAAATTAATCCCCAACTCATCTTCTAAGATAGCAAAATATCTCATGTGGAGATATAACAAGTCAGCTTGTTGCTTTCGTCTTAACGCACCATCTTCAATCATCTTTCTCTAATCAGCATTCTCTTTTCATAATCTCTCGTTCTCAGGTGATGTGTGGGTGAAATATCGTGTATTAAATGAGTCATATCACATGTTTTGTGAGTTTAAATGCCAAGTTTATACTCTGAGATGTTTGTTTTAATGGAAGAAACCGTTTTCAAGTTTAATTATTTTCTTAAGTGTTTTGTATGATTACCAACTGTGGGGTTCCCGGGGTTTGGGGGCCTTACATTCAAGCTCATCGAAATTTCCATCAGTCTGATGTTTTTCCAGAGCTGGTTCACTTTCGATCACTGGTTCTACAATAGTTTCAACACTTGTACTTGTACCAGAGCCAATCAATACACCCAATCCACCACCAACACAAGGATCATTTTGATCATCATTATCATGATCATCATGAGTAGGAGAATCTTCTTAGTCTAACTATTCATCATCGTCCTTTTCATCCTCATCCTCTGGCTCAGTTGGTGCAGCTGGCTCAAACACAACTGATTCTACAACAACCTGCTCAATCACAGACTTAACTAATTGTTCCACCACAGGTTCAACCACCTGTTCAATCACCGGTTCAACAAATGGTACAAATATTGATGAAGATCGACCAACATCAACATGCTCAGGTGGTTCATCCACATTTCCTTTCCCTTTAGCATCTATTCATTGTTGGTTATACTGCGTCTTGAAGTCAATCTCTTCAGTAAGTGCTTCACCTCCATAAACTTTAGTGAACACCTTTTTATCCGACTTTCCGATTTCCTCAACAAAATTAATCCCCAACTCATCTTCTAAGATAGAAAAATATCTCATGTGGAGATATAACAAGTCAGCTTGTTGCTTTCGTCTTAACGCACCATCTTCAATCATCTTTCTCTAATCAGCATTCCCTTTTCATAATCTCTCGTTCTCAGGTGATGTGTGGGTGAAATATCGTGTATTAAATGAGTCATATCACATGTTTTGTGAGTTTAAATGCCAAGTTTATACTCTGAGATGTTTGTTTTAATGGAAGAAACCGTTTTCAAGTTTAATTATTTTCTTAAGTGTTTTGTATGATTACCAACTGTGGGGTTCCCGGGGTTTGGGGGCCTTACATTCAAGCTCATCGAAATTTCCACCAGTTTGATGTTTTTCCAGAGCTGGTTCACTTTCGATCACTGGTTCTACAATAGTTTCAACACTTGTACTTGTACCAGAACCAATCAATACACCCAATTCACCACCAGCACAAGGATCATTTTGATCATCATCATCATGATCATCATGAGTAGGAGAATCTTCTTAGTCTAACTATTCATCATCTTCCTTTTAATCCTCATCCTCTGGCTCAGTTGGTGCAGCTGGCTCAAACACAACTGATTCTACAACAACCTGCTCAATCACAGACTTAACTAATTGTTCCACCACAGGTTCAACCACCTGTTCAATCACCGGTTCAACAAATGGTACAAATATTGATGAAGATCCACCAACATCAACATGCTCAGTTGGTTCATCCACATTTCCTTTCCCTTTAGCATCTATTCATTGTTGGTCATACTACGTCTTGAAGTCAATCTCTCCAGTAAGTGCTTCACCTCCATAAATTTTAGTGAACATCTTTTTATCCGACTTTCCGATTTCCTCAACAAAATTAATCCCCAACTCATCTTCTAAGATAGCAAAATATCTCATGTGGAGATATAACAAGTCAGCTTGTTGCTTTCGTCTTAACGCACCATCTTCAATCATCTTTCTCTAATAAGCATTCTCTTTCATAATCTCTCGTTCTCAGGTGATGTGTGGGTGAAATATCGTGTATTAAATGAGTCATATCACATGTTTTGTGAGTTTATATGCCAAAAACATGATTACTTTGTGTTCGTTTGCGATTACAGGTGATGATGTGCGTCGGATAACCCTCACAACTAAGCTTTAATATTATAACAAAAATCCTAAAACCACACACAACCGGCAAGTGTACCGATCGCAAGTAGTATAGATCTAGGAAGTCCGAGTATCGAACACATGGACACGTAAGGACGCAAACGATCAATAACCCTAGAAAAGACCTACCTAAGAATAATATTTATTTGATTTTTGATTTTAATAACTTTACTGGACTAACTAGACTGACCGACAAAAGTTACCTAAAATAGAAAACTTATCGACAAACTAACTGTGTTAACTTCGGATTGAGAAAAACGTCTACCTAGGTCTGAATCAAACTGTAGGCCTGACAAGCTAATGGATTGGATGATATCTAGACACCGGTCCCTAAAGATGACACGACTAAGTATCACTCGGGCTCACTGGATTACCTCTCGGTCTCACTCAATAAACCCTAACTACTCAAAATCGGCTAAAACGACCAAATCGGGAAACAATTGCTAACGTGTTCTAATGTTGGATCTCTTCTCGGTCTCACCAACACTTTACCCTAATGGCAATGAATACTACACAACCAAGGATAGAGGAATAATTCAACTTAAATCAAAATAGATCAACTAATCGCTCAAAACACCTAAACCTGACAAGAAACGAACTCGCTCTCGCATAATCCTTATTCTAGTATGTAAAGGCAATGACACGACCCTACTTCTTATCACCTCTCGGTCTCAAAGAAGGTGTCTAACCGCTGTACTTTAACCAAATAATCATGCAACAAAACCCTACGGTTGTTCCTACCGCAAACAAACCCTAAACACAAAGTCTAGAATCAAACAATGCACCGATCAATTAACACAAAATTAATCAATCAACACGCGGGGTTTATGCAATGAATTACCAAAATTTCCAGCCACTAAACACAACCTATTTCATGTCTAAATCAAACTTTACAATAACAATTAAAGTCTATCAATTAAACAATCCATAAAACCTATCAAAACCTAACAATTAACTTCGTCCCTAGGTAGAACTAACAAGTTTAGCCTCTCATAATTTTTGGACAGCCATGAACATTTAATAAACCATTAATAAACTCATCTCAAACATCAATTCATGCATTCAATAATCAATACTAATCAATAACAAGTCAATATCTCAAGTAATTGCAAAACTACTAATCAATTGAACGAGTAAATCAAAGTGTATGAATGTAACGCCCGTAATTTTCGTTAATCGGCTCGATCGTTTATAAATGTTTGTCAAAAGCCGGGGTTTCGTATTTCTAAATTAGAGACTTGTAATACGTTTTAAAAGTCCATTTATCCATCCTTTTGCTCACGACATCACCTCTTATAACTTAAAGTGTTAGATTAGTATGTAGCACCCGGCATTTTCGTTTAACGACACGCACTTTGTAGAGTTTGTATATTTATCGGGTTTGACCCAACATTCTTCGGGGACCTCCTTGTCATTATCGTAAGTTAAATTATTTAACATTTCGTCCAAGCTATCACATTTTTCATGTTTGAGGGACTAGAGTGTAATTGTTTAGTATAACAAGAAAACCTTAGCCTACTTCTCATTCTTTCCCTTCCTTTTCCGATCGGCGCCCACATTGCAGCCTCCATCCTCGATTTTCGTGCAGGTTCCAGCCATTCTCTGGCCTCCTGAGACTAATTCAAGGTCGATTCTATCTTAGTATAACTCTTTTTCACCATTAAACCCATTGTTGACCACATTAGGGTTGAGTTTTAATGATAACAGTTTGCTGACAGATTCGTATTCGTTTGTTGTAGGGTCTGTAACGCGATGATAACCCATTGTTTTTGATCGATTCTTATTTCCATGATGTTCTACTTTGAGTCTAGTTTCCAAAAAGGTATAATACGTAATTTTCGGATGAGATTTGAATACTTTTTATGATTTTATAAATCAAGTGTCAAAGCTGATGTGGGATGACGGACTATGGTCTGTCTTCCCGACATCATAACCTTTTTTCGACAAGTCTAAATTGGTTGGTTCTACTTCTGGAAGTTAATATTTTGAGTTAGGAACCAAACCCAATTGGAATCGTTTAATTTGGCTGGGTAATGATTTTTATAAAAATAAAATCATTTTATTGCGCACTGAAATAGCTGCACGTACCTTGCTGTGTTGGAGGAATTTTTATAATTTTTGTGTGTATTGGAAAAATATAATAAAAATATTTTTCGATACCCAAGACATATATACAACTCTGGTAAAAATTTTAATAATTTAATTCCATGGTTTTACTATGTAATAAAATATATCTTTGCATGCTAAAATCTGCATGTTATATTCGTAATTGATCGATAAGTTCGTTTTAGGCTTAACCGGTGGCTTCCCTTTCTCGCATCTTTCGGGGCTATTATAATTGAAGTTCGTGCTCCGTCATCTTCTTAGGTATGTCTCGTGTAATCTACTTTAGTATCATGAGTTTTGGCATTCGTTAGATTGGTTAACTGTTGATGAAGTGAAAACTAGGTTTCGGTTGTCTAGTTTGTCAATTGTTACGTCTAGCGCGTTGTTTGATGGAATTAACAACCAATTTGGATGTTGTAGCCTCGGTATGATTTGTTGGCTGTGAAAAACTATATTTTTAT
The DNA here is from genome assembly GCF_021521415.1 of Bidens hawaiensis. Taxonomy (NCBI): domain Eukaryota; kingdom Viridiplantae; phylum Streptophyta; class Magnoliopsida; order Asterales; family Asteraceae; genus Bidens; species Bidens hawaiensis. Next base: position 1,955,031 of record NW_027491284.1, on the reverse strand, counting down.
GTTATTGGGGCTGAATTGGTTGTCGGTTACTCAAACGGGTCGGTACGGCGCAAATTCGCGTTTGTTGGTAATTTGTGCATCGTGTTTGCGAATTACCGACCCATCCAACTCATGTAGCGTCGTGTGGACTTGTTGGCTGTGATTTTACTAAATTTGGTCAACACGGGGCTAATTGGGTATCTAAGTGCATAATCAACCCTTTAACGCGCGTATTCGATAAAGTCAGCAACTTTCGGGGGTAAATTGGGAATCCTTTGTCCCGGAATTAACTAAGGGTGGTTTTGGTAAATACATGACCTCGGGGGCTGAGGTAATTGAATTTGGTAATGTCAAGGCTTTAGGTCAATCAAATCATGTTAGAACGTCTCATAGGATAAACGAGTCGGTACGTTTAGTTAGTAATCTTTGTGTGCAATCCGGCAGGCTTGTAAACTGTGGATTGGCTTTGAAGTTCTCAAACTCTTTGGTGTTTGTGTGGCTTGTTTTAGGTGACTTCATGATGCCCTTTTTACTCTTTTTAATTTTGGGCTATCATGCACACCTAAGTGTTTTCTTACTTGATGAAATGTTTTAAACAAATTTGCATAGGCTTGCGAGTATTGGTAGGCCTTGGAATGTTATAGAATGTGTGTATGTATATATATTATTGTATGGCCAATATTTGGCGAATGTTGTAGTCGTTATCGACTACGGAATCTTATTATTGAATGGTGATCTTGGCCGGGCCAAACTATACGACTCAGGATCTTAAATCCTGTGGCGGGCCCTGAAAAGCCCGTGAGGGGGGAGGCTCGTGTGGCATGATCAACATCGGATGTTACGTGTTTGGGTTGTACGTGTGCTCAGCCCTGAATGTTATTATTGAATGGTAATCTTGGCCGGGCCAAACTATACGACTCAGGTTCTTAAATCCTGTGGCGGGCCCTGAAATCCCCGTGAGGGGGGAGGCTCGTGTGGCATGATCATCATCGGAATGTTACGTGTTTGGGTTGTACGTATGCTCGACCTTGAATGTTATACGTGGATGTATATATATATATATATATATATATATATCGTTATATATATAGGGATGTACTTGAAAGGATGTTTATATATATATATATATATATATATATATATATATATATATATATATATATATATATATCTTTGTATATGTATATATGAGAATGTTTAGTCTTCGGTAACGATGACTTAATGGATGCACTCTTCTTACTTTAAAAACTTCAGGTATATGTGTTTGGGTTGTACGTGTGCTCGACCCTGATGTTAGTATTTGGATGGTATTTGTAGGGATTTAAATATATGGATGTATATAGATGTCTAAGTACGAATACTTAGTGTTGATGGTGGCCTAACTGTTCGTATCCCGTATTATATTTTAAACTCTTGGAATGTTTTATAAACCCGTTTCTATATTTAAATCCTTGGAATGATTTATTTGTGGCCTAACTGTTCGTATCCCGTATTATATTTTAAACTCTTGGAATGTTTTATAAACCCGTTTTTGTATTTAAATCCTTGGAATGATTTATTTGTGGCCTAACTGTTCGTATCCCGTATTATATTTTAAACTCTTGGAATGTTTTATAAACCCGTTTTTATATTTAAATCCTTGGAATGATTTATTTAAATGACTATTATTAAAACTTGAACTCACTCAACTCAAGCTGACTTTGTGTGTATGTTAGATTGACTTTCAGGTTAAGGATTGGAGGTTACCGCTTGGATGTGCTCGAGACTACTTGGACGGTTGAAGGCATAACTAGTTGGGGATTAATACGCAAACTGTTTTCTTTTCATTTATTATTTTAAACATTTAAATTATGATTTTGGGAACTTAGTTTTAGTACTTGTGATTTTCCGCTGTTTACTACTCTGAAACGATTCTTAATAAGATGAAATTGTTTGACTTTAAATTTTTGAGAATTTTTGGATATGATTACCAACTGTAGGATTCCCGGGATTCGAGGTCTTACAATGAACAATGAAAAAGATGTAAGTATATGGATGATTCCGGGGCTCCTCTCGGCTGTAAAAAACAGTGGTGAATGATCCCAAAGCTTGTCCTTGCCTTCTTCTTCCTTCCTTAGCCGTCAAAACTCCAAGAACCCTAACCGATAAAACGATTTTGCTCTCCCTTGCTGCTTCTGGATTTCCAATCGGCCCTCTATGGGTGTTAGGGTTTTTTTATTTTTTTTTCATATGTTAAGGCTTGGGCTTTTATAACATCTAATCGGGCCCGGCTTTGAGCTCTGTCTTCAAATCGTATGTGTATTAGGCCTTTAAGCTCTCGAAAAGCTCGGTTTCAACATTCTTTCACCCATAACCTACAAGAAAAATAAATATATGTAAAACCCATCTAAAACAAGTAGAAACATATAAAATATAATATAATACGTAGACAAAAGGAGTGGAAAATACGTCTGTTTTACAACACATCAGGTGTGTGGAGCGTAACGGAGCTAAATAGGAGCATATGAGTTGGAAAGGAAAGGAGGATTTTATTGCATGGTATGATAGAGAAAGTGAAGATGACGTGGTCGAAAAAAAGGGGCATAAATCGGAGTTCTGACGAAGAAGTTACAAGAAAAACATTATGGAGGGTGACAGGCCACCGTAAGGCAGTAAGTGAGGACCGTAGGCTACGGTCTCCACCATAGCTGTAAGTCCCGTGGAAGGATCTTTCAATATGATATCAACTGATCTCGATGTTGGTGCGGAAATCCAACACAAGACGATTCAAGAACAATTATAATAAGACACACAATACCAAAAATTGCTTCAAAACACACGTTAATATTAACGTCGGGTGCTTTAGCCCTACGTTTACAATACTCGTCTATGATACTTGACGGCCAAAAAACACACTCGTTGCCCCTCCTAAACCCTATACAAAGACATCTATATATAGGGTAGCCAGCACGCTGGCCCAACAAAAGCCCAAAGCCCACCGAGAATCATAAAGTTCTCGGTTTACATTATATACTCGACTTAAGCCCAAAATACAAGCATAAACCACAAATATAGCCCAACAGTAGCCTATGGTGGTTTGACCGTAGCTTACGGTTTGATGGACGGGAATTCACGATTTTAGGTTTCTTTTGGAGCTATTTAAGCCGGTTCAACCCTAGGCCGCCCATCGTCGAGATAACATCATACTTGGACTTTTTTAGAGGCTTCTTCCACCATTGAAACACATCTTAATCACCCGAATCATCTATAGCATCATCCACTCAAGAATCAAAGAAGCTATTCGAGATGACTATGCTAGGCTAAACCACTCGTGACCATCTCCGGGTGTAGGGTTGAGTTGTTCATTGGATTGTTGGTACTCTAAACCTTATTTTTGAATTTTGTTTGTGTGCTTGAACATACTTTTTGGTAATCAATGATACTTGCAGTTTATTAGTTATTGATTTTGGTCATCAACAATTAGGATTGTGTTCTTACTGTCATTGACCTAGTATCCTTAACCCTAATACTGGGTGATTCATCATTGCATAAGATTAACAATCAAGTAGATTATTGTTTAGCCGTGCCAATCAATTAGATTAAGTTCTAACGATAAACATAGCCACACATCTAGTCTCTTGGTTTATTGCTTCAAATAAAGGTTATACATTCAATAGGTTTAATCATCAATCTAATTTACTTCAAGACCTGAAACCTAGAGTTTGGTTACTTTTTAATATTGTTTACAAATCAAAATCTTTAAAACTGCTTGACATCGTTTGTCCACCTAGTATAATTAGTAGTTAAGAATTAAATTTGATTAGCACTTTCCACTGATTCCCTATGGATTCGACACCTTACTTGCCCTTGCTAGTAATTAAAGGTATTTTATAAATATTTTTGATTGACCCACATCGATCAAAATGGTGCCGTTGCCGGGGAATCAACGCGCAAAGTGCTAGTTTAGTTAGTTAGTCTAGTTAAGTTTAATTTTAATTTCAGTTTTTATTTCTTTTTCTTCGTTGATTTTACGCGGGGTTGTGTGTTTTTGTGTGTGTAGTAAGCTTTTAGGTTAATGTGTACACAGTATTCTTGAGAGCAAGAGCTACTACAGTTTGATCCAGAAATAGAGAAAACAGCAAAAAGAAATGGAGTAGCTAAAAAACAGGGTGAAACTTCAAAACCCTAAGAAGAAGAAATGAACCATCAGGGGGATTACCCAGTTCCACCTGTATTCCAACCCGAAAACCAGGGCCTACCTCCGAATCATGAAGCACAACACATTCCACAAAATCCCCGACTAAATGACTTACCACCACTAAACCAACACTTTCACTAAACCGTAGAGCTCAAAGACAGTATCACATGAGGGATGATCAGTCAATCAGGTCTGAACCACCAAATTTTCAGGGTGCGGTTGATTTTGAGTGAGAGAAGAAGAAAGGGATTTGATGATTTTGAGGAATTTGAGGATGAGGAGGAATGGGAAGACATACCTAAGGGTCGGTATTATCAAAGAGAACAACCACAACAACCACCACGTAACCAAACACTAGAACCAGTACGGCAACCAAGAAACCGCAGGCCGCGAAGGAGACTAATTGTGCAAGAACCACAGGTTCCTGAGTATGAGTTTGATGATGGGGTCCCGCGAGCATTTGTTCCACCACCAGTGGCCACAAACCCATTGCCCATCATTATTCCGTTAGAGAGGGGAGAACTTTTTAAGTGAGGCAAAACAGCTTGACCGGAATACCCGCATTCTATTGGAAAGCCACATAGGAACCATATCTGCATTTGAGTGAGTTAAATTCAATATGTGCTACCATCTCAAGCCAAGGTTTTAATGCGGATGACGTAAAATTGGGGGTGTTTCAGTATAGTTTGAAGGATGCAGCAAAACAGTGGTTTTTATCATTTCCTTCTGCTAGCATCTACATGTGGCAAGATTTGGCTCAGCAGTTTCTAGATGAATATTATACGCCACAAAGAACTTCAGAAGCCCACACTGCTATCATAAACTATCAGCAACGAATGAGCGAATCGTTTCATGAGGCTTTCACGAGATTTAAGTTGTTGTTGAAAACATGTCCGCATCACGGAATAGCTTTGTGGGAATTAATTAAATCTTTCCATGATGGTTTGACGACTGATGATGTGCGAGAACTTCAATCTACCACTAATGGATCTTTTTTAACAAATGATAAAAATGTAGATTGGGGGCACCTCAAAAGACATGCTATGAACTCTAAAAGACAGTCCTAGTCGAATAGAATGATAAAGAGATCGGTGGTGAAAGTAGTAGATAGTGGAGGTTCAGATGATCTGATGGCAAGGCTAGAAAAGAAGCTAGATCAGTTAATGATTTCTAGTATGAATATCCAGTTTGCGAACCATGTGGTGAGTTGGGGCATGATGTAGCGAGTTGTGGAGTTGTGGAAGAGTTGGAAGATGAAGAGTAAGAAGAGGTGAATTTTGTGCAAGGAGAGAAAAGGTACAACAATAATGGTAATATGAACTCTAACACTTACCACCCGGGCCTCAGAAACCATCCCAACTTTAGCTATGGAAACCCAAAGACTCAGCAGAACCCGAATTTCCAAGGCAATAACCAGAGAACATGTTATTAGTCAAATCAGAGACAATATGGGAACGGTTCAAGTAATGCGCCGAGTGGATACAATCAGAGGAAGTTTAGGGGAGACAACAAAGGATATCAAAAGGGTGATCAATAAGGGCAAGGAGTTCTTCGGGTAACAAGGAAGAGTCGATTAAGGATGTGATGGAATTTTTATGCAGATGAGGACGGATAAGGAGGTTCAGAATAAAAGCATGAATCAAAGATTAGAGCTCCAAGAGAAAGCTAATACGTCAAGGGATAAACAGATGAGCCAGCTTGCTGAAGAAATGGCTAGCTTGAAGAGAAATCTATCCAAATTACTTAGTGATAACCCGAGCCATCAGAGTAGCAGTTCATCGAGTAGGAAGAACACTCACATTAACCAGGTAAGTACCCTTAGGAATGGTTAAACTTATGATAACGGGGTAAATCCACCACCCTTCATTGAGGGTGTGGTGGAAGACTTGGGGGAAGATGGTAAAAGTGATGATGATGTGGGAATCGAACCTAGAAATCAACCGAGAAAATCAATTAATAAAAATTTAAATGAATCGGTAATTAAAAAGGGAGCACCAATTACCAAGGAGGCAGATTCAATGAGTAAAACCGTTCTGTTTCGTCACGCTTTGGTGAATCCTAAAACATCATTGTCACTTCGAAAGAGGGGCCCACAACAGGAGGAAATGTGGGAAATTTTCAAACAAGTAAATATTAATCTACCCCTCATTGATGCTATAAAACAAGTCCCCGCATATGCTAAGTATTTGAAGGACTTGTGCACTCAAAAACGAACTCACAAAATGCCTAAACAAGTTGACATAACGGCTAATATGAGTTCGGTTTTGACGGGAATCCTTCCACCCAAGCTACAAGATCCGTGAACGCCAATAATACCCATTCAAGTGGGAGATTTCAAAATGTCAAGGGCGTTATTATATCTTGGAGCCAGGGTGAGCATTCTCACGGGAAGCTTGTACGACCAATATGATTTTGGTCCCCTTAGAAAAGCCGACACCACAGTGGTGTTGGCCGATTTAACACTTAAGCTTCCTAGGGGAATAGTGACTGATGTATTTTTATTATCCGATTGACTTTCTGGTTCTAGACTACGTAACAGTTGTCCCGAAACGGCAGCCGAATGTGATTATCGGTCGGCCCTTTTTGGCAACTGCGAATGCTTTAATAAACTATAGAACCGGGGTGGTCGACATCGCATTCAGTAATAAAAATCTTCAGCTTAATGAGTTCTCAAATGTATCTCACCCTCTAGTGATTGATGATTGCTTTGTGGCTGAAGTTATTGTTGGGTTGAATCCTCATGAAAGTGAGGAAGATGCCACAGAAGAGTGCGTTACTTTTTGCAGGGAATCTGTTGAGCATGTGTTGTAGTTAAAAGAGGAGGAAAGGGCAGTTGAGGTGTTCGCTGCGAGTATTGGGAAGCTACCTTGGTCTCAGGAGGTGGAGAGACTACTGGACACTATTGACTCCAAGTTGAAACCTTCACTTGAGAGTCCACCGGTAGTGGAGTTTAAGGAACTCCCAAAACAACTCAAGTGTGTGTTTTTGGGAGAGGGAGAGATGTTACCGGCCATCATTATCTCGAATTTAACAGACGAACAAGAAAGGGCGATTGGATGGACGATAGTGGACTTAAGGGGTATTAGTCCATCTGTTGTGATGCACAAGATTATCACAGACCCCGAGATAAAGCCCGCACACGATGCATTGAATCCAAATATGCGGGAGGTTGTGAAGAAAGAGGTGTTGAAGTGGTTGGATGCGGGAATCATTTTCCTGACCTTGGATAGTACTTGGGTGAGCCCAACACAAATGGTTCCGAAGAAGGCGGGTATTCAGATAACCCATGATGATAGACGTGAGGAAATTGCTACCCGACCGGTAACCGGGTGGCGGATTTGCATTGATTATCGGAAGTTGAACGCGGCGACCTCCAAGGACCATTTCCTTTACCATTCATTGACTAAATCATCGAGAAATTATCGGGTCAGAAGTTTTACTGTTTTCTAGACGATTATTTGGGGTACAATCAAATTGCCATTCACCCCGATGACCAATATAAGACCACATTTACGTGTCCATACGGCACATTCGCATTTAGGCGAATGCCTTTTGGCTTGTTTAATGCCCCGGCCACCTTTCAAAGGTGCATGATGAGATTTTTTCCGATATGGTTGGGGATTCACTAGAAATTTTTATGGACGATTTTTCAATTTTTGGCTCATCTTTTGAACTATGCTTAAATGAACTAACGAAAGTTCTGAAAAGATGTGTGGAAATGAATCTGGTCTTAAGTTGGGAAAAGAGCCCTTTAATGTTTCAAGAGGGAACGGTTTTGGGTCATTGACGGGTGGATTGTACAACCACCCTTAAGTGTAGTAATTCTTGTTAAAATGTGTGCATTTATGTTTAATTTCGCGGATTTGGATTACTACACTATGTTGTGTGTTTGTAGGTACAAGTGCTGAAAAAAGGTGATTTAAGTGAACTATGATGGAGAGGAGCAAAGGACATGAGAGTTGGTGATAGCAGTCAACAAGTCAAATCAAGAAGAAAGTTTTGGAGCTGAGGCTACCATAGCTTACGGTAGCCACCGTAAGCTACGGTAGGGGCCCAGCGTAGCAGGCTGCCGTAAACAGACAGATTCTGGCGTAATGGGTTTTGAAGCCATCGTAAGCTACGGTGGCCACCGTAGCTTACGGTGGGGCCTGCACGCTGGTGGCGGTTACAACTCCATATTGATGTTGTATTTGGCTTTTGAGATCCTTTTAATATTTATTCCGTGTGGGGAAATTATTGGGGTGATTTTGGGGCTTGAGAACAAGTTTTTGAGGCTTTTGAATTGAATATTAACATCTCGATCTTGGATTGCTTTGGATTAAAACTTTGTATGATGATTGCAATGATGTGTGGCTAAAACTTTCAGTATTTCTCTTGGTTGTAAGGTTGTTACAATTCTCTTTATGTTTATCGTTCTTGCACTTCGATTGATTATTGAATCGTTTAGATTAATATAATCACGTTGTTTGTTTGATTGTTTGTAATTTGTCCATATCATTTAACCTAATTTTATTCTATACGTTCTTGGTGTTGTTGACAATCGAGATTTAGTAGAAGAAATTAGGGTTAAGATTATATTGATTGATTAACAAAGTAACGACCTCGCGTTCTAGGAATCCGAGTACTTAGTTCTAGATTAATCACAAACAATTACATTTACACGAAATCAAGATATTATGATTTATCCATTGAACTTAAACAAAAGAGTTGCGTAATAACCGAACTCCAAGAGGAATGCTCATTTAATCAATAGTTTATAAATTTAAATCAAACCAACCTGAATCTTACTTTTTCGTCATTTACATTTATATTAGTTTAATTGTAAGCTACTTAGTAACACATATTCTACAAACTCTTCTTGTTCGACACCCATTTACCACTATCTATTAGTTGTATTTGATTTATTTTTGCGCGAGTCTTCTACCTCGTGTCAAATTTTGGCGCCGTTGCCGGGGAGAAGTGCGCAACGTGTGTTATTTTTTGTAGTTTTTGTTTAATTGTTTATTGTTAGTTTTACGCGGGTTGTTCTAGTGTGCAGGTACTTACAGGTATATGCATACACGACGCTCTCGGTCTTCATCACCGTTAGCGTTTGATCGTGAAATCGAGAGAACCTTTCGTCAGAACCGGATTCTACAAATGGAAAACAAGGTTACTGGGTCGCCAAGCACAAAAAGTCAAACAACTGACACCACAATCATGGCTTCAGAACAAACTGTACCACCAATGCCACCACCCATAAATTCTAAAAACCCATCATCCACTGAACCCATTACTACCACAATCTCTACAAATGTACCGACTTCAACCGTGTTTAGTTTTCAGCCACCAATTAATATTCCACCCTTGACCACTTTTATGCCTATGCAAGGACAATCATCAAACTCACCACAACAATCATCCTTCTAATCTTAACAAAATCCACCTTATCAACAACCATACACATTTAACCAAGACCCACCCATAACTCATATTCCATCAGGTCCGACATCAAGCCCGCATTTGTTTGGTAGCCCACGGCATGGTGAGGGCAATGAAGGGTATGAAGAGTTCGAAGAAGGATATTCAAGCGGGGTTGATGGGAATCAGTTGAGGATTCAAGGGCAGTTTGTGTATGGATCCGAATTTCAACCGCAACAACAAGTGCAACAATGGGGTGGCCCAAATGTCAATCAAGTACAAAAGCCACAACCATTGCAACAAGTTCCACAACAACCGCATTATCAACAACCTCAATTTCAAAAACCAAATCCCCAACCGCAAGTTCAACAAAATATGCAACAAAGGCCCGTTTATCGACAAATGGGCCAACCAAGAGTACCATTAGGGGTACCAAGAAGACCTGAAAGGGAAATGGTTAGGGGAATTGAAGCTCATTTTCGACCGATCATCACCAATAACCCATCTCCGGTGGTTATTCCTCAAAATCACCAAGGAAGAACATTTGAGGTGAGAACCAATGCGCTCCAAAGTTTACCAAAGTACAAGGGTCTTGCAAAGGAAGAACCCTATTTCCATTTGGAGGCATATGATTCTATTTGTAACACGATTGGGGGTCAAGGTTTCTCACCGGATGAGGTGAAATTGGTTTTATTTCAATTTTCGTTGGAGGATAAGGCGAAGAGATGGTTTTACACATTGCCATCCGCATCGATTTACACTTGGGCCGAAATGCAACAAAGGTTTTTGGAAGAGTTTTACACGGCCCAAAAGACAAATGATGCGAGACGAAGTTTAAGGTCTTTCCAACAACAATTGGGTGAAATGTTTCATGAAGCATTCGAGAGGTTCAACATGATGATCAAGAATTGTCCTCATCATGGTATAGCTCTTTAGGAGTTGTTGAATTCTTTTCATGAAGGGTTGAATGCGGAAGATGAGTGAGATTTGACATCAATCACAAATGGTACTTTCGGTACCAATTATGAACAAGATGATTGGGCATTCTTGGAACAAATGTCGGTCACATCGAAGAGAAAGGTTCAAACTGTAAGAAGATCAAGACAGGCAATTGGAAGACCGCAAGTTCATGCCGTGGAAGATGTGGGGGGTACAAACTACTAATCAATGAATTGATGTTTGTACCAATTGTAATGAGTTGGGTCATGGGGCTGATGTGTGTACGGTAGGGCAAGCATAAGTTGAAGAGGTAAATGCACTTCATGGTCAAGGGGGTGGTAATCGGAATTTCAACATGAACTCAAACACTTAACACCCTGGGCTGAGAAATCATCCAAATTTCCGTTTTGGAAATCAAGCAACTCAACTCAATCCGAATTTCCAAGGGACTTCTCAAACCACCTTTATCCCTCGTCAACGATACTTCAACCAAGGAAATCAAAGTCAATTTCAAGGAACGTGTGGTAATCAAGGTGGGTCTCCAGGCCAATGTTCATCAAGTGGGAATGAAGTGATGGACATGTTAAAGATGATGCAACAAGAGATGCAAAAGAGGGATCAGTTGGATGAAGCTCGTATACAAAAGGATGAAATTCATGACAAGGCCATCCAATCATTGACAACTCAAATGGGCCAACTTGCAACCGAGGTATCCAACTTGAAGAAGAACAAAGGTCAACTCCCAAGTGACACCAAGGTGAACCCTACTCATACTACTTCTCGCAATGTGCCGATTAATCAGGTAAGTGTTTTAAGAAGTGGTATGGAGTTTAAAATCAATATTACACTGGAATTAGTTGAAGGTCTGGTAGAGGATGTGACGCGGGTAGAAAGTGAAGATGAAAAATCTTCACCCATTCAACCTCCTAAACCATCCACGTTTTCAAACAAAGATTCAGGTCAAAATAAACTTTTAAATGATTAAAGCAAGGAAGTGGGAGAGGTTCCAATTCCATTTCCTTCGGCTTTGAGCGATCCGAGTAAGTAAAACGTGATTTTAAAACGGGGTACTCAGAAGGAGGAGATGTGGGAGGTATTTAAACAGGTTAAAGTTAATCTTCCTTTACTTGAGGCAATAAAAGAAGTACCCGCATATGCAAAATTTTTAAAAGAATTGTGTACTCAGAAAAGACAACAAAAAGTTCCTAAACGAGTTGACTTAACTGAGCGAGTGAGTGCAATTCTTAAGGGTGACCTCCCACCTAAGCTTCAAGACCCAGGAGCGCCCTTAATTAACATTCAAGTAGGTGACTTTCAAATGTCATGGGCGTTATTGGATCTTTGTAGGACCAATACGATTTTGATCCACTTAAACGAGTTGAGACCACAGTTGTATCGGCTGATTTGTCTCACAAACTTCCTTGGGGGATTGTGCGGGATGTTATTGTTAAAGTAGAGGAGTTTTATTATCCTGTTGACTTTTTGGTTTTGGATTACTCGTCGGTTGACCCAACACAACAACAAAATGTTATATTGGGTCGGCCATTTTTAAATACTGCTCATGCTATTATTGACTGCCGATTTGGTACAGTTGACATGGCCTTTAGAAGTAGAAAAATGCGTTTGAATGTATTTACTAATGTTGCAAATTCATTGGCTAGTGAAGAATGTTTTATGGCAGATATCGTAGATGGGTGTGTACCACACGAGTATGAGGAAGGTATGTTGGATGTTTGTGTTTGTGATGATTCTGAACAGGTTCACATTTGTGCATTAGAGTTAGAGGAAAAGAAACAAGAGGTATTGGCATTTTTTATGGAAACAAGAGGGTATGGAGGATGATAAAGCAAAAATTAAGGTCGTTTTTGGGGCATGCCGAGTTTTACCAGCAGTTTATTAATGGTTTTAGTGTGATTGATAAACCTTTATGCAATTTGTTGCTAAAAGATGTTGCATTTGATTTTACTAACGATTGTTTGCAAGGATTTGATGTTTTGAAGGAAAAGCTAGTGCAAGCACCGATTTTGCAACTGCCGGATTGGACGAAGCCGTTTGAGATTACGTGTGATGCAAGTGACACCACGATTGGAGCAGTTTTGGGTCAAAGAATTGATAAGAAGCCGATGGTGATTTACTAAGCAAGCAAAACGTTATCCGAGGCACAATTGAACTACACCACTACCGAAAAAGAATTACTTGCGGTGGTGTATGTCTTGGATAAGTTTCGGTCATACATATGGGGAAGTAAGGTGGTGGTTTATTCGGATCATCGTGCAGTTCGTTACCTCATGGAGAAAAAAGATGCAAAACCCCATTTGATTCGTTGGGTTTTATTGTTAAAAGAGTTTGATTTGGAGATCCGAGATAAGAAGGGGTGTGAAAATGTGGTGGCGGACCATTTATAGAGAATTCTTTTGGAAGGGGTTGATGAATCACATGAAATCAATGAAAGATTTCCGGATGAACAATTGTTAGCCGTTTCCACTACACCGTGGTATGCTCATTTTGTTAACTATCGGGCCACGGGTGAGATGCCGAAACATTGGGCCAAGAAAAGGAGGCAACAATTTCTATCCCAAGTCAAGCAATATATTTGGGATGAACCTAACTTCAAAATTGGTGCCGACCAAATCATTAGGCGTTGCATTCACGAGTCGGAAGTTCAAGAGATTTTGGCACATGCTCATTCATCGGCTTGTGGAGGTCATTTTAGTGGGCAAAAGGCAGGTTATCGAGTTCTTACAAGTGGGTTTTATTGGCCCACTATTTTTAAAGATGCAAGTGAATATGCCCGCCATTGTATCAATTGTCAAAAGATGGGCGGAATTTCAAAACGGGATGAGATGCCTTTGCAACCCATTTTAGTAGTTGACATTTTTGATATATGGGGCATTGACTTTATGGGCCTGTTTCTAAATTCTTGTGGGTACTTATATATTTTGGTGGCGGTGGATTATGTTTCAAAGTGGGTTGATGTAACGCCCGTTAATTTACGATTTAAAGATTTATGTTGTAAAGTATGTATAACTATCAGGATTTAACCGATATTTTTCGGAAGCCTTCTCGTCAACCCGGTACGTAAAAGCATTTAACTTTTCTTCCCAAAGTGCCAAATACTTCAAATTGGAGGGGCTAGGGTGAAACTTTTTATATTATAACATAAACAAAAAAACCTTAATCCCCTTTTTCACTTGGTCCGATCGGCGCAGCACTCAGCCACCCCCTCCCCCATCGATTTTTCTTCTTTCCAGCCAGGTTTAAGCCATAAAACTTCAATTCAAGGTTATTTTTATGATTTCCCAAGTCCAATACACCTTAATTGATCATATTAATGCGCTTATTGGTCGTTAGGGTTGAGTTTTGATGATAACAGTTTACTGACAGATTCGTACATGTTTATTGTAGGCTCTGTAACGCGATGATAATCCATTGTTTTTGATCGATTCTTGTTTCCATGATGTTCTACTTTGAGTCTAGTTTCCAGAAAGGTATAATATGTAATTTTTGGACGAGATTTGAATGGTTTTTATGAATTTATAAGATCGAGTGTCAAAGCTAATGCTGGATGACGGATTCTGGTCTGTCTTCCCGACATCAAAAATCTTTTTCAACAATTCCAAATTAGTTAGTTCCACTTCTGGAACATAATACTTTGAGTTTAGAATCAAACCCAATTGGAATCGTTTAATTTGGTTCGGTAGTGAATTTTATAAAAATAAAACCCTTTTGTTGCGCACTAAAACAGCTGCACATACCTTGCTGTTTTGGAGGAATTTTTATAATTTTTGTGTCCACTAGAAAAATATAATAAAAATATTTTTAAAAACCTAAGACATTTATTAAAGTCTGGTAAAAATTTAATAATTTATTTCAAAGGTTATCCTATGTAATTAAATGCATCTTCGCATGCTAAAATCTGCACGTTTTACTTGTTATTGATCGATAAGTTCGTTTTAGGCTTAACCGGTGGATGTTCAATTGTGTTCTTGTCGGGGCTGTTTGAAGTGAGTTTTTATACCACAATCTTCCTAGTTATGTCCCGTATATCATAAATAAAATGTTCATTGGTATTCGTTAGATTGGTCAACTAGTTGTAGCTTGATTGTTAGAGTTCGGTTGACTAGAATTGTAGTTTGATGCGTTTAACGCGAGGGTTGAAGTGATTAACGACCAATTCAGCTCGGGGGAACTTGGTTTGATGTACGGACTGTTGAAAAATCATTTTTATAAGTTATAGGGCTGAATTGGTTGTCAGTTACTCAAACGGGTCGGTACAACGCGCAATTGCGTTTATTGAATTGTTGGTGCGTTGTGCTTGCGAGTTACCGACCCATTTGACTCGTGTAGCGTTGTGTAGCGGGAAGGTTGATGCAGCGGGGTTGCCGGGCGTATCTGGCGTATGCTATAAATATGAAAACCGAGGTGGCTACCGTCGGTGATGTTCCTATTGTTCGGGATTTCCCGGATGTATTTCCAGATGATTTGTCAAATGTGCCGCCGGACCGCGAGGTCGAGTTCCAGATAGAGCCCCTTACCGCCTCACACCGAATGAAATGAAATAACTTATGGCTCAGTTGGAAGATTTGCTCGACAAGGGCTTCATTCGACCAAGCATCTCACCATGGGGTGCCCCGGTCCTATTCGTTAAGAGGAAGGACGGTAGCATGCGGATGTTCATTGACTACCGTGAATTGAATAAGCTCACTGTTAAAAATCGGTACCCTCTTCCAAGGAGCGACGATTTATTTGAACAGCTCCAAGGAGCTAGTTGGTTCTCGAAGATCGACCTTAGGTCCGGGTATCATCAGTTGAAGATTCGAGAGGAAGATATTCCTAGGTCTGCCTTCCGCACTCGTTATGGGCACTATGAATTTCTCGTGATGTCCTTCGGTTTGACCAACGCACTGGCTGCGTTCATGGATCTTATGAACCAGGTGTGTAGGCCGATGCTTGACCGTTCGGTTATTGTATTCATCGATGACATTCTGGTATATTCCAAAAGCTAATCCGATCACGCCGGTCATCTCAAGGAAGTTTTGGAAGCTCTGAGAATGAACAAGTTGTATGCGAAATTTTCTAAGAGTTCCTTCTGGTTACGCGAGGTTCAGTTCTTCGGTCATGTTATTTACCCGAGTGGTATTTTGGTCGACCCTGCAAAGGTGGAAGCCGTAAATGAATGGGAATCTCCTAAGTCTCCTTCCAAAATTCGTAGTTTTCTGGGCTTGGCGGGGTATTACCGCCGCTTCATTCATGACTTTTCGAAAATTGCCTCATCATTGATAAAGTTGAATAAGAAGAGCATTAACTTTGTTTGGGGTACTGAGTAGGAGGGGGCTTTTCTCGAATTGAAGAACAGGTTGACGCATGCCCCGATTCTAGCTTTACCCGATGGCACTGATGATTTGGTGATTTATTCTGATGCCTCTTACTAGGGGCGTGGGTATGTTCTGATGCAGCGAGGCCGATTCATCGCTTATGCCTCACGGCAGTTGAAGCCTCATGAGGCGAACTATCCTACTCACCATTCGGAGCTGGCGGCGGTTGTGTTTGCGCTTAAGTTGTGGAGGCATTATTTGTATGGTGTTCCTTGTGTTATCTATACCGATCATAAGAGCCTAATATTTCTTCTAACAAAAGGAACTGAATATGCGACAGCGTCGATGGTTGGAGTTGATTAAGGATTATGACCTGGAGATTATGTACCATCCCGATAAGGCTAACGTGGTAGCCGACGCGTTGGGCCTGAAGGAGAGACGGAAACCTATTCGTGTGAAATCTTATCAGCTTATTCTTAAACCCGATATTTTATTCGTGAAATTTTTTCTAGGCACGGGGTGCCTATGTCTATTTTTTCGGATAGGGATACGCGTTTTACCTCCAGGTTTTGGAAGAAATTTCATGAGGAGATGGGTACCAAACTCCTCATTAGTACTGCTTATCACCCGCAGGCGGATGGTCTGTCCGAGAGGACCATTCAGACTCTCGTGGATATGTTGCGGGCTTGTGTTATCGATTCTGGTGGTAGTTGGGATCGTAATTTACCGTTAGTCGAGTTCTCTTGTAATAACAGTTATCGCACCACGATTGGGATGCCACCGTTTGAGATGTTGTATGGTAGGAGGTGTAGGACTCCAGTCTATTGGGGTTCCATTGGTAAAAAACAGTTGGGTAGTTTGGAGGTGGTTGAGGCTACGACCGAGAAGCTCGATAAGATAAAGGCTTTCATGAAGGCCGCTCAGGATCGTCAAAAGTCCTATGCTGATGAGGAGGCCCATGTGTCTCTTGATGATATTGAGCTAGATAGCAAGCTTACGTTGAGGAACCTATTGCTATGCTTGACCGTCAGGAAAGGCGTCTAAGAAATAAAATGGTTAGGCAGGTGAAGGTGTAGTGGAGTCACCGTAGGGGTTCCGAGGCTACTTGGGAGTCCGAAGACGAGATGATGAAACTCTATCCGCAGTTGTTCCTGTCGTATCAGGATTCGGGGACGAATCCCATTGTAAGGGGGTGGACTTGTAACGCCCGTTAATTTACGATTTAAAGATTTATATTGTAAAGTATGTACAACTCTCAGGATTTAACCGATATTTCTTGGAAGCCTTCTCGTCATCCCGGTACGTAAAAGCATTCAACTTTTCTTCCCAAAGTGCCAAATACTTCAAATTGGAGGGGCTAGGGTGAAACTTTTTATATTATAACATAAACAAAAAAACCTAACCCCCTTTTTCACTTGGTCCGATCGGCGCAGCACTCAGCCCCCCCCCCCAATCGATTTTTCTTCTTTCCAGCTAGGTATAAGCTATAAAACTTTAATTCAAGGTTTGTTTTATGATTCCCCAAGTCCTATACACCTTAATTGATCATATTAACACACTTATTGGTGTTAGGGTTGAGTTTTGATGATAACAGTTTGCTGACAGATTTGTATACGTTTATTGTAGGCTCTGTAACGCGATGATAATCCATTGTTTTTGATCGATTCTTGTCTCCATGATGTTCTACTTTGAGTCTAATTTCTAGAAAGGTATAATATGTAATTTTTGGACGATATTTGAATGGTTTTTATGAATTTATAAGATCAGTGTCAAAGCTGATGCGGGATGACGGATTCTGGTCTGTCTTCCCGATATCAAAACTCTTTTTCAACAAGTCCAAATTATTTGTTTCCACTTCTGGAACATAATATTTTGAGTTAAGAATCAAATCCAATTGGAATCATTTAATTTGGTTTGGTTGAATTTTATAAAAATAAAACCATTTTGTTACGCACTGAAACAGCTGCACATACCTTGTGGTTTTGGAGGAATTTGTATAATTTTTGTGTCCACTAGGAAAATATAATAAAAATATTTTTATAAACCTAAGACATTTATTAAAGTCTGGTAAAAATTTAATAATTTATTTCAAAGGTTATCCTATGTAATTAAATGCATCTTCGCATGCTAAAATCTGCACGTTTTACTTGTTATTGATCGATAAGTTCGTTTTAGTCTTAACCGGTGGATGTTCAATTGTGTTCTTGTCGGGGCTGTTTGAAGTGAGCTTTTGTACCACAATCTTCCTAGTATGTCCCGTATATCATACTTAAAAATCATGTTCATTGGTATTCGTTAGATTGGTCAACTAGTTGTAGCTTGATTGTTAGAGTTCGGTTGACTAGAATTGTAGTTTGATGCGTTTAACGCGAGGGTTGAAGTGATTAACGACCAATTCAGCTCGGGGGAACTTGGTTTGATGTACGGACTATTGAAAAATCATTTTTATAAGTTATAGGGCTGAATTGGTTGTCAGTTACTCAAACAGGTCGGTACAACGCGCAATTGCGTTTATTGAATTGTTGGTGCGTTGTACTTGCGAGTTAGCGACACATTTGACTCGTGTAGCGTCGTGTGGACTTGTTGGCTGTGATTATATCATATTGGGTCCACACGCAGCTGAGTTGGATGTTAATTACCTAAACGACTCTTAAACACGCGTGTTAGTGTCACCTAGTGCTTCCGGGGGCAAATTGGGAATTCTCTATTCCCGGGAGTACCTAAGGGTTGTTTTGGTGAATGTTAGGCCTCGGGGGCTGTTGTGGTTTAGTTTGATAAGGTCGAGGGTTTAGGTAACTCGAACCATGTTATAACGTCTCGTAGGATAAACGAGTCCTTTTCATGTCGATTGTAATGATTGTATGTAAACCGACAGGTGTTTGAGTTTTGGGATTACTTGGGGATCATCTGACTCGTGGTGAATACGTGTCTTGTGTCAGGTGATTTCATGATGCCCCTTTTTAACTCTTTTTAAGTTTTGGGCTAGCATGCACACCTAAGTGATTTTACTTGATGAAACATTTAAACGATTTTATATAGGCTTGCTAGTATATGGTAGGCCTTGGGATGTTATAGTATGTGTATATATATATATTATTGTATGGCCTATATTTGGCGATGTTGTAGTCGTTTCGACTACGGATGTTGCGTATGCCAACTTTGTGTTTGCATATGTTGATGAGATGTTACGTGTTTGGGTTGTACGTTTGCTCGACCCTGATGTTATTACTTGGATGTTATATATATATATATATATATATATTTATATATATAATGTTTATATATATATGTATATATATATATATATATAGGAATGATTATTTACCGATGATGATGGCTTAACTGATGTACTCCTTTTACTTTTAAACTCATGGAATGATTATCATGATTATTATTTATTGATGTTACTTATTTAAAACTTGAACTCACTCAGCTCAAGCTGACTTTGTGTGCTTGTTAGTGTGAGTTTTAGGTTAGGAAGAGGATGCCTTATCCATTGGACGTGCACGAAGCTACTTGGACGGTGAAGGGCATACGTGGATGGAAGATTTTATTATTGAACATTTTTATTTTAAAAAGTTTTATAAGATATATTTAAATTGGTTTTGGGCATAATTCCCGGGTTTTTGGGAACTTATTTTATTATTTATGTTTTCTGTTGAATTATACTCTGAAATGGTTATTTTAATGAAATGAATTATTTTCAAGTTTAAATATTTTTACAAGTATTTTGCATGAATACCAACTGTAGGGTTCCCGAGGTTCGGGGACTTACAGTTGAGGCTATAGCAACAAGGACTAAGGATCACGCCATGGTCTATAAGTTTGTTCAATCCAATATTTTTGCAAGATTTGGAATCCCAAGAGTGATTATAAGCGATGGTGGAACGCACTTCAAGAACTTCAATTTCGGGAAATTGTTGAAGCGGTATAATGTGAATCATTGAATTGCTACTCCATATCACCCGGAAACAAGTGGACAAGTTGAAGTGTCCAACCAACAAATTAAAGAAATATTGATGAAGACGTTGCGGGTTGATAGGAAGGATTGGTCGGTGAAGTTGGATTATGCACTATGGGCATATTGAACCGCTTATAAAAGGCCCATAGGAACGACTCCTTACCGGTTGGTTTATGGGAAATGATTTCATTTGCCTATGGAGTTGGCTCACCGGGGATTGTGGGCTGTTAAGAGTGTGAACATAGATTACAATGAAGCCGGTAATTTGAGAAAGTTGAAGTTGGCTGAATTAGAGGAGATAAGGGATGAAGCTTATGAGTGTGCATCGGCGTACAAAGATAAGTTAAAAAGGTTCATGATGCCAAATTGAGAAAGCGGGTTTTGGAAGAATGGCAAAGAGTTTGGTTATATAATTCACGGCTTAAGCTTTTTCCCGAAAAATTGAAAAGCAAATGGATGGGCCCGTACGTGATAACAAGAGTGGGTAAGTTTGGTGATGTGGAAATTGAAGGCTTGCAAAATCAAGCAAGGTAAACTGTGAAAGGACACCGACTTAAACCATACTTGGAGGGTAAGGATATTAATATGTGTGAAGTGGAAAGGTAGGCTACCTGTTGCGGTCGCCTGAGGAATCAACAAATTAAATGGTCCAGGTTTGTTGTATAATTTAGTTTAGATTTTGTTCAAATTTGGTCCTAAAAATTACCTATTTCGTTACGAGGTTGTCCAAATCAAGTGTGGGGAATTTTTAGGAATCTTTTCACCGTGTTGAGGACAACTCGTGTTTT
Source organism: Bidens hawaiensis (assembly GCF_021521415.1). Classification (NCBI taxonomy): domain Eukaryota; kingdom Viridiplantae; phylum Streptophyta; class Magnoliopsida; order Asterales; family Asteraceae; genus Bidens; species Bidens hawaiensis. Next base: position 1,934,472 of record NW_027491284.1, on the reverse strand, counting down.
TCATGGGGGGTAGGGTAATTTTTATTTAGTTTTATTTAGTTTTTAGTATAAATTAAATTTTATTTAGTTTTTAGTGTGTGTGTGTGTATATATATATATAAATTTCTCCAACAGGTCCCACCGTAGCCTACGGTAGCCACCGTAAGCTACGGTGGGCCTGAAACTTCTACGCTGGCTTCTTTCTGTTTATGATGGGTTTCTTACGCCAAGGACCTACCGTAAGCTACGGTAGCCACTGTAGCTTACTGTGGCTGTGAAAGGGCTGCGTGTAGTTCCGCGATATGTATATAAAAAAAATTTCTAGCAAAATCCAAAAATCTCCATCCACCTAAAACCTATCTTTTTCTTCTTCCCATTCATTCATCATCTTCATCTTAATATCTTCTCTACCAAACCCTAATCCCCAAATTCATAACTTCTTCGAATCTTAACCAAAATCAACGATTTTCGGGTCTAACTTGACTAGATTTTCGTAAGGAATCACATTCTTTGCCCGGTTTTCATCAATCTTAACTTTTTGGGGTTTGATTTTGGATGTTTTTGGTCCGAAAATTTTGAACAACAAGTGGGTTTTACAAGTGACTAGTGATTAGTGTGATTAGAGTGTTTAATTCGGCTTAAAGGTATGTTTCTCTCACTTGATTGCTACAAAATTCATCGGTTAAGATTATATGTTTGTACATTGCTTACACTTGCTTGTTAAATATGAGAAAGTTTGATGTTAGTTTGAAATTGTGCTATGGTTGTAAATATGGTATGGAAAAGTATAGTTTGACAAAAGTTGAAAATGGAATATGTTCTATGCTTAACCGAAATGCTGTCAAAATTTTGTGAAAAAAGGGTTTATGACTTTCATATATTCACAACCGTAGAAACAAGCAAGTGTGGGAATGTATATAGAGATGAATACTAACTTTGGTTAATGTTTGTCATTGTTTAGACGGGACGTTCTGCTAAGGATAAAGGAAAAGGGATTGCGGGTTCATCTAGCAACTTTGCCGCCGAACAAGCAAAAAAGCGGAGGTTAGAACAACAACTAAAACGGGAAGAAGAGGTGCAGTATGTTAAACGGATTGGACTCATGGACCACTAACAGATCATGATTTGAGATGGCAACCAGAGTTGTTTCACAAGAAAATGAATACTTTAACAAAGAAGTACGACACATTTATTTGTGAGAAAGTGGTCCCGGAACGTGAGTTTGGTCCATTTGATGTTTTTGATTGATTCAAGGCATTGGGTTGGGAAGCAGCCCTCAAGTGTTATGATCGAAATGGGAAATATGTTTTAATCGATGAAATTGAAGAATGGATGGCAACTTTGAGATGTCCTTTGTTTAATAAACCTTCGGGGATGAAGCTTATTGGAACTGTTAACAACATTGAGGTCACTAAGTCATTTGAAACATTGAGGCAAATTTCACGATTTGATAGTAAGGCTCAAAGCAACTACTTGTATCCAGATTTGAATGACTTATATTATCAACCAGACAAACATCCAACTTGGAGAATGATGTTGGAAGCATTGTTTTTACCCGACACTTATAATGGGAAGTTATTGAGGAAGAAGTTAAAGATTGAGCCAAAAATGTTGCTCATCATTTGTTTACACAATGTCATGCCAAGAAGAGGGGATATGCAAGAAGTTCGGTATCCCCATGTCCCGATCCTATACTCTTTGATGCATGGAGGACCACTTGTTTCGTTACGGTATCTAGTACTTAACAATATTTGGATAAGCCAGAATAATGTGAGTAGAAACATTATCCCACATTGTCGGTTGATTACCGCGTTGTTGATGCTGTTTGGTGTGATTGGAGATAATGATGTTGGAGATGGGAAGAAACATAAGCCGTTTGATGTGACAAAGTTTGGGGTTGGTTGGGAAAACCGAGCAAGTGATAGGTACCATATGTTGAAAAGTGAGGGACAGAGATGGAGGGAATTGAAGGTTGATGCTAGACCTTTGCAACTGGGAGAAGAAGATGAAGTTGAGAGTGATGATGACGAGGAAGAGAGTGGAGAAGATGATTATGATGATGAGTTGGGTGAGCGGGTCGCGATGGAAAGTGAAAGGGTAGGTGGTAGTTCAAGTGCGCAAGGACAAGGAAGTTCCCTACCATTTGACTTTTCGAGGCATACATTTGACTCGAATTGGGCGCACCACAGCAGCATGCGGGATGTAATATTCAACACCAGGCCAGCACACTTCTACAATTGGGCCGAGACAACCCAGACATTGTTTGATCACCAAACATTCATGGGCCCAAGCATGGAACGGGCCCAAAAGCAAATGTATGATCGTCAAGAAGTGTGGAACCGGACTCACGCTTATGCTGAACAAAGAGAAATCAACCATCGGTATGACGATGACCGTCAAAGACGAATGTATGAAGCATGGCATTTGGGGCAACCTGTGGTGGCGGACCCGCCGATTATTGACTACACTACGTTGCCACCATACGACGGTACGGTGAATTATCCCATGCCGCCATTGCATCATTCATAATGGGTGAACCACCCGTATCAAACTCAAGGTTCAGGACAAGCTCAAAGAGAAGTTCAAGCTGGTGGAGAGGATCAGGGGGCATTTGGTTTTAGCGAATTCACGGATGTGATGATGTCCATCTTTGTACCATCGCAACCACGTTACTATTGAGCTGCGTCGGCAGCGAATCAGGTGTTTCCTTGTACATTTTTGTATCTTATTTTTATGCTTATGTTTGGGTTATGGGAGGTTGGGTGGAGTAATGACAAGTTGGAATTTAAGGGTTGTGTTTGTCGGTGGTGTGTTAAATAAAAGAACCTACATTGAGGACAATGTACCTCAAGTGTGGGAATGATGAGGGAAAACAATTTGAAAATAAAAATTTGAAAATAAAAATAAAGAAATTTTAAAAATAAAAAAATGTGATAAGTTGCGATTGAGGTCCTTTATCATGGTCAGGTTCCTTTGTATGATTATGGCCTAGTTGTTGGGGTACGTGTTCAGTTAAATTTCTAGCTACATGTGACATGTTCTGAGTTAGTTATCTCATGTAAGTGGAGTAATTCGAGATTCGGGGTGCATATAGTAGTGAGATGGACAATGTGACTTTCCTTGTTAGAACTCATGCAATGATTGCTTTCCGAAACCTTAGCTTGGTATGTGTGCAAAAAGGATAGAGGCAATTAGGATAAGCCTCGTCTAGGATGAGTGAGAGTGTCGGTCTTGGGGGTTGGGCCTCATACATTATAAATATGAGCGTGGGCAATGAGAGGGGCGGGGGTTTGGTCTTTAGATACCCAATTTTGAACCTAGTGCTTATTGTTTATCGATTACCCTTGAAATATTTAATTGTGAAAAGATCCGGCCTAGTTAGTAGGTATGTTATGTAATTGTTGCATTAGTAAAGAAGTATGAAGAAATAGTATGTTGTTATTTTATTCAATATATATATATATATATATGAAGTCAGTTTATATGAATATATATACATATATATATAAAAGTCAGTTTATAGTATTATAGTTAGAAGTTATAGAATTGCGATTAGTTGTATTTAATAACTTGGTCGGATCTGATCGCATGCGCTACTTTCAAAATTCCCATTCCGCACCTAAACACTTGGCCTCATTACAACCCGAGATAAGACCTTTTGATTTGCACAATTACTAAAGCAATTGTAGGTGGAGGTTTGACAGTTGCATGAGCTTATTATAGTAGGATTGCGCATGTGTCCAAGTATTGATAATTGTGATTAACGCACCGGATTGAGATGTAACTATGTATGGGGTGTTGCATGAGATAAATTAAAGAAACATGATAGGTTTGGCTTGAGGTTTAATTGTTTGATTGTTTTGAAATTGTGAAGGATGACTATAGTTTGTATGAAATATAAGGAATGGGGTGTGATTTGGGACCTTGACCGAAAACCTTGTGAAGGAAAGTGTTATTAATCTTAAAAGATTATATATGAAAGGAATTGATTGAGTTTCTTGAGGGCAAGCAACGTTGAAGTGTGGGAATGTGACGGGTGGATTGTTGAACAACCCTTAAGTGTAGTAATTCTCGTTAAAACGTGTGTGTTTATGTTTAATTTCATGGATTTGGATTACTACACTATGTTGTGTGTTTGTAGGTACAAGTGCTGAGAAAAGGTGATTTAAGTGAACTATGATGGAGAGGAGCAAAGGACTTGAGAGTTGGTGATAGCAGTCAACAAGTCAAATCAAGAAGAAAGTTTTGGAGCTGAGGCTACCGTAGCTTACGGTAGCCACCGTAAGCTACGGTAGCGGCCCAGCGTAGCAGGCTGCCGTAAACTGACAGATTCTGGCGTAATGGGTTTTGAAGCCACCGTAAGCTACGGTGGCCACCGTAGCTTACGGTGGGGCCTGCACGCTGGTGGTGATTACAACTCCATATTGATGTTATAATTGGCTTTTGAGATCTTTTTGATATTTATTCCATTTGGGGACAATTATTGGGGTGATTTTGGGCTTGAGAACTAGTTTTTGAGGCTTTTGAATTGAAGATTAACATCTCGATCTTTGATTGCTTTGGATTAAAACTTGGTATGATGATTGCAATGATGTGTGGCTAAAACTTTCAGTATTTCTCTTGGTTGTAAGGTTGTTACAATTCTCTTTATGTTTATCATTCTTGCACTTGGATTGATTATTGAATCGTTTAGATTAATATAATCACGTTGTTGTTTGATTGTTTGTAATTTGTCCATATCATTTAACCTAATTTCGTTCTATACGTTCTTGGTGTTGTTGACAATCGAGATTTAGTAGAAGAAATTAGGGTTAAGATTATATTGATTGATTAACCAAGTAACGACCTCACGTTCCAGGAATCCGAGTACTTAGTTCTTGATTAATCACAAACAATTACACTTACACGAACTCAAGATATTATGATTTATCCATTAAACTTAAACAAAAGAGTTACGTAATAACCGAACTCCAAGAGGAATGCTCATTTAATCAATTGTTTACAACCTTCGTTTAGTCTATTTAGTTTATAAAATCAAATCAAACCAACCTGAATCTTACTTTTTCGTCATTTACATTTATATTAGTTTAATTGTAAGCTACTCAGTAACACATATTCACAAACTCTTCGTGTTCGACAACCATTTACCACTATCTAATTAGTTTTATTTGGTTTATTTTTGCGCGAGTATTCGACCTCGTGTCAGTCATGTCATCTCAAGTAGGGGATTGAGGTTGACCGGGCGAAAATCAATGTCAGAGCTAATTTACCACCTCCTAAAAATGTGAAGGGAATTCGGTCATTCTTGGGCATGCCGGATTTTACAAACGGTTTATTAAGAATTTCAGTGTCACAACTTAGCCGTTATGTAATTTGTTATTGAAAGATGTACCATTTGTTTTTGATGAAGATTGTTTAAATGCTTTTAACGTGCTTAAAAACAAATTGGTCGAGGCCCCGATCTTGCTGTCGCCTGACTGATCACTTCATTTGAGATTATGTGTGACGCGAGCGACTATGCGGTCGGAGCTGTTCTTGGTCAACGGGTGGACAAGAAACCCATTGCAATATACTACTCGATCAAAACCCTTTCCGATGCTCAAATTAATTATACCACCATAGAAAAGGAGTTGCTCGCGGTATTGTATGCATTGGATAAATTTAGATCTTATATGTGGGGAAGCAAAGTTGTTGTGTTTTCAGATCATAGCGCAGTGAAATACCTGACGAAGAAGAAAGATGCAAAGCCGCGCTTGATAAGGTGAGTTTTGCTCCTTCAAGAATTTGATGTGGAGATTCGCGATAAGAAGGGGATGGAGAATGTTGTTGCGGACCATCTTTCTAGATTGATAAAACGAGAAGCGGAGGAAGATGCCCGAGAGATAAATGAGTCATTTCCGGATGAACAACTGTTTTCCGTGTCAACCTGCCATGGTATGCTGACATGCTTAATTTTCTTGTTGCAGGTACCATTCCAGAATTTTGGCCAAAGAAAAAGAAGCACCAATTCATAGCCAAGGTGAGAACAGTATGTATGGGAGGACCCAGACTTGTTTAAGATCGAGCCGGATCAAGTGTTTCAAAGATGTATTCCAGATGAGGAGATCCGGAGTGTTTTGTCACACGCACATTCACTTGCATGTGGTGGCCATTTCAGTAGACAGAAAACAGGTTATAAGATTTTAGCATGTGGTTTTTTCTGGCCCACTATCTTCAAAGATTCGGCGGAATATGCTAAAAACTGTGTGAGATGTCAATAGTTGGGTAGCATTTCCAAGAGAAATGAGATGCCCATTCAACCAATCCTCGTAGTCGACATCTTTGATGTTTGGGGGGTTGACTTTATGGGCCCGTTTCCAAATTCCTTTGAGAATTATTACATTTTGGTGGCAGTTGATTATGTTTCAAAATGGGTCTATGCAATCGCCACCAAAACAAATGACCACGCCGTTGTTTGTAAGTTTGTCCAAACGAACATATTTTCTAGATTTGGTGTCCCCCGCATCATAATCAGTGATGGGGGATAACATTTCAAAAATTTTAACTTTGGAAAACTACTTAAACGGTATGGCGTAAACCACCGAATAGCCACACCACACCACCCGCAAACGAGTGGTCAGGTGGAGGTGTCCAATAGGCAGATTAAAGAAATTTTACAAAAGACGGTGAGGCCCGATTGAAAAGATTGGTCTACAAAGTTAAATGATGCTTTTTGGGCCTACCGAACAGCTTTCAAAACGCCTATCGGCACCACACCCTATCGGTTGGTTTATGGAAAGGGTTGTCACTTGCCCGTAGAACTTGCTCATCGGTCATTATGGGCTGTGAAGAATGTTAATTTGGATTATGAGTGTGCAGGAAAGGAGTGGAAGTTGAATATATGCGAGTTAGAGGAGTTGAGAGATGAAGCGTATGAGTGCGCTTCAGCATACAAAAACAAGATGAAGCGAGTGCATGATGCGAAGATTAACCGGAAGGAGTTTGAAGAAGGTCGAAGGGTCTAGTTATAAAATTCGAGAGAAAAGCTGATTCCAGGGAAGTTGAAGAGCAAATGGTTAGGGCCATACCAAGTTAAGCGTGTCGGTAAGTTCGGTGAGGTTGAAATTGAAGATTTCGACGATCATTTAAGACAGGTGGTGAACGGTCATCGATTAAAACCATACTTGGAAGACACGGGTTTAAATAAGAGCGTACATGAGTCAGTGTGAGCTTCATAACGAGTGCACCGACATATTCAACCGAATGCTAAGGGCCAGGTAACGTCAGGCTGTAGACGATAACTGCAGCGCTTTCCGGGAGGCAACCTGAGTTTGGTGTTACATGTCTTTATATTCTTATTAAAAAAATTGAGCTGAAGCCACCGTAGCCTATGGTGGCCCGACCGTAGCTTACGGTGGCACCGTAGGCTACGGTCTGTAGAGTCTGTATTGCGGTAAGTCGATTACCGTAGGCCACGGTAATGAACCGCAGCTTACGGTGGGTTCATGTGCAGCGACAACGAGCAACATAAAGAAAATAATAAATTAAAAAAACGAAAATATATAAAACAACCTCAACCACACATCTAACCTACCATAACCAAGATCATCTCATTCATCCTTCTTTCTTCTTCTTCTTCCTCTCCTTCCACTATAACCATCCTCTCCAACAACCCCAACTCCTTCAATCCACCATCAATTCCTTCGATTCCGGGGTCTACTTTAACTAATTTTTTGAGAAGAATCCAATTGTTGTGTCGGTTTTCTTTGATTCCTCTCCGTTTTCGACGTATTCATGTTGGAGGGTGACGAACCCTAGAAATCCAAGTTGGGGTTTCTCGTGTTTCATTGTTTATTTTAGTAAGTGAAGTGTCTAGAGACATGTTGCAACACTCAAGGATGGGAAGGACAGGTGACACTCGTAAGAATCCACCACGGAACAAGGTTAAGGCTAGCGCATCTTCGGCTACACCGGATCCTCCATTACCGAAACAGAGGCTAATTTGAAGGGATGATGATGAGGAACATGATCCGATGGAGGAACCGTATGAAGATGAAGACATGGAACCTCCTCTTAAGCCGATCTGGAAAGGAGGTCCTTTGTCAGGGATTGATCCTCGGTGGCAGGCAGAATTATTTAATGATTAGATGAATAAGTTACAGATGAAGAATTTTGGGTTTATTTGTGAGAAGAAAGTCGATTTTGGTGACATGAAGCCATTCGGGATTGTCAGAATTAAGAATCAAGGATGGGAAGCCACTTTGAAATGTTATGATGGTGAAACCAAGGTCTTGTATATGGAGATTATTCAGGAATGGGTATCCACTTTGAGATTGGATTGGGGTAATAATCCACCAAAAACGATGAGGTTTATCGGAATGGCTAACCATAAGGAGGTTGTGATGTCAATGGACAGTCTTCGCCGTATCGCTCAGTTTGATTCGCGCCCATCTGGGGACTACATTTACTCGTCGGAAACTGATCTCTACCGACACCCCGACAAACACCCCACGTATGAAATGATGAAGGCTGAATTATTTAACCCGGGGTTGGGTTACCAGTTGTTAACGAATAATCTAAGGGAACAGGTGAGATTACTGTTGATTTTGGTGATTACAAATGTTATGCCACGAAGAGGGGATTGAATAAGTGTGCGGCAGTGGGAGATCCCGATTTTGTATGCTTTAATGAAAGGGAAGCCAAAAATTTCGTTCCGGTACTTAGTTATGATGAATATTTGGGAGGCTCGTCAATCGAAGAAGAAACTGATTATCCCACATTGGCGGCTGATAACGGCTTTGCTGAAATAAAAGGTGCCATCGGGGAGGATACACCGAGTATTGAAAAAATCCGCACTCCTTTTTCGACGGACCAAATGGAGAAGGAGGGATGGACGACGGAGCGAACTGAGGAGTATTTGATTTTGAAACACTGAGATACCAAGACGTTGTTGAAAGCATTGGTGAATAGTGATGGTGATGATGTTGTGGAAGAAGTTTATGAGCCGATGGTTGGTGGGGTCAGTAGTGGGGCGGCACCACGGGGTGGTGTTCAGAGTAGTCAAGCAGGTGGTTCGTTTGAGCAGCCAAATTTTATTCCAGTTCAAGAACCGCATGTGATGTTTCAGGATGATGCACGAATGACCGAGTGGCTTCAAAACTCGAGGCCGGCTATTTATGGGGGTTGGAGTAACGAGTTGCAGTACATCTACGACCAACAGAATCGAAACGCGGAATTACAGCGTTAGGAGACTCAGAGATTGTATGACAAGATGGAGCTATGGAACCAAACCCATGCATATAATTTTCAGCAGGAGATTAATCATAGATACATGGACGATCTCCACAACAGGATGCATGAGGCATGGCATCGCGGGGAGCCGGTGGTGGCAAACCCGCCTATGATCAATTAAACTACTTTGGGTCCTTATGATGGTAGTGTCCAGTATCCACCACCGCAGCTTCACCACTCATGCTGGGTTGATCCACATGCAGATGAGGCGCGAGATTCAGGTGCAGGTAGCTCATCGGACGCGTTTAACTTTTCTGGAGTGATGGAGACGATGCAGGCGATCTTTGGTGACCCGCAACCCCCGTATTATTGAGCACTCGCTGATCGGCTGGTCAGGTCCATGTGTCTCTCCTTATCTCTATGTTTTTGTTGAACAATTTGTCTTTGTTTTATATGTTTGGGCAGTTGGGTGGTGGTGTGAGACTGTTGGGTATGTTTACTTGTTTGTTCTGTGAACTATGTGCGGTCGAAGGTGGTGTTGAACTTTTTATCTATTGTGTATGGTTGCTTGTGTTTAGTGTCGTTTTTACGTGTAATCGGGTAGTATTTTGTGGATTCCTTACTTATGTTTTGATTGTAATTTACATTGGGGACAATGTAATGTTTTAGTGTAGGGATGCGGGTTTGCTTTGAAAGCGAAAAATGCTAAGAATTTCCTGAAATATTTATACTTATACACAATGAAAAATAATTGAAAAACTGGAACTGTTAAAAAAATAAATAAAATAAATAACTAAATAAAAATAATAATAAATAAAAAAATAAAATAAAAGTAAAAAAATTAAAATAAAATAATAAATAAATAAATATAATAATAATAATAATAATAATAATAATAATAATAATAATAATAATAATAATAAAATAACAATAACACACTTAATTTGGGACGTTTCGGTAGGCTCAGCCTTTAAGAATGAAAGGACGGTTTGGTTGTTGACTTAATTAAACTTTTAATGGCGTGATTTTAGTGGGAAACACCTTCGGGTTTTGTTTGTTTAGCTAAGCCTGTGTAAGGACTGGGATGAAAGGTCGGGCCATACTCAAGCCTTTTTGTTAGATTTGATCACCAAAAGAAATTTTTAAAAAAAAAATATGAATAGACTACAGAACGATGCTTGGATAGGCTTAACGTTAGAGTATGCTAGAGGGCTTGTGATATAAACATAATGAAAATACTTCTAGTTTAAGTGGTTAACACTTCATAGGTGTATGGTTTTATAACCTTAAATCTTGTATTGATGGGATGCTCTAGGGTTCGGAGACCATAGGTCTTTATGCGGTATATCATCTGGGTATTCATATCACCTAAGTGGATTTATGAATATTAAAAGAGCTCAAAGAGCAAACCTGCAGTTTATCTGCCAACTATAAGTCATTAAACTTGATCATTACGTGCTTTTAAACTATAATTACACTACTAACTTGACCATACACGCTGTTAGTCATATGGGGTCCCCGTGCTCGCGTCTCATTACCATTAAGAAACAGACCACATGGGATACGTCATATATAAGCCCTACAGATGAATTCGTGCATACTCACATATGGTGATGGACTTTGGGGTGTTGCTTGATAACGTGGGTATACAATGTAGTCGGGGTTATTTTCTAGTTAGTTACATAATTGTACCTTAATCGTATCTAATGGCCATTCTGGTAGACTTTGATTCTTAAGTTTAGGTTTTGGTTCTATAAAATATCCATGATTGTTTTAGCTATTACATATGGGCTTAAAATGGTACACATGGTTGTGCATAGTTTTAATCATCTATCTCTAAGGTTTAAGTCAATTTGCGGTGCTCTGGCTCGGTAAAACCATAATGAAGCATGGTAAGGCGGCTTCAGGGCTTTGATGTGTGGGTTCCATTTAATCATATAAACTAATGAAATTGTCACGCCTTATTTGTTCCAGTAAGTATTAGGGCATTGGTTTAAGTGGATAGCAATATCGGCAATGGCGGTTTTTGTGTTATTTGTTGATATTTAAAATAATTTAAATATTTAAGGATAAAATAGGTTTCGGTTCTGATTTCATTGTACATCCTTTTCGGGATGAAAAAGGATAAGTGTGGAAAGTGATGTGTGGGTGAAATATCGTGTATTAAATGAGTCATATCACACGTTTTGTGAGTTTATATGCCGGAAACACGATTACTGTAACGATTCCGACGAAACCAGGTATACCCTAACCGGTAGACGTTAGTTACGTCATATGTAACGTCGGGTACATGAGTTACCGTGGTAATTATACGAGAAAACATGATTCATTGTATTGATTGTACGTGAATATATAATTCACCGTATTGATTATGCGATCAAACGATCGATAGTTATTGAAACCCGAATGAATCGAGGGTTCAATTATAGACGAGATTTATGATATTTAGTGAGGTTACGAAGTAATAAAGCTTCGGGATAAGTGGATTAAAGCACAGAAAAAGGATTTCGATTTAATAGTACGTCGGTACGATAAACGAAACCTTTAATACCAAACCGAGCAAGAGACGATCGATCAAGCCGAAAAAGATGCGTAATAACTAATAATATGACGTTTCGAGTTAATAAATGCCATGGTTTAAGTTTTTAAATCGGTTTTATATAAATTTTATTTTAAGCCGAAAAACAACCATTTTGGCCTCGTTGTAAACCGAATTAAACGTTTAACCGAGAAACGAACAGAACCAGATTATCCAAAACATTATCCGGATTACGAGAATCCAAACATGTGGCCAAGATTGAACTTGTGGGTCCCACCCCACCTCTTACCTTAGGCCGATCGGACCCTTTGGTCCAACCTCATTTCATTTTCTTTTTTTTCATCCAATAATCCATCAAACCTTCAACTCTCTCAACCCCCTTGATCAAAAACCGAGACTTTTAACAAGAAAAACCGAGGTAAAGATCGTGTTATGTACGTAATTATCTTTGTTTCTTGAGTGTTCTTGCAAGAAAAGGAGGTTTCCAAATGAAAAAGGGTGAAAACCCGAGATGGAACCGATTCTTGCATGATCAAGTGATGTATACGAGTTATACAAGGGATCTTGGTCCAAGAAAGTAGTTAAAAGAGTCAAAAACGAATTTTTACGGTCAAAATCTTTGTTTTGATGTTTTAACCGTAACCATGAAATAAATGGCTTGATCGTGAGTGTAACTTGCTTGGTATTGTGGTATGTTGTTTGTAGGCTCTGTATTTAGTGGTAGATAAGGCGGAAAGATGAGTTTGTAGCTTGTAGTGGCGGAAAACGAAAGGTATATTCGGTTATGTTCGGTTTTGGGAAATTTGGACAGATTGTTGGTCGTTTAGAGTTAGGTCATGAAATTTTACAGAGGTGTTAAACACATGGAAATATGAGTTCTGTGAATATTTGGTAATTTTTGGATAAAGGATGAATATTTGGTGAATTTAATGCTCCGTTTTGGCCAAAAATGGTGAAAAATAGTTAAATGTCATGAAAAATTCTGGAAAATTGTGGATAAGCTTTTCATATCATGTATAAGTCACACACAAAATTTGAGGTCTGTTGGAGAAGTCTAAGTAGGCTTTTCGGTTAAACGAGTTCTAGGGATTTCTAGCTCGGTTTTAGTAAAAATGGCATTTAAAAGAAGATTTTGGTTTTGGAAAAATTACAGGGGACTATGTGGATGGCAGGGGACATCCAGGAGAAATTTGGGATTTTTCTAAGATCGTTTAGTATTTACGACATATTTAGTGTTTAAATGGTGTTTAAAAATAGATAAGTAAATTTTAAATATAAGAATTAATTCTGGAAATATTTTTATAAAATTACCCACTGTTAAAAAGTGATTTGTGCAAATTTTCAAGATCCGAGAGTAAACGGATAATTATTTGTGCTAATTATCAAACTTTTAAAGTAAAACGCGTAAACCGGTGAAGTTCGCTTAAGCGAACTGACTGGTGTACAAAAACCGTAAAAATGAACTATTTTCATATAAATGAACTAAACAAGTAAAAATAAATCATCCGAAAATAATTCGGATGATTTGAGTAATTTTAATCTATTTTAATAGTTTCCGGTACGCCAAAGACGGAAACGGGTTCCGCGGCCAATCGGGACGTCTAAACCGAGCTATAATTTCACATCTTTAATTAAATTATCCGTCAACCACTATTTTCGGGTCGTGTGTGACCAAACTCATTTTTGAAACATAAAAACGGATAACAGTGCTAGGCACGCAAAACGAGAAAAACGACTAATAGTAGTTGTGACCTTGGAACTCTAAACGACATCACAATCTGAGTCCGGAGAAGTATTTCTGGGTTAACCTTGCCCCCAGAACGGGTACAGTGCTGGGTTGACAGTGTCCCCAGGTGTACCGATTGATAAGATTAAAGATTATATAAACAATAATTGTATAATAATGATCGTAGGGATCATATTACCGATTGGACGGGTTAACTGATATTGATCGTTGTTGCCTACTTGCATGTGCTAAGGTGAGTTTTCACGAGCCCCTTTTTATTGAACTGTTTTAAATATTTTCCCGGGGCGGAAAGCATGTCTTAATTAAAGTATTTAAGTACATACCGATCGTATGGAAACACTTGTATATTTTTATATATATGGTTTGATGCACAGAATATATAAATTGATTATTGAGTGGGATTGTTCTGGGGTAACTTAGTTCCCGGAGGTTATTATTGTTCTGGGGTAACATAGTTCCCAGAGGTTATTATTGTTCTGGGGTAACATAGTTCCCAGAGGATATTATTGTTCTGGGGTAACTTAGTTCCCAGAGGTTATTATTGTTCTGGGGTAACATAGTTCCCAGAGGATATTATTGTTCTGGGGTAACTTAGTTCCCAGAGGTTATTATTGTTCTGGGGTAACATAGTTCCCGGAGGTTATGATTGTTCTGGGGTAACATAGTTCCCAGAGGTTATTATTGTTCTGGGGTAACTTAGTTCCCAGAGGTTATTATTGTTCTGGGGTAACATAGTTCCCGGAGGTTATGATTGTTCTGGGGTAACATAGTTCCCGGAGGTTATTATTGTTCTGGGGTAACATAGTTCCCGGACGTTATTATTGTTCTGGGGTAACATAGTTCCCGGAGGTTATTATTGTTCTGGGGTAACATAGTTCCCGGAGGTTATTATTGTTCTGGGGTAACATAGTTCCCAGAGGTTATTATTGTTCTGGGGTAACATAGTTCCCAGAAGATAAATGAAAATGTACTGGGGAAACATAGTTTCCAACGTAATTACATTGCTAATAAATGATTATTAAAATGATCTGTCAGTGTTTATTTAAATTAGTGAAACTCACCAACTATTCGTAGTTGACCCGTTTTCTCCCATGCTTTTCAGGTACAACTAAGATAAAGTGATTGATTACGTGCTAAGTGCTTGATGTGTGTAAGGTTTGCGTGCTGGACGTTAGGATACATTATAACAGATAGAATTATGAATCGTAATGTATGATGTGTGTATCACCTAGACGGTAATGAAAGACGAGATAATGTAATTTTGAAGTATATTAATGCCTTCGGTTTTCTTTATAAACAATGTGGTTGATATCAGAGGTGTCTGTCGCATCCCGTGTACGTTTCCGCTGCGGTTACGGGGTGTTACAGAACTTGGTATCAGAGCCATTGGTTATAAAGAATTAGGATGTCTTTAAAAGATACCTAAAATATAACCAGTAGCTCAAGTCTTATAGGGTCTGAATATCAACTAATAATTTATAGTGACGAGGTCTGGATGAACTTGGATGGACAAGTGATTTATTATGGTCCGGAACATAATAACTGACTTGTCCGCACGAGGGAATTCAGGGGAAGTCACGCGGTACATTAATAGGTAAAAATGGCAACATATGTGTAAAGTATATAATATTATTTATGTGTGCTAATGTGTATATATATATATGTACGTGCATATCTTGGGGGTACAAGTATGGTGAAATAAGACCCGGATAAGGAACCGGGGGATGAGATAATAAAAAGTACCGAGAATGCTGAAATTTCTAGAGCATCGATTGGTGATAAGTCGGACTTATCAGGTTATAGTTATGATGGTACCAAGTCAAATCTCCCGTTTGACATTAACCAGAAATATCTAGTAACCGTGACTCCCAACCACAAAAAAAAAAAAAAAAAAAAAAAAAAAAAAAAAAAAAAAATTTATAAGTCCCATACCCTACCAACACCGGTACCGCCTATTCTAATAACTTCCTATGTTATCCTTACATCCGTTAGATGTTTACACCCATGTATGCTCGAATAGAATGATTACCTATACACAAAGAAGTGTTGGAATCATTATAGCATAGTTGGTTGTTCGTTCGTAGGTGGTATACTGTGTATGCCGGATATACGAATAAACACGGATATTATAACTCCGTGGTATGTAATCGTTTGGTGCTCACGGTGAGCATGTATCGGTTATACTGACATGCAGAAAGATATTGAAAGCAGGCATGTTAAACATTGATCTTTGTTGAGAAAGATCTATATGTCAGTTGGTGACAAGGGTTATGAAACTTATTTAAACGTTAACCGATGTCAGGTTAAGTCCATAAGTTATTATAGTTGTGGGGCATATATACTAGATGCCGGTATGTGTAATATATGTGATAATAATTGGTGTGTATGTGTACCTGTTGTTATGATTGAACTGGTAACGAGTGATATGGTGAGAGTAGTATTGATTACTGCGTACGGGATGAGTACGGCAGAATGACATAAAAAGAATAACTCCAAGGGTGGAGATTGTTGTGATTCAGTTGATTGCTCAAAGATAGCAGATGATGATACCGAATGTCGTATCACAGATCACTGCTAGTGTCGATGCGAATTTGATCGCAGAATTATAGATCGAGCAATCACATGATTATGAATATTTAAATTCTTAGTATTATTGCTAAGAGTGATTATGTCCCACCGAATATTAATATGACTACAAGTGTTAGTTATGAACTAAACATGATTAGTAGTCGAAATGAATTAGACCCGGTATGAAGGATATGTTGTTGTGGGTGTTAAGGAAATTAGTAATAGTTACTGATGGTAAAGGGAGGGATAGATTAACGAGTGGATAGAAAAGATCGAAATGGTTAAGGATATTGGTAAGAGTCTAGAATATTGTGTAGTATGCTACAGATATGTTGGTAGATTATGTTGTATCGTGATGGAACACGATGGTAAAAAAAAAAATTATAGTTGGAAAATTATTACTCAGATGATATGGTCAGGATTTAAAATTCTAGTACCGGGGCACTCTTATTCGAGTAATTGAGTTCAGAGATTTGAAACTGAGCTATGAAAGATAGAAATGTTGTGTGCTGATCACTTAGAACGCGTTAATCGTTTAAAGGAATGGTCATGTCTGGTAACATGACTAATCACTCCTGAAACTACGCGAAGTAAGTGCAATATTGGGGACTAACTCCATCGATAAGGAGTATAGTCAAACCTGTAAAATATACAACCTTTGGGAAGGGTTGTGTCGCAAGCCAGCATTGATATATTTGATTCTATGGGAAGGGGAATGAAAGGACGTTAGGTGAGACGTCGAGTGTTAAAGAAGGGAAATGGTAAAGGTATAGTGCAAGATAGACTTGCGAATAAGTAGGTACGTCCTACAACCCAGAATTATACTAAGACTAGTTCTGGTGCGAAAACATGAACCGCATAAAGGGTCCTTCCTTAAATGTGGAAAATATAGTTATCGGCGGAAAGAAGAATGTCGGGTGATAGTAGGCCACGGTATGGTAAAGATGGACGTAACGCCCCAATTGTAGAACCAACTGAAGCCATGTGGACCGGCAACCCCAACCCATTTGTGTACAACCACTCCGAAGCCAACAACTTCAATAACAATCCATCCAAAGAAACCAAATTATACCAAACAGTTGTACTTGCTATGAATGTGGCAGTACAGAACGTTTCAAGAGAGATTGCCCAAAGTTGAACCAAGGTGTCGTGGAAGATGAACCTCATGACAAGCATCAACCTATGATCAAGCAAGGAGCCGTGCTTTTGTGAGTAATTCAAATAAAGCACGTCATGATCCAAAAGTGGTATTAAGTACGTTGTAGTTTTAAATCAATAGGCTTCAGTGATATTTTTACGGTCGTCGATATAAGTTAGTTCCTGCGAACCTCCTACCCTTTGGAAAGATACCGGTTAGTGAAACTATAGAACCCTATACTGTAGAATCGCTAACGGCAAATCCCTAATGGTTAATTAAATTGTACGGGATTGTCCTATTATTCTGAACAATTAACCTTTCCTTATTGACCTACGACCAGTAAAGCAAAGAAGTTTTGACGTAATAGTTAGCATGGATTGGCTAACTCAGCATGAAGCAAAAATCAAATATGAAAAGAAGATGATTAGAAGCTCTCTTTCAGACGATGAAGTGATTAAATACAGAGAAAAGTGTACGGTACTATGTTGCCACTCAAATCTCATCTTGAGATGTTATAATATTTACTACAAGAAGTCGTGGTATATTTAACAAACGTAATTACCAAAGTATTTAAAAGAAGGCATATAGAAGATATCCCGGTGGTACGCAAATTTCCACAAGTTTTCCCAAAAGAACTTCCTGGACTACCGCCAACCCGATAGGTCGAATTCAGAATCGATTTAATGTCTCAAGCTGGCCCTATTGCTAAAGCACCCTACCGATTTGCACAGTCTGAGATGCAAGAATTATCCAATCAGTTACAAGAATTGCTGGATAAGGTTTTATACGGCCTAATTAGTCACCATGGGGTGTACCAGTTTTAATTGGGAAATGAAGGACGGAAGTGTTAGGATATGTGTTGATTACGGAAAGTTGAATAAAGTGACGATCAAGAATAGAAAATCGATCTTAGGTATAGTTATCGCCAAATGAGAAATCCAGGAGAAAGACGTTGCAACAACATTGTTTCGGAATCGCTACGGCCATTAAGAATTCTTAGTTATGCCTTTCGGGCTAACAAATGCGCCGGCAGCATTCATGGAACTCATGAACCAAGTCTGTAAACTTTATTTAGACAAATTTGTCATAACATTCATTGATGATATTTTGATATATTCGTAACGTAAAGAAGAGCACGAACGATGGTTAAGGAAAATTATGGAAGTGTTAAAGCAAGAGGAGCTATACGCGAAGTTTTCGAAATGTGATTTTGAATAAAGAGGGCATAATCCCTTGGTCATGTTGTAAAGCAACAAGGAATACGCAAAGATCCAAATAAGATAGAAACCGTTAAAATTGTACCAAGCGCCGATTTTGAGTCTCCCCGATGGAGACGATGGTTCTGTCGCGTAAAGGATTAGGATGCGTGTTGACGCAGTATAATAAGGTCATAGCCTATACTTCCCGACAGTTAAAAGTACACGAGTAAGATTACACTACTCACGACTTAGAACTGGGAGCGGTTATCTAGGCACTTAAAGTGTGGAGACATTGTCTCTACGATACGAAGTGCACCATCTTCACTGATCATAAAAGTGTGCATCACATATTCGATCAGAAAGAACTAAATATGAGGCAACGAAGATGGGTTGAGTTGTTAAACAATTAAGACTGTGACATCCGTTACCACCCGGCAAGGCTAACGTCGTAACCAATGCCTTGAGTAGGAAAGATCGGGTTAAGCCATTGCGAATGAGGGCGTTGGGGATGATAGTCCAGTTGAACCTTCGAAACTGATTCGAGTCGCTCAACGTGGGGCGTTGAAAGAGGAACAATTGGAAAAGGAGGAACTTTACGGCAATGAGAAGAATTTCGAGCAACGCGTGCACGAAATTCTCTACTTCAAAAATCGGATTTGGATCCCGACCCTCCATGACCTTCGTGAATTAATCATTGACGAAGCGCATAGATCGAAATGATCCATACATCCGGGATCGGATTTGACTATTGATGATACAGATCTCTGAAAGGATGTTGTTAATGACCGAGAGTGGAGAAAGATATGGTTACGTATGTTGGTGAAAATTTAAGTTATGCAAGAGATAAGGCTGCATACCGAAAACCATTGGGAACGCCACAATAACAGAAAAGTCGCCAATGATAGTGGGAATAAATTACATTGGATTTCGGGATGCAAATTCCCAAGATATATCAAAGGCATGAGGAAAATTGGGTAATCGCGGATCGATTAACCAATCCTCGCATTTCATTCCAATCTATGACGATTACCAAAATGAATTCTTGCCTAAATTCCTGTTGGTGAAATGGTATCTCGTCGTGGAGTGCCATTTTCAATTATCTCAGATCAAAATAGTCATCCTACTCCCAATATTGGAAGACGGGGAAGGAAACATTGAGAGCTTGAAGCTTTCTATGGGTGAAGTGATTATCACCAAGTTGTTAAATTGAAATTGGGCGTCACTCAGGCCATAAGATTTGAATTGATTAGAGAAACAACCAATCGGATTTATAATATTTAAGACAAGTTGAAAGCAGCGCATGATTGGCAAAGGAGTTATGCCAACATTCAAAGGAAACCATTGTCGCCGGAGAGAGGTGACAAGGTATTTTAAGGCGTCACCTTAGAGAGGTGATATGAGGTTTGGCAAAACCGAAAATAGCTTCTTAATAAATTGGACCCCATGAGAACTATCTCCATGGTTGGTCATTTAGTTTATCGATTAAAGTACTCTAGGGGCTAAGTACTATACATGATGTTTTGCCATGTATACGGATTGAAAAGTGCCTAAGCGATGAGGCAACGAAAGTACTAGTAATAGAGGTAATCATAGAAGACGTGCTTGATATCATAAATAATCCCGTAGAAATAATAGTCGGGAAAACTAAACAGTTTGGACATACCAAGTTTTATTAAGATTAAGTGGAATTCACAGCGAAGACCAGATTATACTTGGTAACGCGAGGATGAATTCTGAAAGAAAAACCCCCACCTTCCTCTCGAAAGGAGATAGTGGGCGTGTAAAATTTCGAGGACGAAATTTCTTAACGGGGGGAGAATGTAACGATTCCGACGAAACCAGGTATACCCTAAACGGTAGACGTTAGTTACGTCATATGTAACGTCGGGTACATGAGTTACCGTGGTAATTATACGAGAAAACATGATTCATTGTATTGATTGTACGTGAATATATAATTCACCGTATTGATTATGCGATCAAACGATCGATAGTTATTGAAACCCGAATGAATCGAGGGTTCAATTATAGACGAGATTTATGATATTTAGTGAGGTTACGAAGTAATAAAGCTTCGGGATAAGTGGATTAAAGCACAGAAAAAGGATTTCGATTTAATAGTACGTCGGTACGATAAACGAAACCTTTAATACCAAACCGAGCAAGAGACGATCGATCAAGCCGAAAAAGATGCGTAATAACTAATAATATGACGTTTCGAGTTAATAAATGCCATGGTTTAAGTTTTTAAATCGGTTTTATATAAATTTTATTTTAAGCCGAAAAACAACCATTTTGGCCTCGTTGTAAACCGAATTAAACGTTTAACCGAGAAACGAACAGAACCAGATTATCCAAAACATTATCCGGATTACGAGAATCCAAACATGTGGCCAAGATTGAACTTGTGGGTCCCACCCCACCTCTTACCTTAGGCCGATCGGACCCTTTGGTCCAACCTCATTTCATTTTCTTTTTTTTCATCCAATAATCCATCAAACCTTCAACTCTCTCAACCCCCTTGATCAAAAACCGAGACTTTTAACAAGAAAAACCGAGGTAAAGATCGTGTTATGTACGTAATTATCTTTGTTTCTTGAGTGTTCTTGCAAGAAAAGGAGGTTTCCAAATGAAAAAGGGTGAAAACCCGAGATGGAACCGATTCTTGCATGATCAAGTGATGTATACGAGTTATACAAGGGATCTTGGTCCAAGAAAGTAGTTAAAAGAGTCAAAAACGAATTTTTACGGTCAAAATCTTTGTTTTGATGTTTTAACCGTAACCATGAAATAAATGGCTTGATCGTGAGTGTAACTTGCTTGGTATTGTGGTATGTTGTTTGTAGGCTCTGTATTTAGTGGTAGATAAGGCGGAAAGATGAGTTTGTAGCTTGTAGTGGCGGAAAACGAAAGGTATATTCGGTTATGTTCGGTTTTGGGAAATTTGGACAGATTGTTGGTCGTTTAGAGTTAGGTCATGAAATTTTACAGAGGTGTTAAACACATGGAAATATGAGTTCTGTGAATTTTTGGTAATTTTTGGATAAAGGATGAATATTTGGTGAATTTAATGCTCCGTTTTGGCCAAAAATGGTGAAAAATAGTTAAATGTCATGAAAAATTCTGGAAAATTGTGGATAAGCTTTTCATATCATGTATAAGTCACACACAAAATTTGAGGTCTGTTGGAGAAGTCTAAGTAGGCTTTTCGGTTAAACGAGTTCTAGGGATTTCTAGCTCGGTTTTAGTAAAAATGGCATTTAAAAGAAGATTTTGGTTTTGGAAAAATTACAGGGGACTATGTGGATGGCAGGGGACATCCAGGAGAAATTTGGGATTTTTCTAAGATCGTTTAGTATTTACGACATATTTAGTGTTTAAATGGTGTTTAAAAATAGATAAGTAAATTTTAAATATAAGAATTAATTCTGGAAATATTTTTATAAAATTACCCACTGTTAAAAAGTGATTTGTGCAAATTTTCAAGATCCGAGAGTAAACGGATAATTATTTGTGCTAATTATCAAACTTTTAAAGTAAAACGCGTAAACCGGTGAAGTTCGCTTAAGCGAACTGACTGGTGTACAAAAACCGTAAAAATGAACTATTTTCATATAAATGAACTAAACAAGTAAAAATAAATCATCCGAAAATAATTCGGATGATTTGAGTAATTTTAATCTATTTTAATAGTTTCCGGTACGCCAAAGACGGAAACGGGTTCCGCGGCCAATCGGGACGTCTAAACCGAGCTATAATTTCACATCTTTAATTAAATTATCCGTCAACCACTATTTTCGGGTCGTGTGTGACCAAACTCATTTTTGAAACATAAAAACGGATAACAGTGCTAGGCACGCAAAACGAGAAAAACGACTAATAGTAGTTGTGACCTTGGAACTCTAAACGACATCACAATCTGAGTCCGGAGAAGTATTTCTGGGTTAACCTTGCCCCCAGAACGGGTACAGTGCTGGGTTGACAGTGTCCCCAGGTGTACCGATTGATAAGATTAAAGATTATATAAACAATAATTGTATAATAATGATCGTAGGGATCATATTACCGATTGGACGGGTTAACTGATATTGATCGTTGTTGCCTACTTGCATGTGCTAAGGTGAGTTTTCACGAGCCCCTTTTTATTGAACTGTTTTAAATATTTTCCCGGGGCGGAAAGCATGTCTTAATTAAAGTATTTAAGTACATACCGATCGTATGGAAACACTTGTATATTTTTATATATATGGTTTGATGCACAGAATATATAAATTGATTATTGAGTGGGATTGTTCTGGGGTAACTTAGTTCCCGGAGGTTATTATTGTTCTGGGGTAACATAGTTCCCAGAGGTTATTATTGTTCTGGGGTAACATAGTTCCCAGAGGATATTATTGTTCTGGGGTAACTTAGTTCCCAGAGGTTATTATTGTTCTGGGGTAACATAGTTCCCAGAGGATATTATTGTTCTGGGGTAACTTAGTTCCCAGAGGTTATTATTGTTCTGGGGTAACATAGTTCCCGGAGGTTATGATTGTTCTGGGGTAACATAGTTCCCAGAGGTTATTATTGTTCTGGGGTAACTTAGTTCCCAGAGGTTATTATTGTTCTGGGGTAACATAGTTCCCGGAGGTTATGATTGTTCTGGGGTAACATAGTTCCCAGAGGTTATTATTGTTCTGGGGTAACATAGTTCCCGGAAGTTATTATTGTTCTGGGGTAACATAGTTCCCGGAGGTTATTATTGTTCTGGGGTAACATAGTTCCCGGAGGTTATTATTGTTCTGGGGTAACATAGTTCCCAGAGGTTATTATTGTTCTGGGGTAACATAGTTCCCAGAAGATAAATGAAAATGTACTGGGGAAACATAGTTTCCAACGTAATTACATTGCTAATAAATGATTATTAAAATGATCTGTCAGTGTTTATTTAAATTAGTGAAACTCACCAACTATTCGTAGTTGACCCGTTTTCTCCCATGCTTTTCAGGTACAACTAAGATAAAGTGATTGATTACGTGCTAAGTGCTTGATGTGTGTAAGGTTTGCGTGCTGGACGTTAGGATACATTATAACAGATAGAATTATGAATCGTAATGTATGATGTGTGTATCACCTAGACGGTAATGAAAGACGAGATAATGTAATTTTGAAGTATATTAATGCCTTCGGTTTTCTTTATAAACAATGTGGTTGATATCAGAGGTGTCTGTCGCATCCCGTGTACGTTTCCGCTGCGGTTACGGGGTGTTACAATTACTTTGTATACGTTTGCGATTACAGGTGTGAGGAGCTTAATGGAGCTAAATGGGAGCATATGAGATGGAAAGAAGGATTTTATTGCACGGAATGATAGATGTTTTTCCCGATGAGGATCGATGAACTCAATATTGATCTACGAAACCGAAAATGCACAGAGTTAGTTTCGGTGCGTTTCGGTGAACGAAACCGATCGAACATGAAGACGATATGTAAATATTAACTCGTTGAAGCTCGTTATAAATTTTGGCAGGGTTTCAGTTACAAACGGTGTCTCATAAGCAAACTGTTGTGACTTGTGTAACTGCTTGTTTTAAAACTAACTCACTGAACCTATTTATACATCCATGACATTCGTTAATTTGATCTATGCACATTCGTTAATACTTAACACTCATTCGTCACTTAACTAACTGCCCATTCGTTAGTAGTTGTCCTCCCATTCGTTTTACTTGATCAACTCATTTGTTTAAGCTTATTCCACTCATTCGTTAGTCATCATGTATGCACCGCACCACATTCGTTAATCATTTGACTCCTCACATTCGTTAGCCATGCACCATGTTTTAACAAATGGACCACATATCGAGACCACATGACAAAGACCAACCAACGTCGGTTTAACTCCCAGCACTTTTCACATTTCATGTACTAACGAACTCCCCCTTGAGAACTTCTGGAGTTTGTTAACTTTTAGTCTTTGTCGCTTTAGTTGGTCTTCATGTGTGTCTTTATACATGTAATGCCATGTAAACAATGCACTAGCAAACTCCCCCTTGGCATTAGCTATACGTCTCCAATCTTTATCAGCGTCAATCTTGTACACACGATCAGCATCTTCACTCCCCCTTAATTCGAATCCTCTGCCATACTTTAAATTCACCGTATTGAGAAGATTCGATGATTGAACAATAATCACTCTTTCGAAACTGCAGTCAATCAACACATTCTATCAATAAACCGTAAAGTTTATCTTGATTTAGCATTTAAGCACAAAATAGTATGAACAAGAATGTGTAATGGTGAAAACATTTTTTTTGTAACACGGCAAAAACAATTTGAAAATGTGTATCGCTTGTCGGAAGATCAAAAATAAATTGGAAAGAAAATCTTTTTGATTTTTACAAACTTTATGCTAAAACACACCCAAAATATTTTTGATTTTTCAAAATTTATATCAAAACACACCTAAAATCTTTTTGCATTTTTCTCAAAATAACGAAAGGAAATTAAAGCAGTAAACGTAAGCAGTACATATTTTTTAGAGAAAGATCGCGACATGGAATCATATTGACTAGTAACGTCCTAAACTACACTTCAATTTTGACATTATTATGCACGTAACCCAATGATGATTGCAGATATAATTGTCCACTTTAGACATTAGACATATCCTTCAGTAACTTTACGATACGTATTAAGGTTCAATTAAGCACAAATCTCATGTGGTTCCCACCTATCAGACACAATTTTTATATCTCTTATACAGTGAATTTCACATGTACGTGTTTCATTTTTCTTTAAATTGATTAGCTGTGACTCATGCAAAAAAAATAAAAAGAAAATAAAGTAGAAAGTTAAAATTTTTCCTTAAGATCGGTATTACTACACGCAGATAAGGTTCCATTTTAACAAAATAAAAAGATAAAAATAAGTTGAAGTTGTACAGGCCTTAACCCCCAGTTCGATACATGACTTTCACACATTTGTGCTTATAGTATACGCGGAGGAGATCCAAGGCTTGTACGAAACACCAAGAAAAATAAAGCAGAATATTCAAGTGAGGACCGTAGGGGCTGCCACCTTAAGGCAGTAAGGCAGTAAGTGAGGACCATAGGCTACGGTCCACACCATAGCCTACGGTAGGGGCTGCCACCTTAAGGCAGTAATTGGTCTAGTAGCCTACGGTAGGGGCTGCCACCTTAAGGCAGTAAGTGAGGACCGTAGGCTACGGTCCACACCATAGCCTACGGTGGTTTGATCGTAACTTACAGTCTGGTGGACGGGAATTCGCGATTTTAG
The DNA here is from genome assembly GCF_021521415.1 of Bidens hawaiensis. Classification (NCBI taxonomy): domain Eukaryota; kingdom Viridiplantae; phylum Streptophyta; class Magnoliopsida; order Asterales; family Asteraceae; genus Bidens; species Bidens hawaiensis. The sequence continues at coordinate 1,908,811 of NW_027491284.1, read as the reverse complement.
GTTTCTTTTGGAGCTATTTAAGGTCGGTTCAACCATAGGCTGCCCTCGGTTCAACCCTAGGCTGCCCATCGTCGATATCACATCACACTTGGACTTTTTTGGAGGCTTCTTCCACAATTGAAACACATCTTAATAACCCAAATCAACCATGGCATCATCCACCCGAGAATCAAAGAAGCTATTCGAGACGACTATGCTAGGCTAAACCACTCGTGACCATCTCCGGGTGTAGGGTTGAGTTGTTCATTGGATTGTTGGTACTCTAAACCTTGTTTTTGGATTTTGTTTGTGTGCTTGAACATACTTTTGGGTAATCAATGATACTTGCAGTGTATTAGTTATTATTTTTGGTCATCAACAATTAGGATTGAGTTCTTAGTGTCATTGACCTAGTATCCTTAACCATAATACTGAGTGATTCATCATTGCCTAAGATTAACAATCAAGTAGATTATTGTTTAGCCGTGGCAATCAATTGGATTAAGTTCTAACGATCAACATAGCCACACATCTAGTATCTTGGTTTATTGATTCAAATAAAGGTTATACATTCAATAGGTTTAATCATCAATCTAATTTACTTTAAGACCTGAAACCTAGAGTTTGTTTATTTTTTAATAATTGTTTACTAATCAAAATCTTTAAAACCACTTGACATCGTTTGTCCACCTAGTATAATTAGTAGTTATGAATTAAACTTGATTAGCACTTTCCATTGATTCTCTGTGGATTCGACATCTTAATTGCCCTTGCTAGTAAAGGTATTTTATAAATATTTTTGATTGACCTTTCGACATTGATCATCAGCCACCAAACTTTCAATCTTAATTCCCTGTTCAGTAACGATAGACTTCAATGAATCATGATCTCTAAATGTAGGAAAATCTCCAAAACAACTAGCATCTAGTGAAGGTAAATTGAAATCTGGAACTTTTTCAGTTGCTTTAGGTGTTACACGGGGCTCTTGAACTTGTGGAGATGGTTCCACAACCGGTGTCTTCAACACATTGTCGTCTCTCCCCAAATCAACTACCGGCTCATCAATTACAAATTCCGGATTAATCGGAGTTTCCATCACCTCTGGTTCTTCAAGATCAAGCTCATTAATGAGTTTTCACTTTGGTGATGCAGCCCTCTTTGATTTCTTTTTAATACGAACTACTTTCGGCTTCACAGGCTTATCCATAACAACCTTAGGAATATTAGTCTCATCCTGCTCATCAATAGATTTCCGTTTCTTGGAACTTTCAGCCTTTTTTCAAACTTAGCACGTGGATTGGCTAATCTCATTCTCCTGCCTTTAGAAATCCGATTCTGTTTTCTCCGGATCCTTTTCAGATGTAGCAGAATACTTCTTCTACAGGTGTAACAACCTCTTTCTTGACAGCTTTCTTTTGTTTCTTCTTCTTTGAAGCAATGTCTCTTCTTTAGATTCTGACTCAATCTTTAATAAACCGTTTACCCTTTGGTTTATAATCCAACATTAGTCTCATCTCTTCTTCTCGATCCGAATCACTACCATCATTTCTCCACTTATTCTCTGTAGGGCAATGCAATCGTGATTCTTCAGATGCCCAAACAAACCTCTAAACTTTGGAATATCTGCTTCTTTAACAAATTTGAACGAAGTCAGCTTAGCTAGATTGTTGCTAGAGACATGATCCGGATGAATCTTAGGTTCTTCCTTCTTGACTTGAGGAAACACTTCTTCAACAAACATCTGCACAAACCTAGGATACTGCAACCACTGGTCATCTCCAAAGTTCATTTTCATGTTATCAAGAATCATTTGGGAAAAATTGTACTTTAGATTTAAGCACAACGCAACTATAGTACTCATTTGATAATCAAGGATATCGTCATATCCTCCCTTTCTATGACCAAAACAGTGTACCACCACATGCACCAAGTATTTGAACGGTCTAGATAATGCTGTCCTCTTCAACGCTAATATGTTCAAAGACTCTCTGTACCCCATTCGATGCATACATCCTTTTACCATCTTTTCATCAAGTTCAACCGGATCTGACGATTCATCCCCAAAATCCAAAACTTTCCTAATCAAGGCTTCATCTACCACTATCTTTTGTCCTTGAATTGTAAAATGAATATCTGTTCCAAACACCTTGGCATTCTGCCAAAATTCGGACACAACGCTCTCGTATGGATCCGCTAAGTGTGTAATGGCTTTGTAAATTCTGGATCTCTTCAGGAACGGCATAATCACTTTAAACTTCTTTGCCTTGGGATCCTCTTCGTTTAAAAGAGCATAAACGTTGTTCTTCGGATCAGTAATTTTCGCCATTTTAACCATCTTAAAAACACACAGATAAACACAAGTTTGTACTAATTTCAACGGATAACTCCTTAGCGCATATGTTTGTGACCACGAATATGTTTAATACATCGCATATGTATATGTATGTCTTAGCGTATTAGTATGACAGTGTATAAGTCTTTATCAACACATATGCTTGATTTATTGACCAAAGTCAACGCATAACTTATACTCCGCATATGTCTTGACATATGGAGCGTATATGTCAATGTTTTGACCAAAATCACAAATCCAGATCTGCAATACTTTTGAACAAATCAACCATCTTACAACTATAGTTAATGTAATTTTATTACATATTTGATTTCAATTTTATGATATATCAATGTTCAGATGGTACAAAATCAGGTTATTCAAATGGATATTTCTATACTTTTTCAGATCTGAACTTATAAACACATTATAATCCAATTAATTGTGATCAATAGACTCGCATTATCATCACAAAACTCAGATGATGTTTTATTATATAAAAACTTAATTTTTCTAATCAAAACTGACTTATACATGACCTATGTTTACTGTTCATTAAGAGATCTGACATGAAACTTCATTATCCTCACCTTTCTGATTTGGATTGGTGTGTGAATCACCAAAACAAATGTCCACAAGCAGAGTAACAACAAGAAATTTTGTGAATATGGATGAAATTGCAGAGAGAATTCAAATAAGTCAGGCGCATACGTATGAACTTATGTGCCATATATCATTTATATATACAGCTTACTTATGCGGCGCATAACTTATGAGCCGCATAAGTTCCAAAACTTATACCTTGCATAAGTCTGTCCTGATTAATCTGACAATTTATCCAATTCAAACCAATGTAATGTCTCAAGTACAACTTAAATGCCCTTGTACATTAAAAGAATAACTTAAATAGGCTCATTTTGAAAAATATACTGCTTATAAAGTCCAAATTAATGACCTTGCATAAAACATAACAAGATTTCATTGTTTTAAGAAAACCCAGAGAGATAATTCACCTACACGTCAAGAGTCGAAAACTAAATCAGAAATAAAATATTTTTGGTTTTTCCAATAGAAACAATTATCAACTTGAAACTAACAAATGAAACTGAAAATTTATAAATACAGAAATCACTTATTTTTATGAGTTTGAGCAGAGAATCATATTGACCAAATTGCCCTTCTATCACAGTTTTATTTTCAGCGTTTTTTCTTACTGGAGTTAAGTCAGTCATTGGTATTGCTGTCCACCTAAACCTTCCAAACAAATGGTTCAGGAATTTCTGTGACACTATTACTTTGATTCAATTAAGCATGAATCTTATGTGCACCCCACTCGTTAGACATAATTTATATATCTTTATACAGTGAGTTTTTCACATGTATACCTTTTCACTTTTTACTCGAAATCGATTAGCTGTGACTCGTGTAAAAATAACAAAACAAACAACTCACAACGTTAAAATTTTCCCTTAAGATCGGTATTACTACACGCAGATAAGGTTCCATTTTAACAAAATAAAAATATAAAATTAGTTGAAATTGTATAAGGCTTTAACAACCAAGTTGGATAATACCATATTATCGAACGGAGAAATTCCAAAGCTTTATACGAAACACCAAGAAAATAATGCAGAATATCCAAATCTAAACCCTCAGGTTTGAATAAAAATAAAGAAAAAATTAAGTTGAATTTCTTTGCAAAATAATAAGAAAAATAAGCTGAAATTCTTTGCAAAATGAACACATGCACACACAGCAATTTTTAAACTTTTCATTTTCTTAAAACAAATATTAACTAAGCTTCAAGATGTTAATCCACTGGATTCGGCTGTATTTAGGTTTATGTCACTTAGTTTTCCTTACTTGTTGGTTTCAAAGGCCTTCCAATGCACCAATACATTTAAGCACTCAGCCTCTTATGCCTACTTTTTACAAGATTTGGGACCAGACAATCAATATACTATCATTTTCCTTTTTTGATTCAAAAACTCATTTTCTGAGGAGAAACAATTTTTAATGTTTTTGACATTTTTGAATTTTATACTGTTTTTGCCATTTTCGCATTTTTCAATGTTTTTGGTTTTTCTGAAATTTTCTCCCTCTAAAATAGAAAACCATATGAAAAATATTTAAAGAAACAAAAAAAATTTGACTCTGATGTTTAGGATTACAAGGCATCCGACCCAACTATAATCTCAGTAACCCTCTTATCAACACCATCTAAAACTTTTAAGCCACTAAGTTTTAATAAGTAATGAAATCGTGACTTACCAAAAGCTTTGGTGAAAAGATATGCTTTTTGTTCATCGGTGTGAATTTTGTATACGGTAATCAACTTCTTTTCGTAACAATCACAAATGAAGTGATACTGTATCTCAATATGCTTAGTTTTAGAGTGGTTTACCGGATTCTTAGTTATCGATATAGCTGCATTATTATCTACGAAGATAGGGGTAGTAAGAAAATTCAAACCGTAATCCCGCATTTGTTGTTGTATACAAAGAATCTAAGAACAAAAACTGGAAGCTACTACATACTCAGCTTCACAGGTAGATAGCAAAACCGTGGTTTGTTTCTTGCATTGCAGGTGACAAGTCGCTTGCCAAAGAACTGACACCCTGCCGTTGTAAATTTGGCATTTAGCTTACAGCTTCCATAGTCCGAATCTGAGTATGCCCTCAGCACAAAATCATCGTCTTTTGGATACAAGAGGTTGACCCCCGGACATCCCTTGAGATAATGTAGGATTCTTTTGACGATCAGGAGATGTGAGACCTTCGGATTCGATTGATATCGGGTGCACAAACATGTGGCATACATGATGTCTGGCCGAGAAGCAGTGAGGTACATCAAAGAGCCTATCATAGATCGGTATAATGTTTGGTCAACCTTCTCCCCGTTGAGATCAGGACCGATACCATGATTCAATTGTGGAGGAGTACTGATTGCCGATGTATCAGTCATGTTAAACTTTGCCAATACGTCATTGACATACTTGGTCTGATGGATAAAGATACCGCCTGATAACTGTTCCACTTAAAGTCCTAGGAAAAACTTCATTTCCCCCATTGCACTCATCTCAAACTTCTTCTTCATTACTTCCTCAAACTACTTGCATAGAACAACGTTTGGCGACCCAAAGATGATATCATCGACATATATCTGCACGATCAGTAGATATCCATCAACAAGTTTGGTGAAGAGTGTACCATTGACGGTTCCTCTGATAAACCCATTGTCCAAAAGATGTTGGGACAACGTCTCATACCAGGCTCTCGGATCTTGATGGAGACCGTAAAGGGCTTTATCAAGGAGGTACACTTTATGTTTGTGGATCGGATCGACAAACGCCGGTGGTTGTCCCACGTAGACTTCTTCAGTGATTTTTCCGTTAAGGAATGCAGACTTGACATCTAACTATTAAACTTTGAAACCTTTACAAGAAGCAAACGCCAGAAAGATCTGAATAGCTTCTAGCCTTGCAACTGGTGGATAAACCTCGTTGTAGTCGATACATTCTCTTTGGTTAAAACCCAATTAAAAAAACAAGTCTTGCTTTGTTTCTGATAATGATTCCATTCTCATCACATTTACACTTAAACACCCATTTGGTGTTAATCTGCTTCTTATCCTCAGGCAAATCAACCAGTTTCCAGACCCCGAACTTCTCAAATTGCAATAGTTCTTCTTACATCGCATTCACCCAGCTCTCTTCGGTCAGAGCTTCTTTGAACGTTTTAGGCTCGACCTGCGAAATAAAACACTTGAATGAGAATTGATTTTGTAAAGGAGATACACATGAGTAGAAACACTAGATGTTTGGATCGATTTTTCGCCTTGTTTGAACTCCAGCAGTCAAATCTCCTATTATGTTATCCTCAGGATGGTAGGATAAAGTTCTTGGCACCACTTTTGTTGGTACTGACACCTCATATTGAATATTGTTTACATTCTCTTTAGCAGCAATGATGGATGAAGAGATAGCTTCGATAATCTCCTCATCTGATTCACCATTGTCATAAAACACAGTTGTAGTCTCTGGTACATCATCAGACTGAACATGATCCGGTACTTCTTGAGGAACAGACACAGGAACTTCAAGCGTTGTTACATAGTCTTCTGATAACTGTTGATTGTATAACATCGTCAAAGTCTCATCAGAAAGAACTTCCTCAGGAAGTTTGAAACACTAATAAAGGATTTCGTAGTCAAAAAGCCTAGAATCCCCTGGTCGTTGAATGGAAGGAGTATATCTTTGGCAATCAACATTTCGGACTTGGACAATCTTGTGGAGGCTAGGAATGTATACACGTCTTAGTGGACTAGCATACCCACGAAGAAACCTTCAACTGATTTGGGACCAAATTTGCCACTCGGTTCAAGAACAGTGCACGTTGATCCAAACGGTTCAAGCCACCTAAGATTAGGTTTTTGACGATTTAGTAGCTCGAAACATGTCTTGCTGAATTTCTTAGGTGTAAGCACCCGGTTAAGTGTATAACAAGTTACCGCTACTGCTTCCGACCAAAAATTCACAGGTAACTTTGAATCAGAGAGCATAGTTCAAGCTGTTTCAATCAAGGTTTGATTCTTTCTTTCAACAACCCCATTCTGCTGTGGAGTATACAGTGCACTGAATTCACGAAGAATCCCCTGGTCATTCCAGTACTCAAGCATCTTGTTGTTCTTGATCTTCGTCCTATTGTCATTTCTTATTCGTCGAATTGGTAGATTGTACAACTTCTCCAGCTTTTCGAATAAGATCATTAGGGAATCATACGTCTCATCCTTTGATTCGAAAACATTACCCACGAGAATCTCGAATAATCATCGATAACCACAAGACAATAGAGTTCTCCTATGATACTTTTAACATTCACCCGACCAAACAGATAGATATGGAGATGTTCGAATGGTAAGTTGATGGTATTGACGCTTTTCTTCAGATGTGATTTCTTTGTCTGTTTTCCCTTTTTACACTCCAAGCACTATTCATTTAACTAAAATTTTCTCAAATTCACTCCTTCTACCAAGTTCTTATGAACCAAATGGTTCATCTTCCTCACACTGATATGTCCCATCCTTCGATGTTATAAAACCGACTCTCGTTCTGATGCTCTAGAGATGAAACATTGAGCATACCCCGAAGATGTTGATGCCATACTCATATTCATGACATAAATATCATTCTCTCGAGGAGCACGCATAAGAATCCATTCTTCAGGAATTTTGAAACCCGGTTTCAAAATTAAACATTCTCTGTCAGTAAAATGTGTAGAGAAGGTTTTATTACAAATTTGTGATATGCTTAGCAAATTGTTCTCCAGTTCTGAAATGTAGTTGACGTTCTCAAAAGTGACTTTTCCATTCATCAATGTGCCTTCCCAAACAATTTAACCTCCTTGGTTTCCCGCAAAACCGACATACCCTCCATGAATAGATTTGATATTTTTGAGTAGATGAAGAGTACCCATCATGTGCCTAGAGGCTCGACTATCCATTATCCAACGAGAATCGTGAGATCTTCGAAGCACCTGCACATACAGTAAACAGTTTTAGTGAAACAAGGAAACCCAAGACTTCTTGGTCTTGGGTTGTTTGAAGTTTTATACAACAACCTAACATCATCAATTTCTGAATCACAAGATAATAAATCCTCACTCGTTACTTGTGTCTCAGATTCAATTTTTGTTTTCTCAACAACCTCTGGTGGTTTAAGAATAGTTTTAGCTACCAAATTTTGACCTACATCTTGTTTCTTGCTTGAAAAATAGGTTTGAGTTGATTTTGCAACATTTGTTTTAATCATTTCACTTTTAACTGATTCACTACGTTTCAGAATTATCATAGGTTCGGGAACACATAACGATTTATTCTCATTCTTGTAACCCAAACCTGGTTTCTTGGTGACTGACTTTTGAGGTGGAGCATGATCATTCTTAACTCTATTGGGACATGCATAGAAAACATGCCCAATTTCATTACAATAAAAACAACGTCTCCAATCAAAAACTTGTTAACCTGAGATGTCATTTCAAATTGTTCACGCTCGGCCTTTTGTTGATTAAACTCTCGGTGTGATTGATTTATAAAATTGTCTTCCTTTTCAAATTATGAGGTCTTACCATGAACAAAAACAATCTTCTTAACATGAGTTGGTTTAACACGATGAGATTGCTTATAATAAAAACTTGTCTTAGCTAATCTCTTCGTGCCAACATGATTCTCTTTTTCTAAAACATGATTATTAACCTTTTCTTCAGTTAACACAGATTCTGCAACTTTGATTCTAGTTGTCATATCACAACCAGAACTGTCATTATCAACACAATCATCGTCAACACAATCATCATCACAAGATGTAGTGATATCATGCAGTGGAGTCTCAACTTCTACAATTAGTGCCTTTTTAAATCCCTTAGCTTTATAGGAAGATAAGTATTCCACATAGGTGGAGGCACGACATGATAATCCACACTTGATGCTATGTTCTCGTTCACATCATCCTTGGTTTTTAATGTAGTTCCAAGCATAATGTGATCAAGAACATAAGATGAGGTAGCATAACTCACCAATTTTAAGTTCACTCTTTCTGTCTCAAACTTGAGTGTTTGCAACTCAAGTTTGAGAGCTACATTCTCATTAATGTGTCTGTTAATGGCAATTTGCTTATCTTCAACAGTATGTTTTAACATTGAAATTGCCTTTTGATTCTCTTGGATATTTGCTAACAAATTCTTTTCACATTTTTGCAATTTCATATAAGCCTCATTAACTTTCTTAAGATCTAACAAAGCTTGCTCATAATGTCTTTTCAACTCTTTAATTTCAAGAGTTTTAAAATCACACTCATTACATGGAAATTCACACTTTTCACATATATTCGAGTTAATAGTTACCTGATGTGCCATGAGTGCCTAATCTGTTGGAGAGCATTCTTCACTTAAACTTTCAGAATCTCCATCGGTAATATCTTCAATCAATCCTTCAACAAACTATTCTTCAATCTCAACTGATTCCTCCTCATCTTTTGAACTTTTGACATCTAGAATCACCACATCTTCTTCTCCAAAGTCAATTTTTTCCATGAGGTACTTCTTCTCCATTAAATCATCCTGCAAAACTTTCTATGATATCAGGTGGAAATAATGAAATAAGATAGTCAGAAGGAACCTCGTGAAGTTTGTCATAGGGTCGTGGAAGTTCATCATCTAAAGCATTTTGTTCATCCTCTACAACATCCTTGTCACTCTCCTCATTCTCATCCTTGAAAACTGTGACAATTAAGACAAAAGCAAGTACACCTCAGTACCTGTTTATCGATTAAGCGAATAAACGCTTATTTCGTAACGATCGAACGATTAACCGAACGGGTCTGGTTATAACCCAGATATCCCGAGGGGCATCTATAAGTGATTTATGATTAATATAAGCTAATATATCAGTATTATGGCCTTAGTTCAATAGCAAACAAGTTAAATGAAAACTTGCTCGTTTAACTACCCGCTATTGATTTAAACGCGAAAGATACTTACAAACCAAGCATTGTATCATACGCTTGATATGTGTCTAATAACCCTATAATAATGACCCTCACAACTAAGTTTTAATATTAAAATGAAAATCCTAAAACCACACACAACCGGCAAGTGTACCGATCGCACGTAGTATAGACCTAGGAAGTCCGAGTATCGAACACGTGGACACGTAAGGACGCTAGCGATCACTAACCCTAGACAAGACCTACCTAAGAATAATATTTATTTGACTTTTGATTTTTATAACTTAACTGACTAAATATACTGACATACAAAAGTTACCTAAAATAGAAAACTTAATGAGAAACTAGCTGAGTTGACTCTGGATGGAGAAAATCGTCTACCTAGGTCTGAATCAAACTGTAGGCCTGACAAGCTAATGGATTGAATGATATCTAGACACCGATCCCTAAGGATGACACGACTAAGGATCGCTCGGGCTCACTGGATCACCTCTCGGTCTCACTCAATAAACCCAAACTACTCAAAATAGGCTAAAACGACCAAACCGGGAAACAATTGCTAACGTGCTCTAATGTTGGATCTCCTCTCGGTCTCACCAACACTCGACCCTAATGGAAATTAATACTACACAACCAAGGATAGAGGAACAATTCAACTTAAACCAAAATAGATCAACTAGTCGCTCAAAATACCTAAACCTGACAAGAAACAAACTCGCTCTCGCGCAATCCTTATTCTAGCATGCAAAGGCAATGAGACGACCCTACTTCTTTTCACCTCTCGGTCTCAAAGAAGGTGTCTAACCGCTGTACTTAATCCAAATAATCACGCAACAAAACCCTACGGTGGTACCTATCGCAAACAAACCCTAAACACAAAGTCTAGAATCAAACAATGCACCGATCAATCAATACAAAACTAATCAATCAACACATGGGGTTTACGCAATGAATTACCAAAATTTCCAGCCTTTAAACACAACCTATTTCATGTCTAAATCAAACTTTACAATAGCAATTAAGGTCTATCAATCAAACAATCCATAAAACCTAACAATTAACATCATCCCTAGGTAGAACTAACAAGATTAGCCGAGAATCATAATTGGACAGCCATGAACATTTAATAAAAGCATTAGTAACGTTATCTCAAACATCTTAAGAATCATCCAACACTCAGTAGCAATCACAAACAAGTCAATCTCTAACACAATTGCAAGATCTATGTAGTCAATTGAACAAGTAAGATAATATAATGAACAATGTACAATACGAAAAAAATTATGTAAAACCTATATAAAACAAGTAACAACACATAAAATAATATATTATACGTAGATAAAACGTGCAGAAAATACGAGTGTTACAACACATCAAATATCCCCACACTTAAGACTTTTTCATCCCTGAAAAAGAACACTACACAGGATCATACCCGAGTTTAACCGACAACTCTTAGTTTTATTTATTTATTATTATTAATATAAATTTTTATTTCTTTTTAAAGTAATAGAACAAGAGACCCGTTAGCCAAATATTTCTTCCAACTTTCACCTAATAAGTTAGATCAGGTCGATTGCCGGTATTGCTGTCCACTTAAACCCATGCCCCCAATACTTACCGAGGCAAATAAGGCGCGACAATTTTGTCAATTTGAAAAACAGTGGGACCCAACAATTAATAACCATACGAGACCCAAGTCACCCCAATTTGACTTAAACCTTATATCGAGTTGATCAAAACATGAAGTGCCATTTTTTATGAATAGCTAAAGACAATCAAGGGTATTGTTTATCCACATAAACTTAAGCATTAAGGTGTACCTAGCAGTCATTAGATACGATTAATGTACGATTAAGTAGCTAACTAGTAAGTGTTCCCCACTAAATGGCATACCCCCGTTATCAAGCAATACCCCAAAGTTCATCTCCAAGGGTGAGTATGCACATATTCATTTGTAAGGCTTACATATGATGTGTCCCTTGTGGCCCGTTTCTTAATGGTAATGAGGCGCGAGTAAGGGGACCCCGTATGACTAACAGCGTGTATGATCAATTCAGTAGTGTATTTGTACTTTGAAGTACGATGTGATCATGTTTAATGACTTATGTTTGGCAGATAAACTGCGGGTTTGCTCTTTGAGTTCTTTTAATATTCATAAATCCACTTAGGAGATGTGAATACCCAGATGATAAATCGCATAAAGACCCATGATGCCCGTCCCCCGGGGCATCCCATCAATACAGGATTTATGGTTATAAAACCATACACCGATGAAGCGTTAACCACTAAAACTAGAAGCATGAAATTTATGTTTATATCACAGGCTACTTTGGTGTACCCTAATGTTAAGCCTACCCAAGCATCGTATGATTTGTCTATTCCAATTTCTATAAAATTTTTAACTTTATCGATCAAACTAAACATAAGGCTTGAGTATGACCCACCTTTACATCCCATTTTATAAAGTTAAGTCAATAACCAAACCGCCCTTTCATTCTTAGAGGCTGAGCTTACCAGCACATCGATTACTGAGTCTAAACTGTTCGGTTGCCATACATTACGTGTGGGTCTAATAGGCACTGTTCTTATTTATTATATATATATATTTTAAAAACACCAGGAAATTATGAAACAAACACTACTCGGTAATAATATCATTTCCTGTTTAACGTAGAGAAAACAATTTCAAGGGACTATTTTTTAAATTTTTCAATTTTTTTTGTATTTTTTTTTAATTTTTCAATTTTTTATTAATTTTTTTTTATTTTTTTTTAAAATATTTTTGTTCTACAACTAAGTAAAATAAACCCCATCCCCACACTTAGAACGAAATCGTCCTCGATGAGTACAAGGAAAATAAATAAAATTAAATTAAAAATAAAACAAAAACTAAACAAATAATATACAAGACTAAAACAAAGAACGGGTTACTCCCCTAGTTTGTGTGCAGAATCTTCAACAGCTAAGTAGTGACCTAGTGACCGTATAACATTTCATTCGCGGCCGCAACCTCGGGATTTCGCAACGCCAACCTAGCTACCATGAGCATAATATAACCTGCAAAGCTCAAATTCGCTCGCATATAGCGGCGTACAACACGGAAAACAAAAACATAAAGAAATAAACATATTTTTGTTTTTTTTTTGGTTTTTATAATTTTTTTTATAAAAGAACACCCGTTAAATCGACCGATTCGAATGCAGATTGAGTACGAGCGGTTTCATCTTGGAACATCCTGAAATAGACCAAACTAACAAAGCAGATAGCACAAACAAATAACAAAACTACATACTCTACAACTCGGGCAGTCTCCTGAGTGATGCATCCACACGTCTACATCTCGGAGAGTGGGTCAAGGTAGAATACCTTGACCGTCTGATCAGTCATCGGCTCGCCAATGTAGTGCATCAGTGTTGGTTCAGTCCGGGACCGAGACGATCCGAGCGCGTTCGAGACGGAAGGTTTGATGACCAAAGACGGACAGAAACAAACACGAAACAAACGATTTCATTGATAAAAACGAAAGATTACATGCTTGTTTAAACACTGAAATCACGTTCTATGGTAGGGGGAGGTCGAGCATGGCCTCCCCCCTCATCCGGACAGCACCTGGGCCCCGGGCACGCAAAAACCTTAAAACCCTTTTCTGTTCACGCCTGAAAGCTGGTATTTATACCCGCTGCCATTCGGTCAGGACTCATTCGATCCAATGAGTCCTATTCGATCGAATGGCAGACTCATTCGATCGAATCAGAAACTCATTCGATCGAATGAGTATCCATTTGAAAATGCTCTTTCAAATGGATCACTTTCAGCGTGAACCACTACCTAGGTGTACAGCATACAACATAAACATTCTAAACTATTCGCCAAGCGACGGCCACAAAACATGCACCAACAATCAGTCTATCATCTTTCACCATAAACGTCCTGCCTTTATCCTTTATCTCAACAGTGCCATCTGGTAAAACCTCAGTAATCATAAACAGATCTGACCAACGGGATCTCAGCTTTCCCGGGAATAACCTCAACCGGGAAGTATACAATAAGACCGAATCCCCACACTTAAACTGCTCAATACCCTCTAACTTACGATCCTGCAGTTCCTTCACATGCTGCTTATAACAATCTGAATGCGCATAAGTGTGGTCCCGTAACTCCTCCAACTCATACAACTGATGAACACGATGATCTCCGACAGATAACTCAGAATCAAAGGAAAACGACTCAATGTCAGCATTAGGGGGTGTTCAGTCAAGGCGACCATCTCAACCTCTAGAAGCTCCCAATCTAAAATCTGTGTGTCTGAGGCGGAGCCTCCACAGAGGTCACTGGAAAACTCCCCCACATGAGTCATGATCGTATCAATGAAGTATAGGGAGTCATCAGCCGATTTTGGGATGCTTAGGTGATTGTCGAACGTCAAACGTGACATTCTCATCCCCGACTCGAAGAATCAATTTTCCCTCACGAACGTCGATCAACGCATGCACGGTGGTTAGAAAAAGCCTGCCCAGAATGAGTGGAACATTATCATCCTCGTTCATATCAAGAATAACAAAGCCCACCGGGAAGAAGAACTTACCAATGCGAACGAGCATGTTCTCAACAACCCCACGCGGATACTTCACGGAACGATCAGCAAGCTGGATACTCTTACTGGTAGGCCTCGGTTCGCCTAAACCCAGCTTGCGATACACTGAATACGGCATGAGATTAATACTAGCACCAAGATCGGCCAGCGTATGAACCACCGTATCATCACTCAAGGAGCAGGGAATTGTGAAACTCCCTGGATCGGCCATCTTCTCTGGTAACTTCCTCTGTAGGACAGCAGAACAACTAGCACTCAAAGAGATGGAAGCTACCTCAGCTAACTTCTCCTTGTTCGAGAGAATATCCTTAAAGAACTTCGCATATTTCGGCATATGGGTAAGTGCCTCAACGAATGGAATATTAAGGTGAAGCTGCTTCAAAAGATCAATGAATTTGGAGTTCTGCTCCTCATCTCTATCTCTACGGACTCTCCCAGGGTATGGCAATCTGGGCTTGTAGACCCTCGGTGGCTCGCTCATTAACTGCGGGCTATCGGCCTGTGCTGAACTCCCTGGGCTGCTCCTCTGATGCACCTGGGCCGGCGGAGACTCCATCTAAATCTCCTCATCCACCTGCTCCTCTACAACTACTGCGGGCTCCTTGACAACTTCTCGTCTTGACCTCTCCTTAATCACGGGCTCCTCTCGTGCCCTTGCACCGCTCCTCGTCATCACATCCTTCACAAATCCTCTCGGGTTTTGCTCAGTATTGCTCGGTAGCATAACCTGCAGCCTCTCGTTCAATCAACTAGCTATCTCTCCCATCTGCCACTCAAGATTCTGAATTGACGCTCCCTGATTCCTCATGAACTGCTCGTGCTCGCGAAGCTTCTCCTGGGTCTCTTTGTGTCGGGAATCCTCTCGTGTCATAAGCTGTGACAACATCTGAATCTGTTGTGCCATCATATCCTCCAAAGTGGGCTTCTTCTCTTTACTGCTCGCCCCTTCGCCCGCATCCTGGAATAGACTCTGCCGCTGCTGAAAACCGGACTGATTGCTGCTCCTCCAGTTGGAGTTCTGATTGCCTCTCCATCCCGAATTATAAGAATTAGAAGAATTCGGATTTCGGTTTGGATTGCCTATGAAGTCTACGGCCTACTCCTGCGAACTGACTGGGCACTGAACGGTATCATGCCCACCTCTACAAATCTTGCACAACTGACTTTTCACCTGGAGCTCCTTCACCATCTTCGTTAACGCCTCAACCTGTGCCGTAAGTGCGGTGTTCGTGTCGACCGGATGTATGCCACGTGATATAGAGTCGACGCTTTTGGTACTCCTAGCGGGTGGTCGCTGGTATCCACTCATGGCTAACCCATTGAATAGGGCTATGCACTCATCGGTATCCTTCGTTGTCAGCAAGTTGCCTCCCGCAACCGTGTCGAGCATATTCTAAGTCGCGTACGTTACTCCATTATAGAACTTCTCGACAACCGCCCAATCATAAAAACCGTGGTTCGGGCACAACGCTAATAGATTCTTGAAACGCTCCCATGCCTCGTAGAAACTCTCGGTGTCCTCCGTCTGAAAAGAATGTATGTGGTTATGTAAACGAGCGGCCTTAGCCGGAGGATCGTATTTCTTAAGAATTTGGGTCTGCATGGCAGCCCAAGTAGATATGGAGCCCTGTGGGAGGGACTCAAGCCACAAACTCGCTTGATCAGTGAGTGAAAACGGAAAGACGTGGAGCTTAACGGCGTCTTCGGAAACGCCCACAAAATGGAAAGTGTCGCAGATACGCACGATGCGAGTAAGATGAGAGTGCGGGTTCTCGTGAAGCAACCCATGAAACTTAGCAGAAAGAGAAATGGTATTCAGAATGTTCGACGGGATCTGCCAGTTCATAGCACCTCCAATGGCGGGTGGTGCGATGCTGGATCTCGCGCCAGCATTGGCCGGACGGGCCCGGTCTGCAACTGTCATCCTCGATGGTGGAACGTCGCCCATGATCCTATCCCTATCGTCGGGGTCAACGTATGAAGAAGTGGACGAGGGTGAAACGGGACGATGTCTCTCACGAAACTCTCTCTTAGGCTTAGGAAATCCTTCAGTGTCGGGTGGTCCTTGAGATCGAGTCTGTCGCATAAAACTAAAATTAGAAATAAAATTAACTAAACTATTCTAATATATAAGAAAAATAAAACAAAAATAATTACAAGTAGCACAAAAGGTAAATCCTAACTCGAGTCGCTCTCAAAATGCCTAAAACCGTGTCCCCGGCAATGGCGCCAAAAACTTGATGTGTGTCTAATAACCCTATAATAATGACCCTCACAACTATGCTTTAATATTGAAACGAAAATCCTAAAACCACACACAACCGGCAAGTGTACCGATCGCACGTAGTATAGATCTAGGAAGTCCGAGTATCGAACACGTGGACATGTAAGGACGCTAACGATCACTAACCCTAGACAAGACCTACCTAAGAATAATATTTATTTGACTTTTGATTTTTATAATTTAACTGACTAACTAGACTGACCGACAAAAGTTACCTAAAATAGAAAACTTAACGACAAAGTAACTGAGTTGACTCTGGATGGAGAAAAACGTGTACCTAGGTCTGAATCCAACTGTAGGCCTGACAAGCTAATGGATTGAATGACATCTAGACGCCAGTCCCTAAAGATGACACGACTAAGGATCGCTCGGGCTCACTGGATCACCTCTCGGTCTCACTCAATAAACCCTAAGTACTCAAAATCGGCTAAAACGACCAAACCAGGAAACAATTGCTAACGTGTTCTAATGTTGGATCTCCTCTCGGTCTCACCAACACTCGACCGTAATGGCAATGAATATTACACAACCAAGGATAGAGGAACAATTCAACTTAAACCAAAATAGATCAACTAGTCGCTCAAAATACCTAAACCTGACAAGAAACGAACTCGCTCTCGCGCAATTCTTATTCTAGCATGCAAAGGCAATGAGACGACCCTACTTCTTATCACCTCTCGGTCTCAAAGAAGGTGCCTAACCGCTGTACTTAATCCAAATAATCACGCAACAAAACCCTACGGTGGTACCTACCGCAAACAAACCCTAAACACAAAGTCTAGAATCAAACAATGCACCGATCAATCAATACAAAACTAATCAATCAACACACGGGGTTTATGCAATGAATTACCAAAATTTCTAGCCCTTAAACACAACCTATTTCATGTCTAAATCAAACTTTACAATAGCAATTAAGGTCTATCAATCAAACAACCATAAAACCTATCATAACCTAACAATTAACATCATCCCTAGGTAGAACTAACAAGATTAGCCGAGAATCATAATTGGACAGCCATGAACATTTAATAAAAGCATTAATAACCTCATCTCAAACATCTTAAAAATCATCCAACACTCAATGGCAATCATAAACAACTCAATCTCTAACACAATTGCAAAAACTATGTAGTCAATTGAACAAGTAAGATAATATAATGAACAATGTAAAAGATGGAAGGATATGGAATGATTCCGGGCTGCTCCTTGGATGTAAAAACTGTCGGTGAACGATCCCGAGGCTTAGTTCTTGCTTCTTCTTCCTTCCCTAGCCGCCAAACCTTCAAACCCTAGCCGAGCAAAATCTTTTTTTCTTCCTTTCTTCTGTCCGATCGGAACCTGTTAGGAGCTTAGGGTTCTTTTATTTTTTTTATATTATAATATAATAGTAAATCTCGGGCCTCCATGATGCATATGGGCCGGGCTTTGAGCTTTGTCTTGAAAACGTATGCGTAAAAGGCCTTTAAGCTCCTCGAAAAGTCCCGGCTTCTTCATTCTTTAACCCTTAACCTACAAGATGAATAAAATTATGTAAAACCTATATAAAACGAGTAAAAACACATAAAATAATATATTATACGTAGATAAAACGTGCGAAAAATACGAGTGTTTTACAACACATCAACGCTAAGCTGAAAAAGACTTACCAAACACTTATTTGAAATGTTTTAAGCGATTTGCCAAATATTTTCAAAATTTGCCAACGTATAATATGTTTTTATAAATTTACATAAAAATAGCCGAAAAGCACTCGTTTTCGCACTGTTTGACGCACCCGATATTTTTTTCAAACCAAAAACCGATTCTAAAATAAATTTGGACTTGTCTTTTTCACATTTGTGCTTGTAGATCCAGATTGTTGGGCCAAAATAGGCCCAAAATGGACCCGTGTAGATTTTGGGTCGCTAGAAAGGGGAGTCCACCCCATTTGTTGTATAACTTCTTGAATAAGCTAGCTTTAAACATGACTTTCATAATATTACAAGTCCAAAGCAGCTGAAAACTATTTCCACCGGATTTCTTCAACAACCATAGGTATTTTGCTTAATTTCATCATTTTTTACAAGATTTAATTAAGTTTTATACCATATAAACAAGATTTAATTGCCAAAAATCATTTCTAACCATATAAAAATCCTAAAAATGGTTCATAAACATGTTTTGATCATACACATGGTAAGGAACCTGGTTTGATAGTTTTTTTGGCTATAAACACGGATTATAGGGTTTAAACGGCGTTTTTACGGTCAAAAGTCTGGTTTTATAACCTACCTGAAACCCTAAGTTAAGGGGCTGTTGTGTTGATAAAACTTGCTTGGTTTTTGATATAGGACCTGTATCTAGCTTTCATAGGAGCACAAGAACCCGAAAACTTGATTAGAAGGGCAAAAATGAACCAAAACCGCAAAGGTAATACCGAATCACTCGTTTACGGGCTGTTTAGCTTAAGGTTGTGATGTGCAAATTTTTAGGTTATAAAATTTTGCAGGGACATTTGGGACCATTTAATTGAGTCCCTGTTCAAATTTGGTAATTTTTTGACCATCCGATAATATTTGGCGAATTTATTACCGAATTGGGATGTTTAATTGGGAAATATAGGTAAATGCTTGAAAAATTATGAAATTTTGTGGGAAACTCAGATTTGGTATATTTTGATCACATATGAAATTTAGAATCATTTGGAAAAGCCTAAGTGTGCTATATGCATTTGCGTTCATATGAGTATTTATAGTCGTTTTTGGCCCGAAAAGAATATTGAACAAGTTTGTTACATTCTGTAATTGATACAGATGGTTTTGGGATATAATTTTAGAATCCAAGAATTTTTGTGGAATTTTTGAAAATCGTTTAGGATAAACGGACGATTTTCAGGCTAAATTTAGCAAGTAAAATGAATTTTTATAAATTAATAAACCAGTAAATAATTCAAAAATATTTTTATTAAAATCAACATATTTTATTTGATAAGTGGCTAAATTTTCATAATTTAATGATTAACAGTTAATTAGTTATGCTAATTTGAAAATTAAACAAATTCAATTCTAAATAAAAACACTAAGAGTGATCAGAAATCATACTTTTGGATTAATTAAGTAAAAACAAACTTTTTATGAGAAATCCGGACAATTTGGATAAATTGTGCGCATTTTTCTTCAAAACAAACTAAATAAACGGAAACGAGCCCCGTAGCGAATCCAGAACCCCAATGGGTGATCTTTCTTTATAACTTAATTATTTTGTTGACCAACATATTTACCCAAGCTTACTTCCCCATAACTATATTCTAAACGCATAAAGAACAACTTGGCCCAGTTGGGAAAACGAGCAAACTTAGCCAAGTTCGGTTTTTAGTATTAGACATTGAACAATGATTGAGCATAGAAGGATCTAGATCTACGATGACATCATGTTCTTCATTGATTGATTGATACATTTAGGTATAATACTGTTAGTGTGTGAACTGTGTGTGTTTAGAGAGTATTCGGGCAGAGTAACGACTCAGAGGATGATAAAATAACGAACTGCTTACATTAATGATATTGTTAACAATATATATAAATGATGACACATTAGTTAACTTATCCTTAGCGAATGTGTCATTCGTTACATTAATCCTAACGTATGAACAGACTCATTCGTTTACATTAATTCCTAACGAATGCCCTTCATTCATTTGTCAAATTCGTTAAATAGGGTTAACGAATGTGACTTACAAACTAACGAATGTAGCTTATTCGTTACAGGGTAACGAATAGCTTTACATTAGAGCGAATAGGGATATATTTACCAAGATACCCCTTACATTATTATTAATATAATAATACTATTATAAAGACCAAGACGCTCAAGTCGTGTATCAACAAACTCCCCCTCGTCTCGAGCTCTTTATACTTTATCTCTGGAACATCTTCTTTTTCCAGTCGATGGAGCTATGTATCTTGAATGCATAACAGACTCGAACAACTCGCTGAAAATGCATCGCAAGATCGTAGACGCTTACGTTAGAAAATCTGATCTGATTTTTAAATAAAGCATCATTGTCAGACTCAGATAAGTTAACGAGCCACATCAGACCGATCACACGAATAACACTTGTGTTTGATCCGTTGCCTAATACAATTACCGCTTCACCCGTCTTGTTAACATAATACCATCTGTTGAACGTGATGAACAGACTCTGAGGAAATATCTTTATCGGTGCCCTCTTCATAGTCTTCGGCGGCTTAACCTGTAAAATCATTTTTCTCCAGCCAGTGCGAGGATTGATCTCATTGATATATTTGTGTGTCGGCACTTGCGGCTTGAAGAATTTGAAACCATAACGGGTTTCATGAAGTAGATGCTCATAGAACCACTCAGCCCGTTGATCTTTTCCCCGATTCACAAACGGTCTGTTGGCTAGTGTTCTCACATCCCATCTTGGCATAGATAAAATATCGTGTGGGCTCTTGAAATAATAAATACCATGTTCCCACTTAACGATATATACCTTAAGTTCTGCATCATACTGCTACGCTACCAAATCACCTCTAACATCTTTAGCACTTTTGTACTTCATCATTTGGTATGCAGATTCTCGGACCTTCGCTAATCTGACTTCCTCCTGTTCGTAATATTTGAAGGTCTCGATCATCTTATTCATACGTTTCACATCCTGTTCAAACATACCATCCAAAGCACGTTTACGTTTCTTCTCTTTTGTAGATAAGTGACTTGTCTCAGAAGCTTTATTCCATCTTTCTCGTTCTTATTGTAAATGTTGTTCTGCTACCTCAAAATGTTCTGTTGTGAAGAATGGAATACCTGAATCATTGTTGTTGTTGTCGGTTTACAGATCAGGATACTCTTCAGCAGTCACGTCCTCAAAATCTATTTCCACCTTGTAAAACCCCGAATCCCGGGAGTCCTACAGTTGTTAATCATATCCAAAATTCACAAAAATTAAAAACCAAAGGAATTTGTTTTATTAAAACCAGTCAGAGTAATAAACAGCGGAAATTAATAAGTATTAAAAGCCCAAAAACAGGGGACATGTGCCCAAAATCAAATATAAATAAATCGTTTGTTTTATTTGAAGTCCTCGACTAGAAATGCCTTCAAATCTCCGAGTAGCATCCAGCACGTCCAAGCAGTGAGCATCCTCCTCTTAACCTGAAAATCAATCTAACTACACACAAAGTCAGCAGCTTGAGCTAAGTGAGTTCAAGTTTATAAGAAACATCCATAAATCAGATTTATTTAATAAATATCAAAAGATTTGGAGAAAACCATAAGTAATTAGATTAATACTTTTCTCTTGGTCAAACACGCAACACGGGCCTCCTCACCCCGGGTCTTCCCCAAGTAATATATTTGACCCGGCCGCGATTTAACCAAAACCAACAAAATCATGCAACGCCTCCTCACCTCGGGTCATCACCAAGTAATATATTTGACTCGGTCATAGTTTTATAAAACAAAAATCACGCAACACGAGCCTCCTCACCCCGGGTCTTCCCCAAGTAATATATTTGACTCGGTCACGGTTTAACAAACCTAAACACGTGATACGGGCCTCTTCACCCCCGGGTCTTCCCCAAGTAATATATTTGACCCGACCACGGTATAGCAGAACGGTGGGCCTCCTCACCCCGGGTCTTCCCCAAGTAATATATTTGACCCGGTCACAGTTTACCAACACATACACATTCACATACACACTTACAAACATCTAATTCAAATATTCAACCAAACAATATCATCACATACAATCCATAAATAATGGATAATCTAGGAATTAATACTAGGCCTAATAGCCACCTCGAGCCTAGACCACAAGTAATATGTATAACTTTAAGGAATATATGACCACAACGAGTCTAAAATATCCTAAGGCATAGAATATAAATCAAACATAGATTCATAAATGCACAAACACGAATAAAGCCATGTAATACCATCCAAATAGTTTAAACGAGTAAAATCAGGTAAAATTGTAATAGGGTGTGTATGCCAGCCCAAAACTTGAAAAGAGTGAAAGGGGGCATCATGAACTCACCTGACACGAGTCACGCAAATACCAACGAGTTAGAGAACCTCAAATGCTGTTAGTACATGAAATATGACAAATGCTGAGAGTTGAACCGAGGAGTCGCTTTGTCTTTGTAAAAGATGCATGCAAATAAAGAATGAGATCAGGAGCATTAATGTGGAATTAACGAATGTGACATGCACATGACTAACGAATGGGGATCTAAAGAATTAACGAATGTGAGGGAGCATGTTAGGATAATGAATGAGGAATGTTAGACTAACGAATGTGTATGAGTATAAATAGTAGACAGTAAGTTAGGCAGTTACACACACAAGTTACAAAGAGTTCATTCATTCTTACGAGACACATATTGTACTGAAACGTTGCCGAATTTTATAATGAGCTTCAACGAGTTATTATTTACAGATCGTGTTAGTGTTCGGTCGTTTTCGTTCACCGATTAGTACCGAAACGCACCGAAACATTCACCGTGCGTTTTCGGTTTCATAGACCAATATCGAGTTATCCGATCCTCATTAGGAAAAACAAGTGGTATCAGAGCTTTCGGTGCTTGATTCTACGTCTAATCGCTGAAATTCATGTGAAACCGATCATTCTAACGCGTTTGATTTTGATTCCGAAGTATTCGTACTTTTCGATTTAATTTTCGTTTATTTGGATCATTATCAGTTGTTGTCTGATATAAAGGACGGACTATGTAGTATTCATATACGAGTGATTTCGAGATCAAATTTGTGTTTAAGTTGATCCACGGTGGTGTTTTTGAAGATTCCGGCGAAGAAACCGCTATTCCGGCAAGCCTAACTATTTTTTCCGGCTAAATTCGTTTTGCCGGCGTGCCTAACAAATTTTTCCGGCAAGGAAATTGTTGAAGCTGAATTGCATTGAGCGTCTAATGAATTAAAATTGAACATTCATTGACTCGGATTCACATTTATTCTGGCTATTTCGTTTTTCTGGTGGCTTAAGTAAAATTTCCGGTGACTATAAATTCAGTTTTGTTTCAGATCAAATTACTGAGGTTCATGCGTTCATTATTAATCAATTCAGTTTGATGAGTTACGTATAATGTTGGATTGAAATCAGATTATGATTTAAGTTTCCAATTTCGATTCCGATTTCCTCCATTACTGTTTAATTGTGACAAAATTGATGTTCACATTTGAATCGCCGGTAACTGTATTCTTTCCTGCCATAACTACCTTTTCCGGACATCGGAAAAACTATCATTTGATTCCGATTCAGGTTGCGTTGCTGATTAGTATATTCGTTTGATTCACGTTTTGCTGCTGACATTCAAGCCATTCAAATTTGTTTCGGGTGGTTGTGTTGTGTTTCGGTTCCGTATTAGTTACGCGTTCCTACTCGAGTTAGCATGTGTTGTTTCAGTGTTCATTTTGATGTCCGATTCTAGTTCGCGTGCTCGATGTTTGAGTTCATTTTGGGTGCTCGATTCACAATCCTTTTTGTTCAGTGTTTGCGGATTCCTTTTCGGATTCCTTTTCGGTCTGCACATCACAACTTGATGTTAAGTTTTAACTAGGGGCAGTTTGGTCTTTTCCTAAAAGTGCAGTTTAAACGCGTAGTTTGGTGTTTTTGATCGGGATATAAAGATTCTATTGAGTTTTGGATTGACAACGCGAGAAGCGAATTCATAAAGGTTGGTCGTTTGTTAGATTTGTTGTTGACTTTATTAGTCAAAACGGACTAAGGGTAGTTTTGACATTTACAAGAAACGAGTTAAACAAAATTCTTCGGGTTAATGCTCGGTTCAGTTTTGGAAGTTTTAAGACCAGGGGCATATTGGACATTTATGGAAAGCATTTTCTTAAACAAGTAAAGATTCAAGTTCGGTTCTGATTTGTGTTGACATGTGGCGAATTGGACGGCAGTTTAAAGGTTGTTTTGAGTTCATTTGTCAAAAGGGCCCAAACTAAAGACACAGAATGTTTTGGTAAATCTGCAAACAGGCCAAAATACGCCGAATTAACTTTTGTTGCTGCCGTCCGCTGATAAACGAGTATTAAACTTGCTGAATTGCTGCAAAACTGGTTAAAACGTGCTGAAACGAGCAATTTTAAGTACTGAAACGTGTTTTAAACAAGCTGAAATACACTGTTTTGTTGCCGTAATGTGCTGAAACGTACTGTTAACTTGCTGAAAGTTGCTGATTTGCTGTCAAAACGAGCTGATATTTGCTGATTTGCTGTTAAAACATGCTGAAAACGCACTGGAGTTGCTCTTTAACGTGTTGAACTTACTGAAAACGTGCTGAAACGTGCCGTTTTTAGTGTTAAAATTTGCTGAACTACTGTTAACGAGCTGTGGTTTGCTGTTAACGTGTTATTTTTCGAGTTCAGATCAAGAAATTATTTCGGTTTTTGATTCTTGTTTCGGTGTTCAGTTCGTTATTTGTTAAACTCCAAGATGACAAATTATTATGAGATTGGTCCTCATACTAAGTGCCCGAACCTTTTTAGGTTGGATGATTTTTCCAAATGGGAACCGAGATTTAATGCTCACTTGGGTTCTCTTCATCCAGAGTGTGTTCGCAATTTGAAATATGTTTATATAGATCCAACTATTGGCAGTGATACTACAGGAATTACTGAAAAGGAGATCAAGTTTTTATGATATTGATAAGAAGAAGAATCTTGAAAATGAGACGAAGGCATATTTCACTCTTACTATGGCACTATCTGAAAACATCTTTCATGAGTTTAGCCTATCAAAAAGTGTGCTACCCTGTTTGCTCAACTAAAGGCAAGAAGTTTGGGAAACACACTTGAAGCAAGAAAACAATGTTGAAGTTTCGATTTAGAAACTATTCACTGCTGAAAAATGAGACTGTGGAAGAAATGCTGAATCGGTTCAGTCAGTTGATTGCTGAAATGTCCAATGTGAAAATGGAGCCGAGTGAATGTGATCAAATTGACAGATTAAAAAATGCATTACCTCCTTTCTACTCAACTTACTTGATGGGTCTCACAGAAAATAGGTATTTCGAAACGTCAGATCTCAAATGTATAGATTTTATAGAAAAATTGAGGAAGTGTGAACTAGAATGTCAAAGCTCATCTAAAGCTAATCAAGAGCCTTCATTATCTGATGAGATTTCATCAGTGGAATCTTTTAATTTTGAAGTGGATGAAGATTGGTTAATGGAGTTAAAGAAAACTCATGTTGATGATGGTTGGTCTATGCTTGCAGATGAGATATCCAAGACCACCTCATTAATGAATGTTGATAAAGATCCAAATGCAATGGAAATTATCATGCCTACCCAGGTGAATCTTCCTGATAATCTTTATGAATCTTATGATTTCGTGCCAACGTCACCTGAGGTATCTTCTAAACCATTTGATTCGTTCGTTTGTGAAACTTGTGCTAATAATGTAATTTCATCTGTTGTTGATGAACTTCAGAAAATTGATTGTTCTCAGTGTAGGGAATACAAGTCTAAACTTGAATCAATTCTTCACCACAATGAGCAATTAGTTTTTTGATTTAACATGTATTCGTGATAACTATCGACAAGTGGCTGAAAATAATTAAAAATCTAAAGATAAGATTGATGCCTTGTCGATTAGTAATCATGACTTGAAAGCAAATTTTGAGTGAAAATTAATAATCATCGAAAAGCAGTTTAAAAAATTTTTGGAATTGAGAACCAAAATAACTGAGCTTGAAAATGAGGTGCTGGAGTTAAAGAATAAACTGGATAAATTTAGAAATTCATCTTTTTTACTAAATGAAATCATTGAAGTTAACAGCAATCACCAAAAGGGTGGTAAAGCTGGTTTAGGGGTTGTTGAAATCCCTCCTCCTTTTAAACATGATTACACCATACGACCAGTCACGGTAGATCTAAAAGAAGTGGACATTAACTATCCACTGACAGTAGATCCTCCTGTGACTGTTAGTAAGGTTAACATAATCAATGAGGAGAAAGTTAAACCAGTTGATCCAAAGAAGAAAGAAATAAATTGCTTAACTCCAAAATCTCATATTCAAAGCAATCTGGTTTTCTTTCAGGCTAATGATGATATTCTTATTGAAGATGTGGTTGAACCAGTGGTGATTCACAAAAATGAAAATATACCTGTTGAAAATCATATTCTTTGTGAACCATAAACTTCTGAGAAATCAAAAACTGGTAAAACAAAATTGGTTGGCACACCAAAGACATGTGAGAAGAAAGTTATTTCTGAAAAGTTATCAAAATCATTTTCAAAACTGAGTGTTAAGGGTAAAAAGTGGAAGGTTTATAAATTAAAAGGTGTTGACAAGATGTTTAATGATGAGCTCTTTTCGATAGCTCTTGTTAAACTTGAGTGTGTTGAAAAAGTTTATAATTGTGATCACTCAAATTTTCTTAATCGTGATGCATCTGTGATGCCTATTGGGGAAATGAAAAAGATAAGATCAAAACCCCAAAAGGAATCTAAACCAGTGTTGTTTTAACAGAACAAATTTGTCAAATCTACTGGTTCTGATGTATTGGAAAATTTTGCACAGTGTTCAAATCTTGAATTTTTCCAAAAGAAGAAAAGTGAGAAATTTCAACCCTTCGCGTCTAAGCTTGTAACAGAATCATCTCCGACCTGGGTTGAAATGAGAAATGTTTTTATTGCAATGTTAAAGGACATTTGATTGTTGATTGTCCTTATAGGAGAAAACTCAAATTGTCGGATGTTAAAAAGGTTTCATTAACTTTTGGGCAATTTGAGACACTTGAACGAAAAGCTAAACAACAAAGAGTTTATATTAATTCATTGTTAAAGTCTCCTGAAACATCTCACAGTTCTGATAATGTTAAATTTTTGAGACAACAAGCTGATAAACCGTTACCAGCTTGGAAACCAAAGATTCCATCTGCATGTGCTGATCATGTTGAGGATACTGGTCGACCTAAGACTATGGTCTAGGTTCCAGTTTCTCATTAAATTATCTAGTTTTTGTGCAGGGATATCCAAGAAGATCTATCAATGTCATATGGATTGTTGCTAAATCAAATTTGTTGATAGTGGATTATCTCAGCATATTGGTTTTGTTTAGTTTTATTTAATTTATATTTGCAAAGTTTTAAAATTCAAAAAATTCTCAATCGGCAAACTTGTTCACCATTGTAAGTCCCGAATCTGAATCACTACAACTATGATATCAACAATCTAGGTGTTGGTGCGGAATTCCAACACTAGATGATTCAAGAACACATGTAAAAACAAACACGTAGAACACAAGAAAGGCTTCAAAAACACACGTTATATTAACGTCGGGTGCTTAAGCACTAACAATACAATACTTGTCTATGATAACCCTTAGACGGCCAAAAACACACGTGAACGAGCAACCCAACTGATGACCCACTCACGAACCAACTGGCAACCCTACAAATGTAAACATACATCCTATATATAGACTACCAACCTAGGCCCAAAACAATGTAAAGCCCACCAAAATCAATAGATTTTAGTTTACACATAAATTCCCAACTAATCCCAATCTAAGTTTAACAATACCAAGCATAAACCACAAAATATAGCCCAACAATCTCCCCCTTGGTTTATTGCTTGATTTTAGTCGTGCTCGAAGATATCTTCAAAACTCTGTTATTCAGTTTGTTTAGCAGCATGAGATGGGCCTTGAGCTGTCTGAGCTTCAATAGTGACGGGCTCAGCAACAGTTGGTTGAGTAGTTGGTATCACATCACTAGCCAACACACCCCGTCTCGGATCTTTCTTTCGTCGTTTGGGTAGAATAAGATCGGTGGCTGGCTCTTCGTCAATATCATCTTCAACATGTGTCGCAGTGACTGATTGAGGAGGTTTCAATGCAGTCAACTGGAGCTTTTTCTTGAACGCTTCAAACTCTTTAACTTGTTCAGCAGTAGGTACTGACTGTTGTACCTTTGAGCAGGAACCACATGTTCCTCAGCTACAGCTGCACCAACAGCATCCACATCTGCCTCGATCTCAGCAAATCTTCCAAACATGACCAACGGATTAAGGACCTTAATAAACCACTGACTCCCTTCCAAACTTAATCAAATCTGCAAACAAAACCTTTTGAACTTCTGAGATACCCATCTAGGCCGAGAACCAGGATGGGCCGAGAACACCATTAACACAAACAAATTGGACCAAAGATGACTCGAACAATAACACAAATATTATGGACACATTCGGCCCAACTGAATGGCTCACGACATTGTTTGCAACCGTCAAGTTTCATGATCTAAAAAACAATCCCGATTCATTTGAAAACGATTTCTTAAGACATTTGTTTCGACACGAGTAAACATGAGGTAAAAACTAAAAATTAAAATTAGAATAAAAACTAAACTAAAACAAAATTTACCTATCCAGTCTTTAGAAAATCAATGTATATTGGGATCAAATTTCAGCTATTTTAAAACGAACCACCTTTTTATGAAAAGATCCGAACATGAAATCATATTGATTAAGGCACTTTCACAATGATTCATTTTCAGCATTATTGTGACCTAGTGAAAAGGTTGATAGCGGGTAATTTTCATGATTTTCATTGTGATAGTGATATGATTAGATTCGATTAGGCATAAGACTTACATGGACATTACTTATGGACCTCTGATGCCCCTTATCTATTCTCAAGGCGTATTTGGCTTTCCCCAGATAACCCCAGTTTGACTCCAATCCCCTATTACTTGATCAAAATAATTTTCTATAGACAAAATGATTTTTAGCTTTAAGGTTGAACGTTGGACTTGCATGCCATCCGGACTTACAAGCCTTACATTCAGGGTGTTTAGGACTTACTTGAATGCACCACCCCTGTAGTTCCCTGAGACCCCTTTAAGCTTTTAAAAAACAATTTTAATGATAAATTAAATTATTATTATTATTTAAATTTTTTTTTAATATGAAATATAATCTTTTTGGTGATCAAGATACTAACGGGCTCGTGTACGACTGGGTAATTGCTTTTCTGCCTATCATTCGGAAAGATGTATCTAGGAACATGCAAATATCTTCAAAATGACTCTCCACAATAAGTTTAGCAAATTTAGTGTATATCACTTCAAACTTTTAATTATCATGAAAAGCTTCCAGACACATCAATAACTAATCAAAAGCCTTTTTAGCATAATAACTTCACACGTTAGGCACTCGAAATCAATTTATCAATCATTTCTCAAAGGTTGGATCAATTTTCATTTGAAAATAATTTAAGCTATCTGAAAAGCTTTTAGCTGAATAACAATATCACTTCCCAGATGATATTCTGAAGACGATTTAAATCCAATCACCCCAGCTGCCTTCAGTTTCAGGTGAATAGCTATCCTATGTGTCTATAGGTAGACAATAGGACCAAACACATAATAAAATGTGTCCTTCAAACTTTAGATGGCCGACATAATTTTCAGTGAAAGAACTTAAACCGATAGTTAAATCAAAAAATAATTTTTTTATGTATGTTCAGTTGCCCCGGTCACTTTCAGCCCTAAGGTTAATGGCTATCCCGTGAGTCAATAATTGATGACATGACCAAACATATGAAATTTGTCTGTTGAACTTGAGTAACCGGCATGATTTTAAGCAAGAGAACAAAACGTTTTTGATTTTTTATTTTGATTTTCATTTTTTTATTTTTATTAAGCACACACACACACACACACACACACACACGCACACACTCTTTTTGTATTTTTCTTTTTCTCCCCCTAAATTTGTACAGAAATTATGTACACAACTTAAACCTCAAAAATACTCGGTCTTCAAAACGTAACATCTTAAGAAACCCTACAAGCACATTGAATCTGGTTGTTCCGACCGGTTTCGTAAAAAGGTCCGCCACATTATTATCAGTCTGGACCTGTTCAAGATGGAATAGTTTCCGGTCATAACAGTCATGAATAAAATGAATTTTGATATCGATGTGCTTAGTTTTAGAATGTTGAACCGGGTTTTAACAATGACAATGGCAGCATCATTTCACAGAAAATATAAGTAAAGAAATTTCAAACCATGATCCAGCAATTGATGTTGCATCCAGATGACATGTGAACAACAGGCAGAAGCAAGATCATTCGCCTCGGCAGTCGAAGTGGACACCGTTGTTGTTTCTTGCACTGCCATGAAATGAGTCGATCACCCAATCAAAGTACCCTTCTTTCCTCCCACTAAGGAAACATACCCTCCATTAAAAATTTGAATGTCGTGTAGTTGAGAGATGTCTCCTGTCATGTGCCTGAAACAACCACTATCAACATACCATGGTCTGATGATATTCCTCCATAGCTGTTACTGCACGATGTGCGAGATTAGTTAGTCTTAGGTCCCCAGTCCATAGTCGTTCTGGATAAACCTGACTTGTTCAAACGTGTCACGGGTTGCCATGCCATGTCTTCCCGATTATCAAAAATTGAACAGGAAGACTTTGATGACTTGTTCACAAGAGATTTAGGCAACCATCTGTATATGGGTTTTAAAACTTTATTTTGAATAGACAATTGGCTTTGTCTCCGGTTTGCGGACTGAATGCACATTTGACGTTGACTTTCTAACCGATTTCGATTCTGAGGCCCACTTTGGTCTTAGAGCCGAAATAGAGTTCCCGTTACGCTTTTGAACCATAATAGGCTTGGTCTGATGGGAACTTGACCTATCAGCCTTGTTTCTCCTCCAATCACCGTTAGAGGGTCTTGCCTTATAATACCTCGTTTTATTTGAGTTAAAGTTCTTGTAGGTATTTTGAGGCATGGTCCTCTGATGGTGTCTGTAATATGGAACATAAGGGAGACGAGAACAATTTCTAGCAATGTGACCGGGAATGCCACAGTTCAAACATGTTTGCCTTTTAATGAAAATATCGTTGTGGCCGATTCCCGATCTTGCTCTGTTGTGTGAGCTTGTTTGTCTTCCTTTGGATTCATAGTGGTGAGTACATGAACTTCTTTCTTTAACAAAATTAGGTGAAAAAAGTTTATTTGGATTTTTAATTTCATCAAGTTTATTGCTCTTTGTAACGGAGCCCACACAAACATCTGCAGTAATAGAGTTTAGCGGTAAATTTAAAGAAACATGAGAGTCAATGTCTTTGTTATTCAAAACAGATGAATCATCATCCTCATCAGTCCATTCCTCAATAATTACTTCATCTGCACATGAAGTAAACACACTAGAATCGTTCACCCCGATTGTTGATTCAGTTGCTGTGACTGAACCAACCTTACCCTTGTCGTTTGCAGTTGACTTACCATACTGCATGCACTTTTCTTTTACTTATTGTTCTTTGGTGACAGGAAGTTGAACATAGTTATTATTGTAAGGTGGGGGCACTTGATTATAACCTATACCCCTACCTTCGTTTTCCTTCCACCATAGCTGATTATCAATCATTGAACTAACTATTTTACTGGAACCCTCGAATTTTTTGAAATCAAGTTCAGCTCTTTCAAATTTAGCATTTAAATTCAAAATTTCTATTTTGGAGGCTTCCAGTTTAGCGGTTAATTCAGCAATTTCCTGCTTGGCATCTAGGTGGTGACAACATTTTATGCTGAATTCAGACTTAAGCTTAGAAAAATCCTTTTTATTTGCTTCTATTTTATCTAAGAAGGCTTTTTCATTTTTCTTAAGTTTAAAATTTTCGGATTTCACTCTTTCCATATCTATAAAGCAAGTTATCATTGTGGAGTTTGTATAGATTAATTTTATCCACACAATCTTGATAACATGGTTGAAAATTTACCTCAAAGGATTTGGTGGTGGTGAAGGCCATCAACTTACCTCGAATGACTGGCCCAACGAATTAGAAGCCCACTTGAACAAAATCCAAAGCCCAACTAGGTGAGCCCAATGCTTTCAAAAGGCCGAGAACCTTGAAAAGTAACCGAGAACACTGGAAACTTGACCGAGAACTAATGGCAGCTGAGAAAAGATGCCGATAACTACAAAAATTGACCGAAAACCCAAAGTCAACCGAGAACTGCCTTAGCCGAAAACTGGTAATAGCCGAGAACAAATTTTTGGCCGAGAACTGATTGTAACCGAGAACTAATTGTGGCCGAGAACAAGTTTTTGGCCGAGAACTGAGTGTAACCGAACACTGATTGTGGTCGAACACTGGATGTAGCCGAGAACACAAATTCTCACCAAAAGTCAATCTGTAACGTAACAAACTTCCGAGAAAGTTGGGATTTTGATTTGTTTCCAAACCAAAACCAATCTTTTCCCAAAATTGACTCTCCTTCTTCTTCGATCACCTGTTCACCGAAAATACAAGCAAACGACCAATAAATCAAGATCTTGAATCCATGATATCACAATAACGAGCCTGAATAGGTCTAAGGCTCTGATACCAATTGTAAGTCCCGAATCTGGATCACTACAACTATGATATCAACAATCTAGGTGTTGGTGCAGAATTCCAACACTAGATGATTCAAGAACACAAGTAAAAACAAACACGTAGAACACAAGAAAGGCTTCAAAACACACGTTAATATTAACATCGGGTGCTTAAGCACTAACAGTGTAAGTGCATGGATTTGGTGTCCGCAGCTGCTCGAATAGGATAGGGTTTGTTTAGTCTTTATATTAATGTATAAAGGCACATTCGCTAAGGATGTTTAGCGAATGGGCCTCATTTGTTAAAGACTAGACATATTTGTTAATGTAAGAGCTCATTCGTTACTACTGTGTAACGAATGGAGGCTCATTCGTTAAAGTAATGCCCATTCGCTAAGGATGTTTAGCGAATGGGAGGTCATTCGCTATGGGAAGCCTCATTTGTTAGTGATGTTAACGAATGAGGAGGACTGCCTATAAATAGGCCTTCCCTAGTGAATGTGCATAGTGATCTGTGCTTATTTATGTTTATTTAACGTTATGCTGTCGGATTCTATCCAGGCTTAATGTATTGTTCTCCATTAACGTATTGAATGAACACGACTTAACGTTTCGATTTGCGACTAGATTCCTGGCGCGTAAACGTTCGTATAACGTTTTCACAAACAGTACAATACTCGTCTATGATAACCCTTAGACGGCCAAAAACACACATGAACGAGCAACCCAACTGATGACCCACTCACGAACCAACTGGCAACCCTACAAATGTAAACATACATCCTATATATAGACTACCAACCTAGGCCCAAAACAAAGTAAAGCCTACTAAAATCAATAGATTTCGGTTTAGACATAAACGCCCAACTAAGACGAATCTAAGTTTAACAATACCAAGCATAAACCACAAAATATAGCCCAACAACCATTCATATTTTTAAAATGCAAGATTTCTTTTTGGTGAAAAAGATCTTCAAAAGATTTTATCCATGTTGGAAGATCGTTTTTCATTTTTCGTTATTTTTCTGCAAATTTTTGTTATTGTTTATATTTTTAGGGGGACAAAATTAGAAAAATTCAAAAATGTTGTGTTTTCTGTATGAAAAATATAAAAATATAAAAATATGTTGTTAATTTTGAAAAATATAAAATTTGAGAAATGTGATCCGACACATATGGGAATTGATAGTACATTGACTTAGCGGACCTAACACATGAATAAAGTAGACTAAAAAGTGTCGTAAGATCAATTTTGTATGATGTGTATGATAGGCTTAACAGATCGTATAAGTGCTGAAAAGATATAAATCTAAATGCTTGCCAAATCTAGTGGTGTTACATCTTGATACATAGTTAATATCTGTATTTGGTGTCAAAACGTTTAAGATTGCTGTGTGTGCATACGTTCATTTTTGAAGAAAATTCTGCTTTGTTTTATCTTTAATTTTGCAAAGAAATTCAACTTCATTTTTTCTTTATTTTTATTCAAATCTTGGATCATCTCTTGCGCGATAAGATTATCCGACCTGAGGGTTAAGATTTGGATATTCTGCATTATTTTCTTGGTGTTTTGTATAAAGCCTTGGACTTTCTCCTCACGATAATATGATATTATCCGAATTGATTGTTAAGGCCTTATACAACTTCAACTTATTTTATCTTTTTATTTTGTTAAAATGGAACCTGTCATACCGATCTTAAGGGAAAATTTTAACTTTCTGCTTTATTTTCTTGTTATTATTTTTGCATGAGTCACAGCTAATTAATTTAAAGAAAATGAAACATATACATGTGAAATTCACTGTATAAGAGATATAAAAAATTGTGTCTGATAGATGGGATCCACATAAGATTTGTGCTTCATTGAACCTTAATATGTATCGTACAGTTACTGAAGGATCGGTATAAAGTTTAAAGTGGACAATTATATCTGCAATCATCATTGAGTTACGTGCATAATAATGTCAAAATAAGTGTAGTCTAGGACGTTACTAGTCAGTATGATCCCATGTCGTGATCTTTCTCACAAAAATATGTACTTCTTACATTTACTGCTTTAATTTACTTTTCATTATTTTAAGAAAAATACAAAAAATATTTTTGGTGTGTTTTGATATAAATTTAAAAAAATCAAAAATACTTTGGGTATATTTTAGCTTAAAGTTTGTAAAAATAAAAAAGGTTTTCATTCCAATTTATTTTTGATCTTCCGACAAGCGATACACATTTTCAAATTGTTTTGCCGTGTTAAAAAAAAATTGTTTTCACCATTACACATTCTTGTTCATACATTTTGTGTTTAAATGCTAAATCAAGATAAACTTTACGGTTTATTGATGGAATGTGTTGATTGACTGTAGTTTCGAAAGAGTGATGATTAGTCAATCCTTGAATCTTCTCAAGATGGTGAATTTAAGGTATGGCAAAGTATTCGAGTTAATGGGGAGTAAAGATGCTGATCGTGTGTACAAGATTGATACTGATAAAGATTGGAGACATACATCTAATGCCAAGTGGGAGTTTGTTAGTGCATTTTCTTCATAGCATTATATGTATAAAGACACACGTGAAGAACAACTAAAAGCGACAAAGACTAAAAGTTAAATGAACTCCAGCAATTGTCAAGGGGGAGTTTGTTAGTACATGAAATGTGACAAATGCTGGGAGTTGAACCGAGGAGTCGCTTTGTCTTTGTAAAAGATGCATGCAAATAAAGAATGAGATCAGGAGCATTAATGTAGAATTAACGAATGTGACATGCACATGACTAACAAATGGGGAGCTAAAGAATTAACGAATGTGAGGGAGCATGTTAGGATAACGAATGAGGAATGTTAGACTAACAAATGTGTATGAGTATAAATAGTAGACTGTAAGTTAGGTAGTTACACACACAAATTACAAAGAGTTCATTCATTCTTACGAGACACATATTGTACCGAAACGCTGCCAAATTTTATAATGAGCTTCAACGAGATATTATTTACATATCGTGTTCGTGTTCAGTCGTTTTTGTTCATCGATTAGTACCAAAACGCACCGAAACATTCACCATGCATTTTCAGTTTCGTAGACCAATATCGAGTTATCCGATCCTCATCAGGAAAAACAAATCCAATCATCAAATCACAAGCCTGTCGGATTGCACACAAAGATTACTAACTAAATCTTATAGACTCGTTTATCCTGCGAGGTGTCCTAACATGATTTGATGGACCTAAATCCCCAACCATACTAATACCATTTACATCAGCCCCCGAGGCCATTTATTTACCAAAACCACCCTTAGTTAATTCCGGGGACAAAGGATTTCCAAACTACATCCGAAAGTTTTTAATTATATTGAATACGCGTGTTAACGAGTTGTTTATGCACTTGGCTACCAACCAAATTAAGTATAATTACAGCCAACAAGTCCACACGACATTACGCGAGTTGAATGGGTCGGTAAATCGATTGTACAACGCATAAACTACCAATTAAATGCGAATTTGCGTTGTACCGACCCGTTTGAGCAACTGACAACCAATTCAGCCCCATTAACTTAAAAAAATAGTTTTTCATAGCCCTTAATTCATACCGAGGCTACACAATCTGAATTGGTTGTTAATTCCCTCAAAAAACAACGCGCTAGACGCCAGAATCAACAAACTAGACAACCGAAATCCTAGTTTTCAATTTATCGACAATTGATCAATCAAACGAGCTTCGTAGCTCACGATACTAAAGTAAAGCACATATGACATACCTAGGAAGATGACGGAGCAAAAAATCACTTTAAATATCCCCGACAAGAACACAATTGGGCAGCAACCGGTTAAGCCTAAAACGAACATATCGATCATTAACGAGTATAACATGAAGATTTTAGCATGCAAAGATGCATTTTATTACATTGGAAAACCATAGAAATGTTTATAAAGATATTTTTATTATAATTTTCTAGTGGACACAAAAATCATAAAAATTCCTCCAACACAGAAATGTACGTGTAGCTATTTCAGTGCGTAGCAAAAGTATTTTATTTGTTTAAAAATCATTACCAAACCAAAATAAAATTCCAATTGGGTTGTAATCTTAACTCAAAATTTGAACTTTCAGAAGTGGAATCAACCAATTTGGACCTGTTAAAAAAGAGTTATGATGACGGGAAGACAGACCAGAATCCGTCACCCCGCATCAACTTTGACACACGTTTTTATAAAATCATAAAAATCATTCAAATCTCGTCCAAAAATTACAAACTATACCTTTCTGGAAACTAGACTCAAAGTAGAAAATAATGGAATCTAGAATCGATCAAAAAATCAATCTTCATCGAGTTACAAACCGAAAAATAAACGAGTACGAATCTGTCAGAAACTGTTATAATCAAAACTCAACCCTAACATGTTCAACAAAGGGTTTAATGGTGGAAAAGAGTTATATTATGATGTAATAAACCTTGGATTAGACTCGGGAGGGTTGGAACTCGGCTGGAGCTACACGATAATCGATGTGGAGGCTGCTTGGAGGGCGCCGATCGGAACTAGGGGGAGGGAGGAGAAGGTTAGGGTTTATGATATAAAAATGTTACATCTAGCCCCTCCCACTTGTAAATGGTTGAAACTTGAATGAAAGGTTAAGTATGATAGGCTTACGAGGGTGACAAGGAGCTCCACAAAGAATGCCGGATCAAGCCCGGAAGGTATACACAACTCTACAAGATTAAAACCTTTTAACGGAAATTAACGGACGTTACACACTATGAAAACGTTATATGAAAGTTTACGAGCCAGGAACTAGTCGCAAATCGATATGTTAAGGTTTCGTGTTCATTAATACATTAATGATCAATACGTTACATGATGATACGTTAATGGAGGTCTAGAGAGAATCCGGCAGCATAACGTTATAGGGGATAAATATGGCACAGATCTCCATGCTAAACTACTATGGAAGGTCTATTTATAGGTTGGGCTCATTCGTTATAACTGTAGTAATGAATGAGCCTTCTCATTCGTTAACATCACTAACGAATAAGTCATTCCATAGCCCCATTCGCTAAACACCCTTAGCGAATGGGTATACCTTAACGAATAACTCACCATTCGTTAAACTGTAGTAACGAATGGACTCTTAATCTTAACGAATAGCCTAGTCTTTAACAAATCAGGCATCATTCGCTAAACATGCTTAGAGAATGAGCCTTTATACATTAACATAAAGACTAAACTACTCCTATCCTATTCAAACAGCTGCGGACACCAAATCCGTGCACTTACAGACTCCCCATTTTCCGTAGCTGTCGAATGCTTTCCAATACATTAGCATCCAATACTTTAGTCTTCAATACTTTAGCGTACAATACTTTAAAAACGAATACGTTAAAGTTGAATACTTTAACCATAAGTACTTTAACTGCATATCATCAGCCGTATAGCCAACTTCCCCCTTGGCTGATGATTCTCGGGCTTGTGCAAGCAAACAAAATATAACTCTTTGTAAGCAAACCAACAACTTGTAGCTACTCGTATCAGAACTCCTCCTCAAATAAGAATGTCCAGGTGATCATTCCGATCATCCAACTGGCATATAATATGGTTCGATCATACGAATCAATTAGAAGCAAGTCATCGGCTATCTGTCGCACCGGTAAAGTAAAAATATCTTTACGTTTAACCTCGTCACACATCTTCATGAACAAACCGATCATTCCATATATTTCACAATGGTCTTCACTCTCTCGACAACGTCTATCCAAAAATATAACTATTTGAATCTCTTTGGCAACCAATACGCTTGGATGCACTATTGCTTTAGGCATATGATTCAGAGTTCCAACCTTCGTTAATCAATCACGAAAAATTAGATTCTTCAATCCAATAACAAGACCCGTATATTCCTCAACCACATTAACCCATTCAAGAATGTCCCCTTCAACAGATGCAATCCGCCGAAAACTCGTAGCCAACATAGTCAGGATCAAAGTCCCTCAGAAAGCAGTAATTGGAAAGACACTCGTATCCCACGTAGTCAAGTTTCAATCTTGAACAAATCAATCACCAATCGAAGAATAATTGCAGTCTCAAACTCGGTAAAACATAGCTTTGCAATTAGGAATTACCACCCGAATTGCATTAATTTTTCAAGAAATCATTGCAAACGTAGGAAGATACCAATCGAATAACCTCTTTGAAAGTTTTATTTCCCCCATTTCTTGACAAATTAGGCAAGGTCTTGAACAATTCTTTGAAAATCTGCAATAAACGTCTCGTTAACTTAATCGGTTACTCCCCCGCGGCCCCTCGATATGCGTGAATAGTCAGCAGGAAAATATATCACCAAAATTTGCCAGAAGAGTATCCCGCATATTTTAAATATCCCCGAAAAAATTCGTTTAAGAAAATTTTCCGAAAATACTCTTTTTTTTTTTAATTATCCTCATACGTTACTTGTCCTCATTCGTTTGAACAGTGTATAACGAATGGCATGTAGTCCACAGTCCACATTCGTTATAAATAACCAAGCCTTCACATTCGTTAAATCTTGAACGAATATGAACACATTTGTTAACACACAATCGTTATGGAACTGACGGATGTCAGAAAAAAATTAACGAATGAGTATTTATAGCGAATGACTCCATCTCCGTAGCGAATAAGCACATAACGAATGAAGTTCACATTCGTAAAACCTTATAACGAATGAGCTCATTCGTTAAAACTCCGTAACGAATGAGTTTAAATTTAACGAATGAGCTGTTTGAGCGGTTACTGTAGCCGGAAAACCGATCTTCACCGGAAAAAACTGTTACAGTTGCCGGAAAAACGCAAATCTTCATTGGAAAATTCATATCTTCATCCAATCTTCATATTATCATTCCAGATCTTCAACATAGACTTGGATTTGTATTTGGAATTTAATATAACCTTCAATTTCATAAACAACACATTGATTCCTTCTTAATTTTGATCTGCAACTCAAAGCTTCAATGAAGGTCAACAATGGCAGGTTCATCTACACACCATAATTAACCATTTCACTACATTATTTGGCTTCGGAATTACATTCCGAATACAAATTCATTATTAGATCCAACGATTATCCACTGAATCGTTCAAAGTCCGATCATTCGTTAACTGTAACACGAAGAACACGTATCACGAACAACCTCCGACTCTGATACCAATTGTGAAAACGTTATACAAACGTTTACGAGCCAGGAACTAGTCGCAAATCGATACGTTAAGCTTTCGTGTTCATTAATACGTTAATGATCAATACGTTACATGAAGATACGTTAATGGAGGTCTAGAGAGAATCCAGCAACATAACGTTATAGGGGATAAATATGGCACAGATCTCTATGCTAAACTACTATGGAAGGCCTATTTATAGGCTAGGCTCATTCGTTATAACTCTAGTAACGAATGAGCCTTCTCATTCGTTAACATCACTAACGAATAAGTCATTCCATAGCCCCATTCGCTAAACACCCTTAGCGAATGGGTATACCTTAACGAATAACTCACCATTCGTTACACTGTAGTAACGAATGGACTCTTAATCTTAACGAATAGCCTAGTCTTTAACAAATTACGCCTCATTCGCTAAACATGCTTAGCGAATGAGCCTTTATACATTAACATAAAGACAAAACTACTCCTATCCTATTCGAACAGATGCGGACACCAAATTTGGGCACTTACACACACCTCCACTGTCTTTCCCAGTTCATTGGCCTCCTCTTCATTCAAATCTAGAAGTAGGGCAATCTGTTCTTTGGTCAGCGACTGATCTACAAACTCACCCTCTTCAATCTCATCAGCATTCACCATACTATACAAAATCCCATCCATACCCACAAACAAAATCATATTTGCCGGTATGACATCAATCAGTTTAGCTTGAGTATAGTCCTTGTACGGCACAATCTGCAAATTATTTCCCTCACTACCACTACCAGTACTTGTTCCACCAGCCTGATTACCTGCCGATGGTGTAGAACTACCCCCTGGTTGCTGGTCACCAACACCCCCTACATCCGGATCATCTTCATCATTCCATAATTTTTTCAAATCATCATCTTTACAAGTAAGTTGGAGGATGATCTCGTCTTGTTTATCTATTCTCTCCCCCTAAGCAGCAACTAAGGCTTTTAACTCCCTATTCTCTCTCTAAACGAACTGAATATGCCTAAATATATTACATTGTGCTAGCTCATGAGCTGCCCAGTCTGCTTGCATCTATGTTTGTTGAACATGCAACAGATTCATCATGTGGAACCATTGAGCTTGAGGAGACATTCCCTAAAAGTTTGGATGGATAGGTTGCATAGGACCCTGAGGACGATTAAACATTATAATTGAGTGCTCAGGTCGGTGCCACGTAGTAGGAGTGATTGGAGTAGCAGGAGTTGTCGGTTGAGGACTAGGCATGCGTGCTAATACAGTCTGCAAAACATCCCTAAAGTACGGATCCGACATAGATGTAGTCATCAAAGTCATGGTTGGAGGTACTGGAGAAACTGGCATGTGAACTGGAGTCGGAGATCGAGTAACTACAGGAGATCTAGGAATCACCTAAGGAGTAGAAGTAAGTGGCACAGAAGCTAGAGTAGATACCAGTGCAGACGGTCATACAGAAACAAACGGTTGACTACGTATCTCAATACTTGAACCTCATCTCAGCCTTTGCTTCTTAACTTTCTCTCCCTTCTCAACCATCGGTTCTTTACCTTTACGCTTACGCTTTTGTTCATACGTTAGCTCGGCACTCGGCCCTTGACCACCATCACCACCATCATTACCACCGTCACCTCCATCACCACCCTCACGCTCAGACGCCGAATTATCATGAGCCCAACAATCATTGGATGGCGCTTCATAATCAATATTGGCAAGATGGCCAATCAAACACGCTTAAATCTAGGCCGATCCTGAATACTCTGACCACGGTAAGAACGTAACCGTCTCATGGTCTCAGCATTCATATGTTCCAGCTTTAATATATCATCTGAATCTTTAAATAAAGTAGGCTGGAGATCATTAATCATCAGCTGCGAGAATCTCAGATACATTAGAAACTTGTGATGGCTTGTAAGATTCTCCTTTAAGTGATAAAAAACCAATTCAGAAAAATTGAACGGTTTGTTTAGCACTAAAGCAACAAAAGCAGATTGCTGCATAACTCGGCATTCATCAAATCCTCCTTTATGTCCACCGAGACAATGTATCAGTACATGAAACAAATACTTGTACTGCTTGCAAAAATTTGCTTTGTTATACATAGACTTTCCCAAATCTCCATTATATCTCACCCTTCGGAACAATCCATGTATCAAACTCTTATCAAATTCACATCGGTCATCCACAGTATCAACAAATCCCAAAGTATCTTTAATAACCCCCGCATCAATCACCACACGTTTCTTTTGAATGACTGCTTCTATCTGGTTCTCGGCTTCATTTAACCTAGCAGTATCCCAAAAGGCCCGTATAATGCTTTGGTAAACCAAATGTGTGTCGATATAGCCTTATAGATCCTGGAACGTATCAAGAAATTAATCATCCCTCCGAAAATAGGTGAATCTTCAAAATTATCGTTCAAAAAGGCATAGATATTGTGACTTTTATTCCACGATAACAGAATAGGAGCTTGCTCGGGTTCATCAACTTGTTCTTGAGCCTGAACCTCCAGTTGTTATTCCGCAATAACCTCTGGTTGTTGTTCGGGAGCTGGATTTTACACGATCTCGTCAGCCATTCTGTTTAACAAGAATAAACAATGAGTAAAATATTCAATAATATCATACTGATTAACGAATGAGTATCTCAATCGTTATCCTTACAACAAACGAATGTCACATTCGTTAACCAACATATCATACATTCGTTTTGTCTAACGAATTTATACTTATTCGTGTAGGCATTCGTTAGATTAACGAATTAAGTCTTATTCGTTAAAGAAATAACAAATAATCTTATTCGTTAAAGAAATAACGAACAATCTCATTCGCTAATCATAGCGAATGCATAGATTATTCGTTAATTCATAACGAATCTGTGATACATTAGAATTTTCATCAAGAGTCAAAATACAAGATTCTTTGACTTCAACAAGTCCATGACGATAAACATCGTCGATAGCCCATTGAATCCTTATCAAATTTTAAAAATCAAACTCAAAACATAGATTTGAAAACTTGTTTAAACCATTAATTCAATATTATCGATCATCATTTTCATCAAAAATGTATCACATTTGAATATATGAAGGATTGTTCATATCAGTTTATAAACTAATTGATTAAAGCTCTAAATCCCGATGAAATATGATCATTCTGATATCATGGATCTCGCCAATACCTGTAGTATACAAAAATGTCAATGAATTGATCTAATATGCAGGCAAAGATTTCTAATAAAATTTTGCAAGAGTTTCTTTAAGAAGATGATTGACTAGTACCCAGGTGAATGATGATTCATTCGTTTGCCTAGGGATTATAAACCCTCAATAATTTCCCACGAATCGAGATCATTCGTTCAAATTTTGAACTAACGAATTGCCTTATTCGTTAAATTAAAGAATCTGATTCGTTAAACAAGTAATGAATCTGACTCTCATTCGTTAAACTGCTAAAGAATGACACATTAACTTATCATTCGTCAACTATTTTAACGAATAACTTCCATTTGTTAACTGTTTATACGAATGTATTCTATTCGTTATGCTCAGCGGAAGCAAATTTCTTATATAACGAATGAGTTCATTCGTTACTTATAGATGACGACTGTCATGACATTCGTTAAGCAATGTTAACTGTGACATTTGAGCCAAAACAAGGTACACCTCAGTACGTATTTACCGATTAAGCAAATAAACGCCTTTTGCGTAACAAACGAACGATTAACCGAACGGGTCGGGTTATGACCCAGATATCTCGGGGGGCCATTTATAAGTGATATTCGATATATACAAGCTAAAATATTAGAAATATGGTCTCAGTTTGATAGCAAACAAGTTAAACGAAAACATGCTCGTTTAACCACCCGCTATAGATTTAAACGCGAAAGATTGTCACAAACCAAGCATTGTATCATCCGTTAAGCCGAAAAAGACTTACCAAACACTTATTTGAAATGTTTTAAGTGATCCGTGAAAATATTTTTGATTTTTACTAACATATAGTATGTTTTTATAATTTTATACAAAACTAGCCGAAAAACACTCGTTTTCGCGCTGTTTAACGCACCCGATAAGTTTTTCGCGCCAAAAACCGAACCCGAACTAAATTTGGACCGGGCTTTTCGTATTTGGGCTTGAGAAATCAGAAACTTGGGCCAAAATGGGCCCAAAGGGGGCCCATGATGGTCCGATCGCAATTCAGCAGCCCCCCTTGTTTTGCTTTCATATTTAAACTAGATACAAGATATTTTGGCCTCATTTTCTTGAAAACTCTGGAAATAAACTCTGTTCCAGCCAAAAAACTAAAGAAACCCTAAGGTAAGAGCTTAAATAAGTAGCTTTTTTACTTGTTTGAACTTGTTTAATACCATAAAAACATGTCTTGGTTACTAAAAATCATTCCTAACAGTGTAAAAATCCTAAAAATGGTCCATAAACATGTTTTGATCATACACATGGTAAGGAACCTGTTTTGATAGTTTTTTTTTTGCCATAAACACGGATTAAAGGGTTGAAACGGCGTTTTTACGGTT
Organism: Bidens hawaiensis; assembly: GCF_021521415.1. Taxonomy (NCBI): domain Eukaryota; kingdom Viridiplantae; phylum Streptophyta; class Magnoliopsida; order Asterales; family Asteraceae; genus Bidens; species Bidens hawaiensis. The sequence continues at coordinate 1,864,042 of NW_027491284.1, read as the reverse complement.
CAAAAGTTCGTTTTTGTACACAAGCCGAAACCCTAACTTAGGGGCTGTTATGTTGATGAAATATTTCTTGGTTTTTGATATAGGACTTGTACCTAGCTTTCTTAGAAGCACAAGAACCTGAAAACTTGATTAAAAGGTCGGAAACGAGCCAAACCCGCTAAGGTAATGCCGAAATACTTGCTTACGGGCTATTTAGGTTAAGGTTGTGATGTGCATAATTTTAGGACTTGAAATTTTTCAGGGACATCAGGAAACATGTCAATGAGTCCCTGTTCAAATTTGGTAATTTATCGACCATCCGAAAATATTTGGCGAATTTATTACCGAATTGGGACGTTTATTTGGGAAAAATAGCTAAATTGCTTCAAAAATTATGAAACTTTTCTGGGAACTTATATTTGATGTATTTTGATGACATATAAATTTTGGGATCATTTGAAGAAGTTTATAGGTGTTTTGTTTATTTGCGTTCGTGTGAATTTTTACAGCCGAATTTGGGCCGAAAAGAATATCGCACGAGCTTTTTACATTCTGGAATTGATACAGGTTGTTTTGGGGCATGAATTGAGTATTCAGGAATTTTTGGTGAAATTTTGGAAATTTTTTGGGGTAAACGGACGATTTTCAGGCGAAATATAGCTGATAAAATGAATTTTTATAAATTAATAAATCACTAAATAAATTCCAGAAATATTTTTATAAAAATCTACATATTTTAGTTGACAAGTGGTTAAATTTTTATAATTTAATGATTAACGGTTAATTAATTATGCTAATCTGAATATTAAACAAATTCAGTTTTTATAACAACCGGCAAGTTCGCGACTAGTGAACCTGCGGGAAAATCAAAACACCAAGAGTGATCAAAAATCATATTTTTGGACTAATTAGGTAAAAACGAACTTTTCTATGATAAACCTGGACAATTCGGATGGATTGTTCGTGTTTCTTCTTAAATCAAACTGAATAAGCGGAAACGGGCCCCGTGGCTAATCCGGGACCCCACCCCAATATGTGATCTTTCTTTATAACTTAATCATTTTGTTAACCAATACAATTACCGAAGCTTATTTTCCCATAACTATTTTATGAACGCGTAAACGAACAACTTGGCCCAACTGGAAAAACGGGAGTTTGAGCCAAGTTCGATTTTAAGTATTAGACATTGATCAACATCAAAACCTAAGCCTATTGCCACTTTCTGGGCGTTCCAGCTACACCCAGATTAGTTATACAGCCCAGTTTAGTATTGAGATTATGATAATATTAAAATATTAATATTATTATAATATTGATTATAGGAACTACTGATAGCGGACCGAACAAAACACGAGCTGATAGAGTACTGATTATCGACTAAACTGTGAGTTTCATGACCCCACTTTCAAACTGTTTTACAAACTTTTGGGGTGAAAAGCATGTTTGCTTATATCTATATACATACCTGAAACATGTGATGATGTGAATTATCTAAGTGCTAACACATGAAAGTCCCCACTAACACAGTGATTAACTTCGAGCCGGTGGCTTGTGAATAGTACTATTGGTTTGACAAACCCAGGCGGGGCCAGCACGGTTGCTGAGACATTATCCCGTTTGCACATATCCATATTTTTACGAACCCGCTATGTAGTGTTAGACATAGCTACCGGGGCATGTTGTGGGCGGAAGGGAGCCACAATGGTTGATTGAGCGCGGGAAATGGAGGCACGCAGCACGAACAGTGCAGGCTTCACTGTAGCTTAGCATAATTACATCACATACATCATTTACATACATACATACTTATTTCATGATTACAAGTTATGACTTGCGAATACTCATTACTGTTTTCTTGAAACTCGTGAAACTCACCAACTCCAGTAGTTGACCCGTTTTAAACTGCTTTTCAGGGTTACCGAAGTTGGAAAATCCGTGATTGTGTGCTACCTGTTACTAAATGTGGACGATGCAGTGTGAATAGAGGCAAGGCTACCAGTATGGCTAGAGTAGCTTATGAGTATATCTTGGTGTAACACCTAGTTTGTAATAAAAGATAGACCAATGTAATATAATGTAAATTAGTTGTAATGTTTCTTTATAAACAATGTTGTTGATACCAGAGGTGTCTGTTACATTCCCGTTTTACGCTTCCGCATTATGCTAGTCGGGGTGTGACATTAACGAATCACCAAATACCCTTAGAGAATGAGATAAAATCTCATTAATGATTAAAATAATCATTAAAAAAACCATTAGGGTTTAGAAAATGAATTAAATAATCAATTAACCCAATAAAGATTCAATTGAATATGTTAAAAAAATTCCCGAGCAAACAAGGATCGATAAAGTTTAACTTAAACGGATTTTTACATTAAAAACCAACTGTTTCTAGTTGAGAATACATTAAGCAAGAAATAACTTAAAATTTGGGGCAACAAACTTTTCTTTTAGTTTTGGATTATTCGCTAGCTCGGTAAATCGAAAATAAAGCAGAAAAAATAAAATTTTTTTGGATTTTTAAAATTTTCAAATACAGAAAGAATGTAAAACAGTAAACAATTAAACTATCAATGCAGTACATATTTTGTGAATTCGAGCAGGGAATCATATTGATCAAGTTTTCCTTCCATCACAGTTTTATTTTCGGTTTTTATTATGACTGATGTTAGGTCGATTATTGGTATTGTTGTCCACTTAAATCTTCTAACAAGTGTTTCAGAACTTTCAGTGATATGTTTAATTGGTTCAATTAGGCACGAATATCAGAAATTATCAGATCCAATCTTGATTCAAGCTTAATTTGATTTTCTCCAAATCACCCCAACTTGAATTAAATCTAAGAATTAATTTGATTAAAATTGAATGATTTTAAGCAAACATAGCTCGTAATCCCCACTACAAGATATACCCCCGTTATCAAGCAATACCCTAAGGTCCTTCCCCATGGATGAGTATGCACGATTTCATCTGTCGGTTTACAGACATTGTGTCCCTTGTGGTCCGTTTCTTAATGGTAATAAGATGCGAGCAAGGGGACAATGTATGACTCACAGCATGGTTTGATCAAGTCTGTAATTCATTTTGTACACAAAGTACATTTTTCGATCAAGTTTAGAGACTTAAGCAGTTATATTGCAGGTTCGCTTTTTCAAGCAATTTTTTAATATTCATCGAAATGAATACCAAATGTAAAACCGCATAAAGACCCAATGGAGTCAGGAACCCTAAAGCATCCCATCACTACAGGATTTAAGGCCATAAGACCATACATCATTGAAGCGTTAACCACCAACTAGAAGCTTTTTCTTTAAAAATGTTTTTCAAATTGATTAGAAGGCTTGAGTATGACTGGATTATTACATTTCTACCATTCTTATCAAGACTCTTTCTAGAACCAATAATCTAAGTTATTTGGCAATTTAGATTTATATCATTTTCCCTTTTTGCTCGAGAACTCATTTTAAGGAGCATTTTTCTTTTTTTTGTATTTTTCAATATTTGAATGTTTTTGGAGTTTTTAATTTTCTTTTTACAAACAAAAACCACAATATTTTTGGATTTTTTATATTTTTCTTCCCCTAAAAACGACAAACAAAACAAAAATAAGAAAAATGAAAATAAAATGATTCAACCGAGATGTTGAATATCAGTTAATATTTTTAAACCATTTATACCCAGCAAATATTGAAAACGTGTTTTATGAAATGCCTTGGTATAAAGGTCAGCCTTTTGAAAATATGTATTTTTTCAATATAAATAAGTTTCTTTTCAAAGCAATCACGTATAAAGTGATAACGGATTTCAATATGTTTAGTTTTTGAATGTTGAACCGGATTTTTGGTGATAGAGATAGCGGCTGAATTGTCAATGTAAATAGGAGTAGTAAGAAACTTCAAACTATAATCACGCAAATGCTGCTGGATCCAGAGAACTTGTGAACAGCAACTCGAGGCCGCCACATACTCCGCTTCAGCTGTAGAAGTTGAGACCGTTGTCTGCTTCTTACATTGCCATGAAGCAAGCCGGTTTCCTAAGAATTGACAACCCGCTGTTGTAGACTCGAAATTGATCTTGCATCCTCCATATTCCAAATAAGTATAAGCCGTGAAATCATACTTATCGTCCTTGGGGTACCACAACCCGATGTCTGGATTTCCCCTCAGATAATGTAAGATACGCTTAACTGCCGCCAGATGAGTCACTCGGGGACTCGATTGGTACCTGGCACACAAAATAACAGCAAACATTATATCAGGACGCAACGCAGTCAAATACATGAGAGATCCGATCATAGCACGATATAGGGTTGGATTAACAGTATCCTCCAATTCATCCAGTGATAAATTGTGACCCACTAGAAGAGGTGTCAAAGGATTTTGCCATCAAATATCTTGAATCGGCTCAAGACGTCGTTCACATTTTTGGTCTGATGGATAAAGATCCCGGAATCAGACTGGTCAACTTGCAATCCCAAGAAGAAGGTTATCCCCCCCCAACGAATCATCTTGAATTTGGTTTGCATCGTCGCTTCAAAGTCTTTGCACAAGCTATCGTTTGTCGAACTGAAAATAATGTCGTCCATGTAAATTTGGACAAGGAGTAGATCTTCACCAACATTCTTGTAGAATGGAGTACAATCGATAGTTCCCCTCTTAAATCCACTATCAATCAGATGGTCAGCCAAAGTGATGTACCAGGCTCTCGGGGCTTGGTGTAAACCATAAAGAGCTTTGTTTAATCGGTAAACATGCCCTGGCTAGTCTGGATCCTCAAAGCCGGGAGGCTGTTTCACGTACACTTCTTCATGAATCTCTCCGTTTAAGAATGTCGATTTAATATCCATTTGATAAACTTTAAAGTTCTTGAAGGCTGCATAGGCAAGAAAGATACGTATAGCTTCCAGTCATGCCGCAGGAGCATATACTTCAGTGTAGTCAATGCCTTCTTGTTGATTGTAACCAAGTACGACCAATCATGCCTTGTTTCTCACAATTACCCCACGGTCGTCCTTTTTGCACTTAAAAACCCATTTTGTCAGTATAGCTTTCTTGACGCAGTCGGGTTTATCAATTAAATCCCATACACCCAGTCTTACGAACTGTTGCAACTCCTACTGCATAGATTCATGGTTCCTTGAGTGCTAACGTGACACTTGTCGGTTCAATCTATGATAAGATGCAGGTGTATCATGTAATATTTAGAATCCCCGAAGAGTGAAAATCCGCATAAGCACACAAAATTGGATCATCTATAGGAGATAAGTTACACTCAACCACATCGTCGCATACATTAGCCAATTGGTGTCTAGTGCGAACACCATCGTTCACATCCCCAGTTATCTGTTCCCGCGGATGATTCGTGTGAATCCTTAAAGAAGGATTCGCAGGAACAGATACAGTGTCACCAAGATTGGTGATATTTTCCTTCGCTGGGTCTAACGAGACACTTGATGATAAATCTTCAACTAAAATTGGCTCATTTGTTTCTTGAGCTTCATTCAAAGGAATTGAAGACGAATCAACAAACTCAGCATCATCAGAAGATTCAGAAACATCATTAGATGCCTCAGATACATTAGGAGGTACTGTCGCATCAACATATGAAGAACTTGGAATAGGTAGACATTGTTCTTCCAAATACGATCGGACTAAGTCTTCAGGTATTTCATTAATTGTTGGTGTAAACGAATTAAATAACCCATCGTAGTCGAACATCCAATCGGGACTTGTACCAGCAAGAGGTGTAGTTTAGCTTTGACAGTCGACGTGATACAATTATTCTACACAACCTGAAGAGAGATTGAAGATACGCTTCTTAGGAGAATTATAGCCCAAAAAGTAACCCTCAAATGCCTTTTCGTCAAACTTTCCGGCATCTCTCTTCAATATAGTGCATGGACAACCGAAAGGTTCCAAATACTTTAGGTTCGGCTTACGATTTTTTAGAAGTTCATAGCATGTTTTCTTCAACTTCTTTACAGTTAGGACGCGATTCAATGTGTAACAAGCTGTATTCACAGCTTCGTTCTAGAATTGAACGGGAAGCTTTGAATCAGCAAGCATTGTTCTAGCAATCTCTATCAACGTCCGATTCTTCCGTTCAGATACACCATTCTGTTATGGAACGTAATGTGCATTGAATTCCTGATGTATTCCCTTTTGAATACAAAAGAAATCCAATACGTTATTTTTAAATTCCGTCCCATTATCACTCCGAATTAGTCTCACTTTCAGTTTGTAGAGTGATTCGATCTTTGTAATATGGTTCTGAATTAAAACAGGAGTCACCGGTTACGACCAAGCAGTATAAATCACCCGCAATACTGGCACGATTCACTGGACCAAATAAATCCATATGAAGTCGTTCCAGTGGCGTGATAATTGAGCTGATCGATTTGTACGGGTGTGACTTCTTTTTCTGTTTTCCCTTCTTGCATGCAACGCAATGATCATTTAACTTGAAGTTCTTAAGGGTCACACCATCCACGAAATCATTTGAAATGAGAAAATTTATTTTGCGTATGTGGATGTGCCCCATGCGTCGATGCCATAGAATTAAGTCTTTCTCTATGGCTTTAGAGACAAAACACGTTTCGGAGGGTCAAACGTTTACATTAATACTCATGTCGAGGACATAAATATAATTTGATCTAGGAGATCGCATAACAACCATTTCTTCAGGAATCGTGTATCCTGGTTGAAGGATAACACACTCCTTGTCTGTGAAAATTATGGTATATTTCTTATCACATATCTGTGAGACACTCAACAGATTATGATCCACCTTTTCACAATAATTAACCTTCTCAAACGTAACTGTTCCATTTGAGACTTCACCTTCTTTAGTAATCATCCCACCGGTATTACCAGCAAAAGCCACATAACCTCTCTGAATATCTTTGACGTTATTAAGAAGATCAAGGTTGCCGGTGATATGCCGAGAACATCTACTGTCCAATATCCACTTGTGACCTAATACAGACTTGGATGAACACTGCACAAAACGTAAAATGATTAGTTCAAAAAGGCAGCCCAAGCCTCAGTCTTGGGCTCTCCTTTTGCGATTTTTGGAGAAAAATTTAAGTTAACACCTTTGTTTGATACTTGGGAATAAGTGACCGGTTTCTTGGTTTTCTTTTTCAGATAGCCATCATGAATTTTTCCCGAGTCTGTATTCTTACAAATAGGTTGAGCACGGTCAACGAATTTGTTTAACACATTTGGAAATTCAACCCGAACCACTTTTCACGGGATGACGTTTGAATACATTATAAATGAATCATCAACCTGAGTTTCTTTCAAATTATGATTCATTTCAGTCATTTGAGTTGGTTGCTTCAATGATGACTTGATATTGTCAACCTTTTGCATGTCTTCGATACATGACCAGGTTAACCACACTTAAAACATAAACGAGTGTCTAAGGATTTTTGTGGTGAAACACCTGTCTTGATTTTGTGCAAAGATTGAGGAGTATCAATTTTTGGTTTTTCAATTGTTACTTACTTTGGAACCTCATGAATTAACCCTTTCTTATTTTTATAAAATTCTAGATTGGTGGAATTCGATGAATCCTCCAGACTTGAAGATTTCACAAACTTAATAGGTTTAAACACATTGGCGATTGGTTCCTTTTGAACATTATTTGATTTATATTGGTAAAATTTTCGTTTGAGTTCAGTAACTTTTGAAGTATCATCCTGAAAGACACTTACAATCATTTCGGGTTTCAGAAGATTAAACGGAACTTCCTTATCCGAAAATACTTTTGACAACCCTTTTAACTTAAAGACCTTTCCATTTGAAGATTCAGGTTGAGGATTGATAAACTTCATCAAATCCTCATCGGACACTGAAGGCTTGTCTGATTTTTTGACTTTTGATGATACTTTAGACTTTTTCAATGAATCACCCGAGGGCTTTGAACAATATACAGCTTGTTCAAACTCCTCGGGTTTACATAGAATGTGATTTTCAGAAGGTATATTGTCATTTTAACAATCACCTCTGGCTCTGTTAATTCTTCAATTGATCCATCCAATTCACTTTCAGTAAAAACTGATTTACTCTTAATATGAATCGGTTCTTGAATTGTTGATTTAGTTGTTTCAACATTTTCAGATTTGAATGAATCAACAACAGGCATTTATGGACTTATAGATTGCTCTACAACAGGAATGCTGCTATAATCTCCTTTGAATGGAGGAGGAATCTCAACATAACCCAATCATGCTTTACCATTTTTCTTGTGATTATTATTAACTTCAGTAATCTCGTTTAAAAGAAAAGAGGAATCACGAAATTTTCCAAGTTTATTTTTTAATTCCAAAATTTCATTTTCTAAGTTGGTAATGCAGGTTCAAAGTCTAAGAATCTCCTTGAAATGTTACTCAACTACCACAATCTTACAATTCACTTCAGCTTTTAGGTCATGATTGCTAATAGACAAATTTTTAATTTTCAGTATCCATTTCTCCAATAATTTGGATTTTTGTCTGTAACATTCATTGACCATGAAATGCTCTTTTGTGAGAGTAGTGTTCTATTGTAAAACTGACTCAAGTTTGACTTTGAGTTCAACACACTCAGCACACTCAGTAACAACTTGTGAAGTTACAGTCCCCTTTGATTCATTAACAGATAAATTAAATGAAGATTTAGTGCTTACCTCTTCAATCTTTGCCATACAAGCAAAGGATTTAGTCTGCTCAGATGCTGAATGCTTTGAATCAGTTTCAGAATCAGACATATCACTTTCTTCTGATAAGTTATCACCACTTGCATCTTCAAAATGCTCAACCAGTTCAACCAAAGCAAGATTGGCTTGATTTCTCAGTAGTCGTTGAGACCAGTCCACACCTTCATTGGCAAGAAGAGCTTGCGAATTAGCCGGCTTAGTCTGATCCCCTTTTGAAGAACTCTTCTTATTCTGATCAGTTCCAGATGAACTCTTTCCCGAAGATCTCTCGGCATTACGAGGAGCCGAATATTCGTTCCTCAGCTTATCACATTCTTTGGAGAAATGACCAAAATCTCCACAATTATAGCATTTGACTTTCAGTTTGTCAAACCCAACTCTCTTGTTTAGAGTCGGTAGATGTTTTCCCGTTCGTTGCATGAATCTTTTCACTTTCCTGCCAACCATAGCCATATTCTACTTAATATCCATCAACTTAAGATTATCAGGGTCGATCTGCTCATAATCCTCATCAGTCAATTCACTAGTAGCAATCTTACTCCCAATGAGTTATTCGTATGACGTCATGAAAGCACAAACAAAAGCGAATTGCTGCTCTGCATCTTTAAGATTTATGTTAGGCAAAGAGCTTGAAGAACTTGCATTTGACCCTGAATTGACACCAGACGCCATAAAACTTACATTAGGGGAACCATTTCCATTAGTAGACTCTTCTTGTGTTGTTTATGTGAAGAATGTTGTGATTGGGACTGAGCTTGAAGAATTATTAGCAGGTAATGAACCACCATAAAGAGAAGGATTTTGATTCTGATTATCCTTCAATGATGTTTGGCATTTCAAATCATATTCTCTTTCTTCGAGCTTGTTGATGAATTGTTCAGCAGTGAGAAAGTAACCATTTTCCTTCAACACCAGTAAGAAAGTAGAATAAGAAGGTGATAATGCATTCTTTAAAGTGTCAATCTTGTCCACTTCAGTCAGTTCAAGATTCACAGTAGTCATTTCCACAACAAGATGACAAAACCGACTTATCATATCTTCCACAGTCTCATTTTTCAACAAAGTAAAATTTCGAAAATGAAATTTTACTAGAATCTTTTTACTCTCGAGTGTGTTTCCCAAGCTGTGAGTCTTCAAAGTAGCAAATAAAGAAGCACAGGTCTTTATAGTGCTATATTGATGAAAAATTTGCTTGGGCAATGCCATCGTGAGAGTTGAGTAAGCTTTAGTCTCACTTTCAAAATCCTTAATCTCCTGAGCTTCATAATGATCATGATCTTTAGCAGTCCAACCAAGTGTGTCATTTCCTACAAGAGGTGCCTTGTAGACTACATCCAGAAAATGTACACTACTTGGATGTACCGAACCCAGATGAGCACGAAACCTCGGTTCCTAACGAGCAAATTCAGATAATTTCAAAAGTTTTGGACATTTGTTGTGGGTACCAATTTCATTGTCCATTGTTAACATCTGTTGCATTAAAGCATTTTGGGATGCTAACGCATAATACGTGGAATTTTGAGAAGCCATATTATCACAAGTTTGAATAGTCAAAGGACTAAACTTGTCAAATGAAAGAAGTTACAAACACAAATCAACAAATGTGCACTGTAACAAAACACAACTCGAATGAGAATACGAATGTGATACTGTTTAAGCGAATGAAGATTTGAGACAAATGAGTAATGAGTGTGTAACGAATGTGAATTGGAACGAATGTGGTTAACGAATGGTGACGTGAATGTGAAAAACGAATGTGATTTGAACGTATGTAAGATTTAGCGAATGATCAGTTAGAATGTAACGAATCAGTCTTCAAACTGATTAACGAATCAGTATTCAAACTGATGAATCAAATCGAAGTATGTCCATACTTTGTCCGAATTCACTACAATTTATATCAATCTACTCTGAATCTGAATCCGAACCTTACTATATCAGTCTGTTTCCATAAACCTTCTAAATCCAGACTCAATTGAACTACACGTTAATCCGCCTTAATCATCAATTCAATTCGACACAATTCAGTCGTATTAACACTCAAATCCGACTCAATTAGCACTCAATCCTCCATTACCAGTCTCAGTTACCTTAATAACGTACCTAATTACTGTTATACCAGTTCAATACACATTATTAGAAACCTCTATTTCACTGAAACATTACACTCACTGATACATGTCAATTCAAGATGAATTAGAACCAAAACTAGATGAACGAATGAGAATTATCAATGAGTAATCATGAAGATCTGATCTGCTAGCATTGATATGTAAGGCCCCGAACCCTGGGAACCCTACAGTTGGTATTCATACAAATTACTTGTAAAAATATTTAAACTTGAAAATAATTCATTTAATTAAAATAACCAATTCAGAGTATAATTCAGCGGAAAACATATATAATAAAATAAGTTCCCAAAATCCCAGGAATATTGCCCAAAACTAAATTTAATTATATTTATAAAACTTTTTAAAATAAAATGTTCAAAAATAAAATCTTCCATCCACGTATGCCCTTCACCGTTCAAGTAGCTTCGTGCACGTCCAAGCGATAAGGCATCCTCTTCCTAACCTGAAACTCACACTAACATGCACACAAAGTCAGTTTGAGCTGAGTGAGTTCAAGTTTTAAATAAATAACATTAGTAAATAAAAATCATGATAGTCATTCAAAGAGTTTAAAAGTTAAAGGAGTACATCAGTTAAGCCATCATCATTTATAAATAATCATCCTTATATATATATACATACATGTATATGAACATTCTTATAAGTACATCCCTATATATATATAAATATATATATATATAACATCCAAGTAATAACATCAGGGTCGAGCAAACGTACAACCCAAACATGTAACATCTCATCAACGCATGCAAACACAAAGTAGGCATACGTAACATCAGTAGTCGATACGACTACAACATCACCAAATATAGGCCATACAATAATATATATACACATACTATAACATCCCAAGGCCTACCATATACTATCAAGCCTATATAAAATAGTTTAAACGTTTCATCAAGTAAAATCACTTAGGTTTGCATGCTAGCCCAAAACATCTAAAGAGTTAAAAAGGGGCATCATGAACTCACCTGAAATCAACCAAACTCCAGCAACGAGCTAGGAAACATCTAAGTGCACACTCACAAGTAAGATCCTGTAATTTGTACACAACGCGTTACTTAACTAGTCTGTAATAACACACTCGCCTAACGGACCGTCCAAACCCAAAAGTTTTGGCCCGAGGGCCTAGCCCATACTCATTTACTCTACCTCAGCCCCTAAAACCTTACAATTAACCAAACCCACCCTACGATCATGGTCGGGGCTAACCATGATGCACAATTCACCCGTTGGTATGTAAATCGAGTCGAATACGCGCGTAATAAATCCTTAAACCAATTGCCAAGAAAATCAGCCCCAAATGGACCAAATTGCCATCTTAACCTGCTCATATATAGTAATTATGTCACGCGAGCCGATATGGTTGTCGGTTCCTTTACATAACACCCAATTTAACGTTTAAACGACAATTCGCGCACAACCGACTCGATTGACTAATCACCAACCCAATCAGCCCCGAGGACTAAAAAAATAATTTTTCCACAGCCCTTAAATCCCTCCATGGCTATGAAAACTAATTTGGTTGGTAATTCAATCGATTAAAGCATCAAACTCAACAATTGACAATTCTACACCCGATAAACCCTAGTTTTCGAACTAAAATCAATTGACCGACCTAAGCAACTTCAATAACCCCAAAATTTTAATATGATGATAATTCCATACCTGGGAATCTTTCTACACCAGAAGCCCTAATTTTTATCCACGGGAAGTGGGTCAATTGCTCCTTGGCCGAAATCTGCAATACGAAAAGAATCTGCAAAATTGAGCATCAATACGACAAGGATTGAACGAAGGGAGTGTTGGGGATTGTAGTACATACCTTGAACCACTTCTAGTTTCCTTGGAATTGCTAAAATGTCGAAGGATAGAAGGGGGGGGGGGGCTGAGCTGCGCCGATCGGACAGAAGTTAGGGTTAGGTTTATTTTTTTTTTTTTTGATATAAACAAGTATGTTACACACTAGCCCTTCAAGTTTAAGGGATATGGTGACTTGTGAGGAAAGATTAGATGACTTAACGTACCGGAAAGATGGTCGGGTCAATGAAAGATGCCGGATAATTCCCGAGAAATATACATACTTTACATGCTGAAAATCTTTAAACCGAAAAAATATAGTGGGCGTTACATGATACCACTTGATTGAGCATAGAAGGATCTAGATCTACGATGACATCATGTTCTTCATTTATTGATTGATACGATTAGGTAGAATACTGTTAGTGTGTTAACTGTGTGTGTTTAGAGAGTATTCGGGAAGAGTAACGACTCAGAGGATGATAAAATAAAGAAATGCTTACATTAATGATACTGTTAACTATATATATAGACGATGACACAATTGTTAACTTATCCTTAATGAATGTGTCATTCGTTACATTAATCCTAACGAATGAATAGACTCGTTCGTTTACAATAATTCCTAATGAATGCCCTTCAATTGTTTGGCATATTCGTTAAACAGGGTTAACGAATGTGACTAACAAACTAGCTTATTCGTTACGGGGTAACGAATAGCTTTACATTAGAGCGAATGAGGATATATTTACCAAAATACCCCTTACATTATCATTAATATAATAATACTATTATAAAGACCGAGACGCTCAAGTCGTTATCAACAAACAGTATCACAACCTAAGCCTATTAACACTTTCTGGGCGTACTAGATATACCCAGATTGGATATACAGCTCAGTTTAGTATTGAGATTATAATAATATTACAATATTAATATTATTATAATGTTAATTATAGGGACCAGTGATTACAAGTCAAACAAACCTCGAATTGGCGTGCTATTAAATACTGAGTAAACCTTGAGTTTCATGACCCCACTCTTTAAACAGTTTTACGAACTTTTGCGGTGAAAAGCATGTTTGATTACATATACATATCTGAAACGTGTAATGATGTGAATTATCTAAGTGCTAACACACAAAAGTCCCCACTAACACAGTGATTAACTTCGAGCCGGTGGCTTGTGAAGAGCACTATTGGTTTGACAAAACCAAACGGAATCGGCCTGGGTTCCGTGTCAGATAGTGCCGTTTGCACATGACCATACTTATATAAATAGGTTATGTATTGTTAGACATAGCTACCGGGGCATGTTTTGGGCGAAAGGGGAGCCACAGTGGTTGATTGGGCATGGGAAATGGATCCACGTAGCACAAACAGTCAAGGCTTCACTGTAACTTAGCATAATTACATCATTTACATACATACATACATACTTATATCATAATTACAAGTGTTAACTTGTGAATATTTATAAATGATTTCTTGAAACTTGTGAAACACACCAAGTCTAGTAGTTGAACCGTTTTAAACTGCTTTTCAGGTATACCAAAGTTGGAATGATTTGGTGACTTGCTACATGAACAAGGTGTGGTTGATGTTATGTGAACAGAAGCAAGGGTGTTATAGTAAGATTAATTAGTTTAACGAACTAGTTCTGTTTGTATCACCTAGATTGTAAAACGATGATAGAACAATGTAACGTAATATATTGTAAATTAGTTTGTAATGTTTCTTTATAAGAAATTTGGTTGATATCAAAGTTGTCTGTTACATTCCCGTTTTACGCTTCCGCATCATTCTAGTCGGGGTGTGACAGAAGTTGCTATCAGAGCCATTGGTTATAAATGATTTGGTTATCCCTAAGGGTACCTAAAATATAGCCGTAGGCTTGTTTAAATCTGGGAAAATAATTAAATAATAATTTAATATTATATACTGATGGATGCCGGGATGAACTTGTAGGGCAAGTGTGTTATTGTGGTACGGAACATAATAACATACTTGCTTGTACGAGGGAATTCGGGGAGAAGTCGCGGAACGTGCGGATAGGTAAAAATGGCAACATATGTGTATAAAAGGTGACATTGAGTATGTATATATATATATAACACCCATACGTTCTTATCTGAAACAAGGTGTACGAATACGTGTATGTACTATACTGTCGAAAACGGTAAATCTTATTATAATGAATATTATATTCAACACTTTTTCTTATTATAATTAAAAATAAATATTAATAAAATTTAATAAAACTAATATTATATTTTATTATAATTAATATTAAAGCCTGGCCTAATTAATTAACCTTCCCTACATGAGTTAACACTAACAATAAATATTATTCTTATAATTAACCATTGTACAGGATATGGCAAGAGGCGAAGACTACGCACCGGAAGAAGAACCGGTAATATCTATCGAGGAGGAGGACCCAAAGGAGGATCCAGAAGAGGATTCGGAGGAAGATCCGGAGGAGGATGAAGAAGAGGTCGAAGAGGAAGTAATTTGTAGAGAGCTTCCAAGAAACGAGACTGACCTGTCCGGTTACAGATGCAATAGTTACCCACCCAGGTCGCCACACAGAGGTCAGAATGAAGTTACTAGTCAGTATCATTCACCTATTAGGGTAGCTAGATCACCCACTCCACATGTCCACCTATCCCCGACTACTTCAGCCACTGCACGAGTCCGACAGATTGCTCATATTAGGGTAACCCCGATTGACCCTACCTCAGTTCAATTCAGATCTACCTACCATCAGGGAGAACCTTCACATCCTAGGACAGGTACTTCACCTTCCCGTTCGTTGAGTATACCTATCTCTAACCCCGACCTCCCAAACTTAAGAAACAACTCTTGGATGGTTGTCCTGACTAACCGTGTGATAGACCACTCGATAGCCATAGATAACATTAACCAGGGGAGGAGAGACGAGACCCAGTGCTTATTAACTTTACAATAGATAGTACTGAACTTTTAGCAGTCAGATGCTTACCAGCGATGGTGTTTGGATAGGGTGGTAGCCCGACTGTGGAGCTGTTACTGGGCGATTACGGTGTGGTTATTTTTATGTTTGTGGTTAGTCCATCGTTAGTATGGATAGATGTAGGATGTTACGAATCCGTGTACATGGTCTTTTGACACTCCATGTATGTATATAGTAGTATGTTATACTGACATGGAACATGATTTTGGGTATTATTACAAGCACTGACCCTTACAGGGTTAAGTCTAGCAGTCACTTAGTGACAGATTTTGATGTATACATTCAAGCACTGGCCTTTATCACGCTAAGTCTATGTACCTTTTGTTATCAATGTACAGAACAGCTTGTGAAATACCAGTGTGTTGTTTGATTTACTTGTGAAGCTTTTATTGTGATTCTTTTACAGTGTGATATATACTGGAATTAGTATTAATTGGCTTATATTTGATTATCATTATAAAATGGCCCTAAGGAAAGCAACCCGTATGACTGAGGCGGAAATAGCCGAGATGATTGCTCGGCAAATGCAAACAGTGATCCCACTTATTGTAACACAAGTAACTACCGATGTAAATGCCAATATTCAGACAAACCAACAAATAATCAATAATGCTCCCCCAAACAACACCGAAATTGTCACAAATAACATTGCCCCACCTAATACAAACGCCCTTCCTAATGCAAATAATCCCCCACCTGATACAAATAATGTCAACAACAATAATCCTCCACCAAACACAAACAATAACAATAACAATCCTAATATTCAAACAAACCACAACTAATCAATAATGCTCCCCCAAACAACACTGAAATTGTCACAAATAACATTCCCTCACCTAATACAAACACCCCTCCCAATGCAAATAATCCCCCACCTGATACAAATAATGTCAACAACAATAATCCTCCACCAAACACAAACAATAACAATAACAATCCTAATCCCCCTCGTAGAGAATTTTAATTTATAAACTTTATAGTCTATAAACCGATTGATTTCAAGGGCACCGAAGGGCCAAACGGGTTGATCAAATGGATCGAGAAGACTGATCTGTTCTCAATATTAGTAATTGTCTACCCGAAAGCATAGTCAAGTACCTTGCTTGTACGTTCACGGATCACACTTTGATGAGTTGGAACACTACAGTTCAGATAAAAGGGCAAGATACGATTAATCGCATGACCTGGGCTGAACATAAAACATTGATGCTAGAACATTTCTGCCCAAAGAACGAAATACAGAGGTTAGAACACAAACTCTGGAGTTTGGAAATGAAAGAAGCGGATCATTTAGGATACACAAACCGCTTCAACGAAATGGCTCGTTTAGTACCCTGGCTAGTAACTCCTGAAGGTAAATGTATTGAACGTTATATTTGGGGTTTGGCCCCAGAAGTGAGGAGTTTGGTGGAACTCTGTTGGTCATACATTGTTTGAGAATGCCGTGACTCAGGCCGGTTTTGTAACTTTTGACTTGGTGAGAAGTGGAGTATTGAGAATGGTCAGGGAATCATCGAGTATGAAGCGAACCGACTATGGGACGAGATCACAGGGAGGGCAATCAAGAAAACGTGCACGTCTGACAATAAGAAATTATTCTACAACCGGTTCAGATACGAAGCAAGACAGGTACAAGGGACCCTTGCCAAAGTGCGATAAATGTAATTACCATCATGTGGGAGAATGCAGACTGCCAGTATGCCAGAAATGTGGTAGAACTGGGCATTATGCCCCAAATTGCAGAGCAGGTGCAGAAATTATGAACCGACCAACCCAAGAAACTCAAACTCGTCGTCCAAAACCACCTAAACGCCAACCAATCCACCAACAACCTATCCAATAGGCTTCAGCTGCAACAACCTACCATGCATGTTATGAGTGTGGCAGTACAGATCATATAAGAAAAAAGTGCCCCAAGCTGAATAAAAGAGCGGTTTCTAGACAAAAACCAAGCATCGACATTGAATGTGCCTAGAGGACGTGCGTTTGTTATCAGGTCAGGAGAAGCACGACAAGACCCTAACGTGGTGACAGGTACATTATAGTCTTTGATCAATATGCTTCTATATTATTTGACACTGGTGCCGATAAAAGCTTTGTTTCCACTAGCTTTTTATCCCTGGGAAATATGCCAGTTAGTGAACTAACGAATCCCTATACTATAGAACTCGCTAACGGTAACTCTATAACTGTCAACCAAATAGCCCAAAATTGTTCCATTATTCTAAATGACCACCCATTCCTTATTGACCTACTCCCAGTAGAGTTAGGAAGTTTCGATGTTATAGTCGGCATGGATTGGTTAACCAAGTACAAAGCGGAGATTGTGTGTAATGACAAGACAGTTAAAATTACCCTTTCGGATGGTGAAATGATCGCGATACAAGGAGAGAAGTCCGGTTTGATATTACCTCTCGTGTCCCATCTCAAAGTGTTGAAGTGTTTACGCCAAGGGTGCATGGCGTTTCTGGAAAATGTGACCGTAAAGAACCCTGATGAGAAGCACATAGAAGATATCCCTATTGTACGTGAATACCCCGATATCTTTCCAGACGTTTTACCTGGATTACCACCGAATCGACAGGTTAAATTCCGTATTGACCTAATCCCAGGATCAGCCCCTATTACTAAGGCACCTTACCAATTGGCACCCTCTGAAATGCAAGAATTATCCAACTAGTTACAAGAGTTGTTAGATAAGTGTTTCATATGTCCTAGCTATTCTCCTTTGGGAGCACCAATATTGTTCATGAAAAAGAAATATGGAAGTTATTGAATGTGTATTGATTACCGGGAATTAAACAAAGTTACCATCAAAAACCGATACCCTCTCCCACGAATAGACGACTTGTTCGGCCAACTTCAAGGAGCAAATTATTTCTCAAAAATTGACCTTCGATCCAGTTACCATCAAGTTAAAATCCAAGAAAAAGATGTGTCTAAAACGGCGTTTCAAACACTGATGTGTTGTAAAACACTCGTATTTTCCGCACCTTTTATCTATGTATTATATGATACTTTATGTGTTTTTACTTCTTTTATTTAGGTTTTACATAGTTTTGATTACCTTGTAGGCAAAGGGTTGAACGGAAGAAAAACCGAGCTTCTTGAGAAGTTTACGGGTCTTTACGCATACAATTTCAAGACACAACTCAAGGCCCGGCCTAATTACATATTGGAAAAGCCCAAGATACATTATATTATAATATATAAAAAAGAAAAAAAACCCTAAGGAGGGCTGGAGTTGCGATCGGCAGTAGCAGCAGGAAGGAAGCAAGGGAAAAAGTTTTTTCGGCTTAGGTTGTGGACTTGTAGCGGCTAGGGAAGGAAGAAGACACAAGAACCAAGCTTCGGCATTGTTTACCATCAGTTGTGGCAGCAAGGAACAACCCTAGAACATCTCCATATCCTTTCATTCATTACTTTGTTCATCAAACTTTATTTTCTTGATCAATTGTTAATTTGTTTTGCAATTGTGTTAGAGATTGAAGTGTTTATTGATTATTGTTGATCATTGAATGATTGTTGAGATGATTGGTATGAGTTTTATGATGTTTTTATTGAATGCTAGCTGCTGTCCAATTATGATTCTCGGCTAAACTTGTTAGTTCTACCTAGGGATGATGTTAATTTTTAGGTTTTGATAGGTTTTATGGATTGTGTGATTGATAGACGTATATTGTTATTGTAAAGTTTTATTTAGACATGAAATAGGTTGTGTTTAAGAGCTGGAAATTTTGGTAATTCATTGCATAAACCCCGTGTGTTGATTGATTAGTTTTGTATTGATTGATCGGTGCATTGTTTGATTCTAGACTTGGTGTTTAGGGTTTGTTTGCGGTTGTAACGCCCGTTAATTTCGGATCCAATAGTTAAAGCTTGTAAAGTATGTATTATTCTCGGGATTTAACCGACGTTTCTCGGGAGTCTTTACGTCATCTCGGTACGTTAAATTATCCAACCTTTCCTTCCAAGTTAACATTTGTTTTATATCATAAAATAATGAAAACCCTAACTCTAAACACCCTATGCGCAGCCAATCGGACTCAAGACCCCCCTGCTCGAAAATCTTCTGTCCAGCCAGTTTTCAACCGTGAAAACTTCAATTCAAGGTCGGTTTTATGATTCCCCATGTCTTTTACACCTTAATTGATCATATTAACGCGCTTATTGGTCGTTAAAGTTGAGTTTTGATGATAACAGTTTGCTGACAGATTTGTGTATGTTTATTGTAGGGTTTGTAACACGATGATAATCCATTGTTTTTGATCTATTCTTGTTTCCATGATGTTCTAATTTGAGTCTAGTTTCCAGAAAGGTATAATATGTAATTTTTGGACGAGATTTGAATGGTTTTTATGATTTTATAAGATCGAGTGTCAAAGTTGATGCGGGTTGACGGATTCTGGTCTGTCTTCCCGACATCATAACTCTTTTTCAACAAGTCCAAATTAGTTGGTTCCACTTCTGGAACTTAATATTTTGAGTTAATAATCAAACCCAATTGGAATCGTTTAATTTTGTTTGGAAATGAATTTTATAAAAATAATATAATTTTGTTGCGCACTGAAATAGCTGCACGTATCTTGCTTTGTTGGAGAAATTTTTATAATTTTTGTGTCCTCTAGAAAAATATAATAAAAATACTTTTATAAACCTAAGACATTTATTAAAGTCTGGTAAAAATTTAATAATTTATTTCAAAGGTTATCCTATGTAATTAAACGCATCTTCGCATGCTAAAATCTGCACGTTCTACTTGTTATTGATCGATAGGTTCGTTTTAGGCTTAACCGGTGGATGTTCAATTGAGTTCTTGTCGAGGCTGTTTGAAGTGAGGTCTTGCACCACAATCTTCCTAGGTATGTCTCGTATTTCATACAAAAAAATCATGTTCATTGGTGTTCGTTAGATTGGTCAACTAGTTGTAGCTTGATTGTTAGTGTTCGGTTGACAAGAACTGTAGTTTGGTGCGTTTAACGCGAGGGTTGAAGTGATTAACGACCAATTCAGCTCGGGGACACTTGGTTTGATGTACGGGCTATTCGAAATTCATTTTTATAAGTTATGGGGCTGAATTGGTTGTCGGTTACTCCAACGGGTCGGTACAACACGCAATTGTGTTTATTGAGTAGTTGGTGTGTTGTACTTGCGAGTTCCGACCCATTTGACTCGTGTAGCATCGTGTGGACTTGTTGGCTGTGATTTTATCATATTGGGTCCTCACGGGGCTGAGTTGGATGTTAATGGCCTAATCGACTCTTAAACGCGCGTATTAGTATCAACTAGTGCTTCCGGGGGTAATTTGGGAATTCTTTATTCCCGGGAGTACCTAAGGGTCGAATTGGTGAATGTGAGACTTTGGGGGCTGTTGTGAGTAAGTTTGATGAGGTCGAGGGTTTAGGTAACTCGAACCATGTTAGAACGTCTCGTAGGATAAACGAGTCATCTTAATGTCATTAGTATTGATTGAATGTAAACCGACATGTGTTTGAGTTTTGGGATTTCTTAGGGATTCTCTAGCTCGTGGTGAATCCGTGTCTTGTGTCAGGTGAGTTCATGATGCCCATTTTTACTCTTTTAAACTTTGGGCTAGCATGCACACCTAAGTGTTTTCTTACTTGATGAAATGTTTTAAACGATTTTATATAGGCTTGCTAGTATATGGTAGGCCTTGGGATGTTAAAGATATATATACATATATACATTATTGTTTGGCCTCTATTTGGCGGAGTTGTAGTCGTTTCGACTATGGATGTTGCATATGCCTACTTTGTGTTTGCATGTGTTGATGTTATGTGTTTGTGTTGTACGTTTGCTCGACCCTGAATGTTATACGTGGACGTTATATATATATATATTGTTATATATATAGGGATGTACTTGAAAGGATGTTTATATATATATCTTTGGTATATGTATGTATGAGAATGTTTAGTCTTTGGTAACGATGACTTAATGGATGCACTGTTTTTACATTAGAAACTTTTGGTATATCTATCATATTTGTTAATATTGATATTATTTACTTAAAACTTGAACTCATTCAGCTCAAGCTGACTTTGTGTGCAAGTTAGTGTGAGTTTCAGGTTAGGAAGAGGATGCCTTATCGCTTGGACGTGCACGAAGCTACTTGGACGGTGAAGGGCATACGTGGATGGAAGAATGTACTTTGAACAATTTGATTTAAAATAGTTTTATGAATTATATTTAAAAATTGGTTTTGGGCAAAATTCCCGGGTTTTAGGGAACTTATTTTACGATTTATGTTTTCCGCTGAATTTACACTCTGAGACGTTTGTTTTAATGGAAGAAACTTTTTTCAAGTTTAATTACTTTAATCTATATTTTGTATGAATACCAACTGTGGGGCTCCCGGGGTTCGGGGCCTTACAGCGGTAGGTACCACCGTTGGGTTTTGTTGCATGATTTATTTGATTAAGTACAGCGGTTAGGCACCTTCTTTGAGACCAAGAGGTGATAAGAAGTTAGGGTCGTCTCATTGCCTTTGCATGCTAGAATAAGAATTGCGTGAGAGCGAGTTTGTTTCTTGTCAGGTTTAGGTGTTTTGAGCGACTAGTTGATCTATTTTGGTTTAAGTTGAATTGTTCCTCTATCCTTGGTTGTGTAGTATTCATTTCCATTAGGGTCGAGTGTTGGTGAGAACGAGAGAAGATCCAACATTAGAAAACGTTAGCAATTGTTTTCCAGTTTGGTCGTTTTAGTCAATTTTGAGTAGTTAGGGTTTATAGATTGAGAACGAGAGGAGATCCAGTGAGCCAGAGCGATCCTTAGTCGTGTCATCTTTAGGGACCGGTGTCTATATATCATTCAATCCATTAGCTTTTTAGGCCTATAATTTGATTTAGACTTAGGTAGACGTTTTTCTTCATCCGAAGTTAACGCAACTAAGTTTTCTATTTTAGGTAACTTTTGTCAGTTAGTCTAGGTAGTTCAGTGAAGTTAAAAGAAATCAAAAATCAAATAAATATTATTCTTAGGTAGGTCTTGTCTAGGGTTAGTGATCGTTAGCGTCCTTACGTGTCCACGTGTTCGATACTCGGACTTCCTAGGTCTATACTACTTGCGATCGGTACACTTGCCGGTTGTGTGTGGTTTAGGATTTTCGTTTTAGACTTAAAACTTAGTTGTAAGGATCATTGTTATAGGGTTATCTGACGCACATCAAGTTTCTGGCGCCGTTTCCGGGGACACGGTTTTAGGCGTTTTGAGAGCAATCCGAGTTAGGACTTACCTTGTGTGCTACTTGTGATTATTTTTGTTTTATTTGGCTTATTTGTTAGAATAGTTTAGATAATTTTATTTCTAATTATTGTTTTTATGCGACAAACTCGATCTCGTGGACCACCCGACACTGAAGCATTTCCCGTGCCAGAGAGAGAGTTTCATGAGAGACATCATCCCATTTCACCCACGTCCACTTCTTCATTCGTTGACCCCAACGATAGGGATAGGATCATGGGCGACATTCCACCACCGAGGAGGACAGTTGCAGACCGGGCCCGACCGGCCAATGCTGGTGCGAGATCAAGCATCGCACCACCCGTTATTGGAGTTCCTACGAACTGGCAGATTCCGTCGAATATTCTGAATACCATTGCTCATTCTGCTCAGTTTCACGGGTTGCTTCATGAGAACCCGCACTCCAATCTTACTCGCATCGTGCGTATCTGCGACACTTTCCATCTTGCGGGCGTTTCCGAAGACGCCGTTAAGCTCCGCTTCTTTCCGTTTTAACTCGCTGATCAAGCGAGTCTTTGGCTCGAGTCCCTCCCATAGGGCTCTATAGCTACTTGGGCTACCATGCAGACCCAATTTCTTGAGAAATACGATCCTCCGGCTAAGGCTGCTCGTCTACGTAATCAGATTCATTATTTTCAGATGGAGGACACCGAAAGTTTCTCCGAGACATGGGAGCATTTTAAGAATCTATTAGCGTTGTGCCCGAACCATGGCTTGCAAGATTGGGCGGTTGTCGAGAAGTTTTATAATGGAGTGACGCAGAATATGCTCGACATGGCTGCGGGAGGAAATTTGCTTACGACGAAGGACCCGGATGAGTGCATCGCACTGTTTAACGGGTTAGCTATGAGTGGATACCAGAGACCGCCCGCCAGAGGAGGTAAGACCGTCAACTCCCTATCACGCGGCATGCATTCGGTGGACACCACCACCGCACTCATGGCACAGGTCGAGGCGTTGGCGAAAGTGGTGAAGGACTTGCAGACGAAGAGCAAGTTGTGAGAGATATGCAGAGGTGGGCATGATACCATTCAGTGCCCAGTCAGTTAACAGGAGGAGGCCGTAGACTTCATAGGCAATCCAAACCGAAATCCAAGTTCTTTCAATTCTTATAATTCGGGATGGAAAGGCAATCAGAACTCCAACTAGAGGAGCAACAATAAGTCCGGTTTTCAGCAGCATCAGAGTTTATTCCAGGATGCCGGTGAGGGAGCGAGCAGTGGGGAGAGAAGCCCACTTTCGAAGAGATGATGGCGCAGCAGATGCAGATGTTGTCACAGCTCTTGACACGAGAGGATTCCCGATATAAAGAGACCCAGGAGAAGTTTAGCGAGCACGAGCGGTTCATGAGGAATCAGGGAGTGTCGATTCAGAGTCTCGAGCGGCAGTTGAGAGAGATAGCAAGTCAGTTGAACGAGAGGCCGCAAGGTACGCTACCGAGTAACACCGAGCAAAACCCGAAGGGATTCGCAAAAGCTGTGACGACGAGGAGCGGTGCAGCGGCACGAGACGAGCCCGTGATTCAGGAGAGGTCTAGACGAGGAGTTGTCGAGCAGCCTGCAGTAGTTGTAGAGGAGCAGGTGGATGAGGAGATTCAGATGGAGTCTCCACCGGCCTAGGTGAATCAGAGGAGTAGCCGAGGGAGTTCAGCACAGGCCGAGAGACAGCAGTTACCGAGCGAGCCACCGAGAGTCTACAAACCTAGATTGCCATACCCCGGGAGACTCCGTAGAGATACCGATGAGGAGCAGAATTCTAAATTTCTTGATCTTTTGAAGCAACTTGTTGATACATGTTTTGTACGTCTCGATCTTTATCAGGGTCATTAATGTAATAGTTTAAAGTACAGGGGTCTTAATGTAAAAATGGCTAAAAGGCCATTCGCTCTAAATGTAAGCTCATTCGTTAACCTTGTTTAACGAATGAGGGCTATTCGTTATGTTTTAAGTGTATTAACGAATGAAGTGTTCATTCGTATGTGTTAATGTAACGAATGACACATTCGTTAAGTGTTAACTTAGCGAATGTAGTCATCCTCTATATATACCCTTTAACTTATCATTAATGTAAGAGTTTCTGATTATTGTTTGAATCCTCTCATTACTCTGCCCAATTGTTCTCTCTGTACACACATTACACACACTAACATATAACGAACCTAATCGTATACCTAATCAGTATGCATCGTTGTAATCACAAGATCTAGATCGTTCCGAGTTCTCTCAAGTGGTATTAGAGACTAGGGATCTGATCTACGATACAATTAGTTGATATAGGTGATATAAGCGTATTCAATTGATTCATTTCACAGTGAATTGATTGAGTTTTATGGTAATTAGTAAATTGAGAAATAGAGACTGTGTTTAAAGAGAAATTGAACCTGTTTGTTATGAGTTTGTGAGTTCGGACTAGGCAATTAAGGTTCTGTTTTGGCTTAGGCTTAGTTTGATACTGGTTTTAGGTGTTTTCGGTGTGATTCAGACGAGTTGAAGTTTGAAATTGTTCGTCTGAACTGATGAAGATTCATTCGTTAAGATGAATATTCATTCGTTAGGTTGAAGACTGATTCGTTAACCCATTCGTTCAATTCTAACTGTTCATTCGTTAAAATTTCAACCTTATTCGCTAAATCCTATTCGCTAAACCTTCTTTGCTAAACCCATTCGTTAAAGCTTACTCGCTAGGACTCATTCGTTAAGTCTTTCATTCGTGAAGATTGGTTAACGAATATCAAAGTAATTCTCAGTCATTTGTTAAAGTAATCCACATTTAACGAATATCATTTTCGTTAAAGTAATTCACCTTTAACGAATATCTCATTCGTTAAGAAACTTTCTCATTCGTTACTGTGTCCATTCATGTGAACAGTAGACGATTCAACTTTGATGATTTGACAAATTTAATCCTTGAAGTTTTAAACAATAAGTGTTATCATGGCTTCGCAGAACGCGTCGTACTATGCATTAGCATCTCAGAAGGTGCTATTGTAACAAATTCTAACCATGGATAACGAAATTGGAAGTCATAACAAATGTCCCAAATTGTTAAAATTGTCAGATTTTGCTCGTTGGGAATCGAGGTTCCGTGCTCACTTGGCATATGTGCAACCTAGTAGTGTCCGGTTTCTCGACGATGTTTATTCAGCGCCATTGATTGGTAATAACAATACGGGGTGGACTCCGAAACCATTCAAAGATTATGAGATTCAGGAGTTAAAAGATTTTGAGAGTGAAACTAAAGCATACTCAACTCTCACCATGGCATTACCAAAACATATTTTTCATCAATACAGTACTATCAAGGTCTGTGTTTCTTTGTTCACAACGTTAAAAACGAGAAGTTTGGGAAACACTCTTGAAAGCAAAAAGACTCTTGTAAAATTTCAATTTAGAAATTTTATTTTGATGAAAAATGAAACAGTGGAAGAGATGATTATTCGATTTAGTCATCTGATTGTTGAGATGTCTAGTGTCAATCTTGAGCCAACAGAACAAGATAAGATCGATACTCTGAAGAATGCTCTACCTTCTTCTTATTCGACTTTCTTGTTCGTGTTAAAGGAAAACGGTTTCTTTCAAAACACTGAACTTACAGCTGTGCAATTCATAAACAAAATTAAAGGAGAATCAAAACCAACATTCTTCAACTCAAAACCCACTACTTTATGGAGGTGCTTCCCCAGCAAATAATGCTTCTAGTTCAGTACCAATCAATGCGTTCTTTGCTCAATCCTAAGAGGATCCTAATGTAAATGGTTCACCTAATATTTGTTTTATGGCTAGTGGTGCGCTGCAAAATCAAATGCTCATGCATCAAGCTTGCCTAAGGTAAATCTGCAAGAAGCTGAACAATAGTTCGCTTTTTGTAAGGCCCCGAATCCCGGGAATCCTACAGTTGGTAATCACATCCACAATTTCACAAAAATTTAAAACCAATCGATTTTTTTTATTTAAAACAAGTTCAGAGTAAATAACAGCGGAAAAAGTGTAAGTATTTAAAAATCCCAAACACGGGTACAGGTGTCCAAAATCAAATGTAAATAAAATGTTTGTTTTATTTGAATTCCTCGACTAGAAATGCATTCAACCTCCCGAGTAGCATCCAGCACGTCCAAGCGGTAGCATCCTCTTCTTAACCTGAAAGTCAATTTAACATACACACAAAGTCAGCTTGAGCTGAGTGAGTTCAAGTTTTCGTAAACGACATTCATTAAAAATTTAAATTCCATGAGTATGGAATGTAGTGGAAAATCATGAGACCATAAAATCATAAATAGCTTTTCTTAACCAAATCAAACGAGAATAAAACATTAAACATCTTTTCAACGCAGCACGGGCCTCCTCACCCCAGGTCATCCCCGAGTAATATATTTGACCCAGCCGCGGTTTAACAAAACCGTTAAAATCATGCAACACGAGCCTCCTCACCTCGGGTCATCCCCAAGTAATATATTTGACTCGGTCACAGTTTAATAAAACAAAATCACGCAACACGAGCCTCCTCACCCCGGGTCATCCCCAAGTAATATATATGACTCGGTCGCAGTTTAACATCCAAACACGTGATACGGGCCTCCTCACCCCGGGTCTTCCCCAAGTAATATATTTGACCCGACCACGGTTCATAGAACGGCGGGCCTCCTCACCCCGGGTCTTCCCCAAGTAATATATTTGACCCAGCCGCATCATAAACATGCAACACGGGCCTCTTCACCTCGGGTCCTCCCGAGTAATATATTTGACCCGGTCACAGTTTAACATCACATACACATTCACATACAAGTCCACATACACACATACAACCATCTATTTCAAACATTCAACCAAACAACATCATCACATTTAATCTTTAAATAGTGGATAATATAGGAATTAATACTAGGCCTAATAACAACCTCGAACCTAGACCACAAGTAATAAGTATAACCTTAAGGAATATACGACCACAACGAGTCTAAAATATCCTAAGGCTTAGAATAAATTCAAACATAAATGCATAAATGCACAATCACGAATAAAGCCATGTAATACCATCCAAATAGTTTAAGCGATTAAAATCGGATAAAATTTGTAATAGGGTGTGTATGCAAGCCCAAAACGTAAAAAGATTAAAAAGGGCATCATGAACTCACCTGAATCAATCAAACACCTGCAACGAGCTAGGAAATCCCTAAGTGCACAATCACAAGCATTGGCCTATAAATTATACATAACACGTTACTAAACTAGACCGTAAGAACACTCTTGCCTAATGGGCTGTTCAAGCCCAACACTCTGGCCCAAGACCCAACTACTTGGCCCAAGGCCTAATACTTTGGCCCAAGGATCAACAACTTGGCCCAAGGCCCAAGGATAATCAAATCGGGTGGAATACGCGTGTAACAAACCTTAACCACTGGTTAAGCCTAAAACAAACTTATCAATCAATAACGAATATAACGTGCAGATTTTAGCATGCAAGGATGTATTTTATTACATAGGAAAACAATGGAATTAAATTATTAAATTTTTACCAGAGTTGCATTTAATATCTTAAGTTTATAAAAATATTTTTATTATATTTTTCTAGTGGACACAAAAATCATAAAAATTCCTCCAACACAGAAAGGCATGTGCAGCTATTTCAGCGCGCAACAAAATGGTTTTATTTTTATAAAATTCATTACCGAACTAAATTAAACGATTACAATTGGGTTTGATTCTTAACTTAAAATATTAAGTTCCAGAAGTGGAACCAACTAATTTGGACTTGTTGAAAAAGAGTTATGATGTCAGGATGACAGACAAGAATCCGACATCCCGCATCAGCTTTGACACTCGATTTTATAAAATCATAAAAACCATTCAAATCTTGTCCAAAAATTACGTATTATACCTTTCTGGAAACTAGACTCAAAGTAGAACATCATGGAATCAAGAATAAATCAAAAAAAGTGGATTAACATCTCATTACAGACCCTACAATAAACGTATACAAATCTGTCAGCAAACTGTTATCATCAAAATTCAATCTTAACTACCAATAAGCGCGTTAATATGATCAATTAAGGTGTAAAAGACATGGGGAATCATAAAACCGACCTTGAATTGAAGTTTGGCTGCAAAAAAACGAAAATGGATGGCCTAGCTGCTGCCTCTTGCGCCGATCGGACAAGTGAAAAGGGGCTAGGGTGTTTTTTTTTTTGATTATGCCGATCGGACAAGTGAAAAGGGGCTAGGGTTTTTTTTTTTGATTATAATATAAAATATTACACTCTAGTCCCTTGAGTTGGAAAGATGTAGCAAGTTGGGTGAAACGTTAAGTGAGAAACGTTTACGAGAGTGGCTAGGAGCTCTCGGAAAAAAGCCGGGTCAAGCCCGAAGGTGTACGTAACACTACAAGGCTAAATATTTTGTCGGAAATTAACGGGCGTTACACTTTTGTGTGTGCGTTCATGACTTCTTATGAACAGCTGGCTTGAAGCAAGATTGCTACGAGCGACCTCATAGTTGAAGATTATGATCAAATTGACCCGGAGGATCTTGAGTTAATGGACTTAAATGGAACATGGCTATGATCGTTCGAAAAGTCGAAAGGTTTATGCAACGAACGGGAAAAGATCTTCTTACATTGAACAAAAGGGTCGGATTTGATAAGCTGAAGGTAAAATGTTATAATTGCGGGGAATTTGGTCATTTTGCCAAAGAATGTGACAAGCCAAGGAAAGACTATTCTGGCCCACGCAATTCTGAACGTCCTTCAGGAAAGAATTCATCTAGAGGGGATAAGAGTAAATCAACTGCATCTGGTGATCAAGACCATTCTCCTGCTACTCAAGCTCTAGTGGTCAACGAAGTGGTTGATTGGTCTCAACGTTTGTTGGGAAATCAAGCAAATGTAGCTATTGTTGAACCTTGTAGAGAAATTTAAAGACACTAGCAGTGATAATGTATCAAAGGAAAGTGATTCGTCTGACTCTGAGACTGCCACTGATCAAAGTCTGTCTTCTCAAACTGAATCAATCTCTGTGAAAGCTGAATCATATGCCTGCATGGCTAAGATTGATGAGAGTACATCTAGGTCCGTGTGTAATCTCAAATGGATATTGGATAGTGGATGTGCTCGGCATATCACCGGCAACCTGGATCTTTTGAATAACATCAAAGATATTCAAGGGGGTTATGTTGTGCATGCTGGTAACCAAGGAGGAATGATTACTAAAGAAGGAGAAGTTTCAAACGGGAAAGTGACGTTTGAAAAAGTTAATTATTGTGAAAAGGTGGATCATAATCTGTTGAACGTGTCACAGATTTGTGATAAGAAAATTTACTACTATTTTCACCGACAAAAATGTGTTATCCTTCAACCGGGATACACGATTCCTGAAGAAATGGTTGTCATGCGATCACCTCGATCAAATGATATTTATGTACTGGACATGTGTTATGATGTACCAGTTTCACCCACAATTACTTGCTTCGTGTCCAAAGTGACTGAAAAAGATTCTATACTTTGGCATAGATGCATGGGACACATTCACTTACGAAAGATGTATTTTCTTATGTTATACGATTTAGTGGATGGTGTGTCCCTCAAGAATTTCAAGTTCAATGATCATTGCGTCGCGTGCAAGAAGGGGAAACAAAAGAAGAAATCACATCCAAGCAAGTCATTAAATACGATTGTTACTCCTCTGGAACGACTTCATATGGATCTTTTTGGTCTAGTGAACTGTGCCAGTATTGTTGGAGATTTTTATTGTTTAGTAGTGACGGATGATTTCTCACGTTACTCATGGGTGTTATTTATGGGATCGAAGGATGAAACGCCTGTTTTAATTCGGAATCTAATTACGAAGATCGAATCACTTTACAAACTGAAAGTTCAGGAATAATGTATTGGATTTCTTCTGTATTCAGAAAGGAATTCATCGGGAATTCAGTGCACCTTATGTAAGGCCCCGAACCCCGGGAACCCCACAGTTGGTATTTATACGAAACACTTAAGAAAATAATTAAACTTGAAAACGGTTTCTTCCATTAAAACAAACATCTCAGAGTATAATTCAGCGGAAAACATAAATAATAAAATAAGTTCCCAAAACCCGGGAATTTTGCCCAAAATCAACATAGTTATCTTTAAATAAAAACTTTTAATAATAAATGTTTAATAGTAAAACTTCAGTTCCCGTATGCCCTTCATCGTCCAAGTAGCTTCGTGCACGTCCAAGCGATAAGGCATCCTCTTCCTAACCTAAAAGTCACACTAACATGCACACAAAGTCAGCATTAGCTGAGTAAGTTCAAGTTTTAAGTAAATAACATCTGTAGTAATAGTTAAAATAGTCAAACCAAAAGTTTTAAAAAGTAAAAGGGTACATCCATCAAATCCTCGTTACCGAGAACTAAACATCCTCATACATACATATACAAAATGTATATGTAAACATCCTTTCAATTACATCACTATATATATCACGGTATATATATATAACATCCACGTATAACATCAGGGTCGAGCAAACGTACAACCCAAACACGTAACATCAGTGCATGCAAACACAAATTAGGCATACACAACATTAGTAGTCGAAACGACTACAACATCGCCAGATATAGGCCAAGCAATAATGTATATACATATATATATATATTTAACGTCCCAAGGCCTACCATATGCTAGCAAGCCTATATAAATCGTTTAAAACATTTAATCCAGTAGGAAAATACTTAGGTGTGCATGCTAGCCCAAAAGTTAAAAGAGTTAAAAAGGGGCATCATGAACTCACCTGAAATCAACCAAACACCTGCAACGAGCTAGGAAATTCCTAAGTGCACGATCACAAGCAAGGGCCTGTAAATTATACACAGCACGTTACTAGACTAGACCGTAAGAACACTCTTGCCTAATGGGCCGTTCAAGCCCAACACTTGGCCCAAGGCCCACCAACTTGGCCCAAGGCCAAACAACTTGGCCCAGGGCATAACATTTGGCCCAAGGCCCAACAACTTGGCCCAAGGCCCAACACTTGGCCCAAGGCCCAACGGTAATCAAATCGGGTAGAATGCGCGTGTAATAAACCTTAAAAACATTTGTTAAACGCAGCCCCCAATGGACCAAATTCCATTTTAAATCCTTTCATTCATCAAAATTATGTCATCCGAGTTGATAGGGTTGACGGATCCTTTTTACAACTCCTACTTTAACATTTAAACAAAAATTCGCGCACCGACGACTCGATTAACGAAGCACTAACCACAACAGCCCCGAGCATCAAAAAAATAATTTTTCCACAGCCCTTAAACCTCCCTAGGGCTGTACAAACTGATTCGGTCGGTCACCCGATCATTTAACGCAACTCAACAATTTGCATTTCTACACTCGATAAACCCTAGTTTTCGAACTAATATCGATTGACTGACCTAAACAACTCCAATGACCACGAAATTTTAATATGTTGTAAATGCCATACCTGGGGATCTTTCTACACCGGAAACTCTAATTTTTATCCACGGGAAGTGGTTCAATCACACCTTGGCCGAAATCTGTCCAACGAAAAGTTTCGGCAAAATTGAGCATCAAAACGATTAGGGGTGAACAAAAATATTGTTGGGGTTTATAGTACATACCTTGAACTACTTATAGGAGCTTGGAATCGATCAAAAGGTCGAAGCACGGAAGGGAGGGGGTGGCTGGAACCTGCCGATCGCAACAATGGCTGGAAGTAGGGTTTTGGGTTTCAATTTAGTGTTATAACATAAAACTTTTTCATTCTATCCCCCGGAAAATAACAATAATGCAACTTGGAAGAAATGTTAAGCGATTAGACGTACCGGGATGATGTAAAGGCTTCCGAGAAACGTCGGATAAATCCCGAGAGTTATATATACTCTACAATCCTTACAATGGGATTCTTCCCCAAATCCCGATGCGACAGGAAAAACTGCGGATAATGCTTCATCATCTCGACTTCGGACTCCTAAGTGGCCTCGGAACCCCTGTGGTGTTTCCACTGCACCTTCACCTGACTAACCACCCTATTCCTCAAACGCCTCTCCTGACGGTCAAGAATAGCAATCGGTTGTTCAACGTAGTTCACCTTACTATTGAGTTCAATATCATCGAGAGGCACATGGGCCTCTTAATCCGCTAGACATTTCGTCAGATGGGACACGTGAAAAGTAGGATGAATCCCCGCGAGCTCCTCGGGCAATTCCAGCCTATATGCTACCTCACCAACTTGTGCCAATATACGGAACGGGCCAATAAACCTCGGTCTGAGCTTCCCCCTCTTACGAAAACGAATAATACCCTTCCAGGGAGAAACTTTTAACATAACCTGATCCCCAGCCTCAAACACAATAGGCCTTCGCCTTTTATCTGCATAAGATTTCTGACGATCCTGCACGGCCTTCATAAATGCTTTAATTTTGTCGAGCTTCTCAGTCGTAGCCTCGACCACCTCTAAACTACCCAACTGCTTTTGACCAATGGAACCCCAAGACTGGAGTCCTACACCTCCTACCATACAACATCTCAAACGGTGGCATCCCAATCGTGGCGTGATAACTGTTATTATACGAAAACTCCACCAACGGTAAGTGACGGTCCCAATTACCACCAAAGTCGATAACACAAGCCCGCAACATATCCTCGAGAGTCTGAATGGTCCTTTCGGACTGACCATCCGTCTGTGGGTGGTAAGCAGTACTGATGATGAGTTTGGTGCCCATCTCCTCATGAAACCTTTTCCAAAACCTGGACGTGAAACGCGTATCTATATCCGAGACAATAGATACCGGCACCCCGTGCCTAGAGACGATCTCACGAAAAAACACATCGGCCAGCTGCTCATAATTAAAAGCCTCTCGAATCGGCAAGAAATGAGCGCTCTTGGTCAGTCTATCCACGATTACCCAAATGGTGTCATAATTTCCCCTAGGAGTACGAGGCAGTTTAGTCACGAAATCCATAGTAAGATGCTCCCATTTCCACTCAGGTATTTCCAACGGCTGAAGTTTCCCAAATGGCTTCTGATGCTCGTCCTTAACTTGTAGACACGTCAAACACTTACTCACTTACTGAGCCACCTCAAACTTCATCGCAAGCCACCAATAATTTTTCTTCAAGTCTTGGTACATCTGGCTCGCGCCCGGATGAATGGAATTGCGCGACTTGTGCGCCTCATCCAAGATTTTATCTCTGAATCCCCCATACCTCGGTACACATAAACGACCACTTTATATTTCACCCAGTCACCGACGTCTTCCAACAATTTCTCCTGACCCCAAACACGTTCTGACATAATCAATTCCACCTGCAACGCTTCATTCTGGACGTTGGCTATTTGTTTCAAAATGTCGAGTTTGAGAATAAGCTGGTAGGATTTCACACGAATCGGCTTCGGTCTCTCCTTCCGGCTCAACGCGTCGGCCACCACGTTAGCCTTACCGGGGTGGTACATAATATTCAAATCATAATCCTTAATCAACTCCAACCATCGACGTTGGCGCATATTCAGCTCCTTTTGTTCAAAGAAGTATTTTAAACTCTTATGGTCGGTATAAATCATGCAAGGAACATCATACAAATAATGTCTCCACAACTTAAGCGCAAACACGACCGCCGCCAGCTCCAAATCATGGGTAGGATAATTCGCCTCATGAGGCTTCAACTGCCGTGAGGCATAAGCGATGACTCGACCTCGCTGCATCAAAACACACCCAAGCCCCTGATAAGAGGCATCAGAATACACCACCAAATCATCGGTGCCATCAGGTAAAGCTAAGATCGGGGCATGCGTCAATCTGTTCTTCAACTCGAGAAAAGCCTCCTCCTGTTCCGTACCCCGAACGAACTTAACACTCTTCTTAGTCAGCTTGGTCAGAGAAGCGGCGGTAATACCCCGCCAAACCAAGGAAACTACGGATTTTAGTTGGGGACTTAGGAGACTCCCAATCATTCACGGCTTCCACCTTTGCAGGGTCAACCAGAATACCACTCGGGTTAATAACATGGCCGAAGAATTGAACCTCACGTAATCAGAAGGAACACTTAGAAAATTTCGCATACAATTTGTTCTTTCGCAGAGCCTCCAACACTTCCCTGAGATGACCGGCGTCATCGGATTAACTTTTAGAGTACACAAGAATGTCGTCGATTAACACAATAACTGAGCGATCGAGCATCGGTCTACACACCCGGTTCATAAGATCCATGAACGCAGCCGGTGCGTTGGTCAAACCGAAAGACATCACCAGAAATTCGTAATGTCCATAACGAGCGCGGAAGGCAGTCTTAAGAATATCTTCCTCCTGAATCTTCACTGATGATACCCGGACCTAAGGTCGATCTTCGAGAACCAACTAGCTCCTTGGAGCTGATCAAATAAATCGTCGATCCTTGGGAGAGGGTACCGATTTTTGACAGTGAGCTTGTTTAATTCACGATAGTCAATGCACATCCGCATACTACCGTCCTTCTTTTTAACGAACAGGACCGGGGCACCCCAAGGTGAGATGCTCGGTCGAATAAAGCCCTTATCAAGCAAGTCTTCCAACTGAGCCATAAGCTCCTTCATTTCATTCGGCGCTAGGCGGTAGGGAGCTCGGGCAACGGGTTTGGCTCCCGGTACAAGGTCTATCTGGAACTCGACCTCGCGATCCGGCGGCATATATGACAAATCATCTGGAAGTACATCCAATAAATCCCGAACAATAGGAACATCACCGACGGTAGCCACCTCGGTATTCACATTCATAGCATACGCCAGATACGCCCCACACCCCCGCTGCATCAACTTCCCCGCCTTAAGCATGGATATAATATGTGGCGTCACAACATTCCGATCCCCGAAGACCGTAATCCGAGTCACATCCGGGGCCCTTAGACGAACGAGTTTCTGACCACAAATGATCTGAGCATCAACATTCGCGAGCCAATCCATCCCGAGCACCACATCGAAACAACCAAGCGGCACCAAATACAATCGCACCGGAAACCTATAACCAGACAACTCGATGGAACAACCCTCAATAGCCCTAGACACGGACACGGATTTTCCTATGGCGACCTCAACCTCAAACCCAACGACTACGCGCTCGGGTGATTTATTCAACAAGGAACAAAAAGCGGTAGACACAAAACTCCTACTGGCGCCCGAATCAAATAAAACTGACGCCTGTAACTCATCCAGTAGGAAAGTACCTGGGACGATATTATACTACTGCTTAGCTACACGGTCAACGCATACGATTTCAAAGGAACAAGAATTTATAACGGTGGAATGAAAGCTAAATAAGGAGAAAGTACTTGAGACGACATCTGCATCCTCTTTCGCTTCCTTCTTGGAGATGTTGAAGGCCCTCGCCCTGGCCTTCGGCTTCTCATCCATCTTCCCCCTCAAGGAAGTCCCCTGCCTGGACCCCCCTGCCTTACTGGAGGGACAGTTTGATGCCAAGTGACCCCGAACCCTTATAGCGGAAACAGGTCAATGTCGGACACTCGAAATGAGGGTGTCCTACCTTATCGCAACGAAAACAAGTGCCGGACCCAATCCTACATTCCCCCTTGTGCGGCTTCCCGCACTTCTTGCAATTACAGAACTCCGCACCCCTTTTAAACCCAGAAGTCTCAGTCTTTACCCTTTTCTCCGACGGATTAAAATTGTTTCCCCCGGGCCGCTTACCGTACGAATTTGAGTTCCATACCTTCCTATTCTCGGGCAGCGGTAACTTTTCTCTCTGATCATATAGCGTACCAGCTAGAGTGACCACCGAGTGAAAAGAGTTCATGTCGGTAGTCAACACACCCCTACGAATGTCCACCGGAAGCCCCTTCACGTACTTCTTAATCCTCTTGGTTTTGGGAGTAACCAAATCGGGACATAAACGAGCCATCTTGTTAAACTTGGTGGAGGTCAAGAATTACTGATCTATCTTATCCAATTCATGCGGAGGATAAAACTGATCCAGAACCAATTTCTTCAACTCAACCCACGTCATCCTCCTATTCGAAAGATCACCCATAGCTTGCGCCAAGTTATCCCACCAACATAGTGCCTCGGAACGAAACGAGGCAGTAGCATAAGTCACCATATCATTCTTTTTGCACTTACTAACCCTCAGAACAAACTCCATCTCTCTCACCCACTAATGTGCTGCCAATGTATCTTTAGTGCCATCGAAAGAAGGGGGGTCGCATTTCTTAAAGTCACCATACGAGCAACCCCAGTCGATACACTCACTATCCGCCCCTCATCTTCATCCCCACTTGGCACATACACTTCCTCTTCCTCTTCGACCTGTACCTCCTTACTCTTCCTTCCCCTATCCAAACCCTTACCAACTAGTGATTCCTCCATGGATCTAACGGCCTCAGAAACGATCTCTGGAATGGCGGTATGGAGCACCTGGAAAACCTCATCCGTGATAGCCGCGCGTAAAGCAGGATCTAAGGCGGGGTTATCCCCTTCCTCATGAATCGGGGTGTCCTGCTGGGAAGTAGGAATCTCACTCTCGGCTTCGGCACATGGCTTACGACCACGACCACGAACACTAGAACCACCTCTCTTAGCTGCTCGAGTATTAACCATGACTTATCCCTACAAAGACAGAATTTTTAATATGGTCAATTACAAGTGGCATTTAGAACATGTAAGGTAAGGGTAAACTGCTAATGACGTTGATCAAGTGTAATAGTCGTTTACTTTACCCGCCCGTCCTAATCACCCCCTGCCCCTATCCACATTAGCCTTATATCTAACACTTAAACAGTTAATCACATACTGGAAACTTTTAAACTTAAAGGAATGACTAATAATCTAAAGTTACCTCTTGGCGTGCAGCTACTTGCGGTGGGCATACCGGTCTCTTTTCTTACAGTTCGAGTCCAAGCATTCGGGGATGCTCGGATCCCTCGAACCATGGCTCTGATACAAACTTGTAAGGCCCCGAACCCCGGGAACCCCACAGTTGGTATTCATACGAAACACTTAAGAAAATAATTAATCTTGAAAACGGTTTCTTCCATTAAAACAAACATCTCAGAGTATAATTCAGCGGAAAACAAAAATAATAAAATAAGTTCCCAAAACCCGGGAATTTTGCCCAAAATCAACATAGTTATCTTTAAATAAAAACTTTTAATAATTAATGTTTAATAGTAAAACTTCAGTTCCAGTATGCCCTTCATTGTCCAAGTAGCTTCGTGCACGTCCAAGCGATAAGGCATCATCTTCCTAACCTAAAACTCACACTAACATGCACACAAAGCCAGCTTGAGCTGAGTGAGTTCAAGTTTTAAGTAAATAACATCATTAGTAATAGTTAAGATAATCAAACCAAAAGTTTTAAAAAGTAAAAGGGTACATCCATCAAATCCTCGTTACCGAGAACTAAACATCCTCATACATACATATACAAAATGTATATGTAAACATCCTTTCAATTACATCTCTATATATATCACGGTATATATATATATATATAACATCCACGTATAACATCAGGGTCGAGCAAACGTACAACCCAAACATGTAACATCAGTGCATGCAAACACAATGTAGGCATACACAACATCAGTAGTCGAAATGACTACAACATCGCCAGATATAGGCCAAGCAATAATGTATATACATATATATATATATATATATTTAACATCCCAAGGCCTACCGTATGCTAGCAAGCCTATATAAATTGTTTAAAACATTTAATCCAGTAGGAAAACACTTAGGTGTGCATGCTAGCCCAAAAGTTAAAAGAGTTAAAAAGGGGCATCATGAACTCACCTGGAATCAACCGAACACCTGCAACGAGCTAGGAAATTCCTAAGTGCACGATCACAAGCAGGGCCTGTAAATTATACACAACATGTTACTAGACTAGACCGTAAGAACACTCTTGCCTAATGGCCCGTTCAAGCCTAACACTTGGCCCAAGTCCCAACACTTGGCCAAAGGCCCAACAATTGGCCCAAGGCCCAACAACTTGGCCCAAGGCCCACCAACTTGGCCCAAAGCCCAATGGCCCAAGGCCAAACAACTTGGCCCAGGGCCCAACATTTGGCCCAAGGCCCAACAACTTGGCCCAAGGCCCAACACTTCGCCCAAGGCCCAACGGTAATCAAATCGGGTCGAATGCGCGTGTAATAAACCTTAAAACCATTTGTTAAACGAATCAGCCCCAAATGGACCAAATTCCATTTTAAATCCTTTCATTCATCAATATTATGTCACCCGAGTTGATAGGGTTGACGGATCCTTTTTACAACTCTTACTTTAACATTTAAACGAAAATTCGCGCACCGCCGAATCGGTTAACGAAGCACTAACCACAACAGCCCCGAGCATCAAAAAAATAATTTTTCCATAGCCCTTAAACCTCCCTAGGGCTGTACAAACAGATTTGGTCAGTCACCCGATCAATTAACGTATCAAACTCAACAATTTGCAATTCTACACCCGATAAACCCTAGTTTTCGAACTAAAATCGATTGACCGACCTAAACACCTCCAATGATCACGAAATTTTAATATGATGTAAATGCCATACCTGGGGATCTTTCTACATCGGAAAATCTATTTTTATCCACGGGAAGTGGGTCAATTACAACTTGGCCGAAAGCTGTCCAATGAAAAGTTTCGGCAAAATTGAGCATCAAAATGATTAGGGGTGAACAAAAAGAGTGTTGGGGTTTGTAGTACATACCTTGAACTACTTCTAGGAGCTTGGAATCAATAAAAAAGTCGAAGAATGAAAGGGAGGAGGTGGCTGGAACCTGCCTATCGCAACAGTTGCTGGAAGTAGGGTTTAGGGTTTTAATTTAGTGTGATAACATAAAAGTTTTTCATTCTAGCCCCCAGAAAATAACAATAATGCAACTTGGAAGAAATGTTAAGCGATTAGACGTACCAGGATGACGTAAAGGCATCCGAGAAACGTCGAATAAATCCCGAGAGTTATACATACTCTACAATCCTTAATTCTTGAAACCGGAATTAACGGGCGTTACACCTTATGTTCCTCAACAGAACGGTGTGTCTGAAAGAAAGATTCGTACGTTGATTGAAGCTGCACGTACAATGCTTGCTGATTCAAAGCTACCTGTTCAATTCTGGAACGAAGTTGTGAATCGCGTACTAACGGTAAAGAAGCTCAAGAGGACGAGTTATGAGCTTCTAAATAATCGTAAGCCAAACTTAAAGTATTTGGAGCCATTCGGGTGTCCATGTACTGTTTTGAAGAGAGATGCTGGAAAATTCGATGAGATATCTTTTGAGGGTTATTTCTTGGGATACAACTCTTCGAAAAAGCGGATTTTCAATATTTCTTCAGGTTGTGTGGAAGAATGGTATCACGTTGATTGTCAAAGTTATACGACTCCACCAACTGATACAGGGGCCGATTGGATGTTTGATTACGATCGATTATTTAATTCGTTTACATCAACAATTGATGAAGTACCTGAAGATCTCATTAGATCGTATCTAGAGGATCAGTGTCTTCCGAATTCAAGGGTTGCCTCGGTTGACGTAAATGACTCTCCTAACGTATCAGAAACGACGAATGATGTTTCTGAATCTTCCGATGATGCTGATTATGTGGATTCATCGTCTGTAATGGTAGATGAAGCTCAAGAGACTAATGAGCCGATTCTAATCAGTGATGATTCACCGACTGTTTCCTTAGACTCAGCGGAGGAAAATATCACCAATTTGGGTGATAACGTATCTGTTCCTACAAATCCTACTTTAAGGATTCATTCACAGCATCCACAGGATCAGATAATTGGTGATGTGAACAACGGGGTTCATACAAGACACCAATTAGCTAATGTATGTGATGATCAAGTTGATTTTAATGTATCTCCTACTGAGGATTCGATAGTTTGTGCTTATGCGGATTTGCACTCTTCGGGTATTCTCAGTATCGCACAATACACCTGCTTCTTATCACAGATAGAACCGACAAGTCTCGCAATGGCACTCAAGGAACCATCTTGGGTTGAAGCTATGCAGGAGGAGTTGCAACAGTTTGTATGACTGGGTGTATGGGACTTAATAGACAAACCCGATCGCGTAAAGAAAGCGATTCCTACTAAATGGGTCTTTAAGTGCAAAATAGACGACCGCGGGGTAATCGTGCGTAACAAGGCACGATTGGTCATACTTGGATATAATCAACAAGAAGGCATAGATTACAAGAAGGCATAGATCACCACTTTCCCGTTCTGAATCTGAATCGTCATGAGTCCAACGATCATTCGGTGGTGCGACATAATCAATATTTGCCAGATGACCAATCAAGCGCTTAAACTTTGGTCGATCTGCAATGCTTTGGCCTCTGTACGATCTCAAACGTCGCATCGTATCTTCTGTCATATGATCAAGCTTCATCACGTCTGCTTAATCTTTTTCCAAGTAAGGCACCAGATCGTTAATCATCATCTGTAAGAATTTGGGATACATTAAAAATTTATGTCTGCTGGTGATGTTTTCCTTCAAATGATAATAAACCAATTCAGAGAAATTGAATGGTTTATTGAGAACAAAGGCAACAAACGCAGATTGAAGCATCACCCGGCACTCGTCAAATCCATCCTTAAGGCCACCGAGGCAATGAATCAAGACGTGAAGCAGATACTTGTATTGTTCACACAAGTTCGCTTTGTTGTACATCGATCTGCCTAAATTACCATTATACTTTACGCGACCAAATAACCCTCTGATCAACGCCCTATCGAACGCACATCTGTCATCAATAGTATCGTTAAATCCTAGTGAGTCTCGAATAACACCAACATCAATCACGACCCGCTTATTCTGAATAATAGCTTCTATTTGATTTTCTGCCTCATTAAATCTAGCAGTATTCCAGAATGCTCGTATAATCTTCTGATACACAACAGTACGGGTAGAAATAGCCTTTAGATTCTCGAGCGTGATAGAAAGCTAGTATCTTCAAAGTGCGGCTCCAAATAAGCACAAATGTTGTGGCTCTTGTTCCAAGACAGAACAACAGGATTCAGAATATTTTCAACTGCCATTTCTGTTGAGAACAAACATACATTAGTAAAATATTCAAAAATAATCCATTGATTAACAAATGTCAATCTCATTCGTTAAAAAGTTTAAAAGAATGAGACATTCGTTACACATTAAATGGTACATTCGTTACATGTAACGAATTACCTTTAATCGTTAACTCATTTGTTACAAGTAATAGTTCAAGCTTAATGAATCAACTTAGATTCTTTATAATCCTTTAACGAATCAAATCTGATTCGTTATGAACTTAATTATCTATTCTTTACCTTAACGAATCAGATAGTTATTCGTTAACTACTTGACGAATCAGACTATCATTCGTTAAACATGATAACTAATCAAACTTAATGTATCAATTTGACTAATCCCCGAGTCAAAATATAATCAATTTTGACTAATCAAAGTCAAAACCGACGATATTGATCGGTGACTTCTCAAGTTCCAAACATCTTTCACAATTAAAACTCATGATGATAATCGAAAACCTGTTAAAACTCATGATGTTCATCAAT
Organism: Bidens hawaiensis; assembly: GCF_021521415.1. Classification (NCBI taxonomy): domain Eukaryota; kingdom Viridiplantae; phylum Streptophyta; class Magnoliopsida; order Asterales; family Asteraceae; genus Bidens; species Bidens hawaiensis. Next base: position 1,821,629 of record NW_027491284.1, on the reverse strand, counting down.
TATTGATTATTATATCCAATTTTCATCAAAATATACGTTTTATAAATGGTTAACCATTTGTTACATTCATCCATTAACAAACAATGAATTAACCCTAAACAACCGATAACATATCACCATTTTTCAATAATTGAACTTGTCTTTACCTGTAGAGTACAAATATATTAGTCAATCTTTCAAATAAGCAAGTATAAGAATCTAGTAAAAATTTGCGAGAGTTTGGCTTAGAAAAGGCAATGGAATAGAAACAGACGAATGAAGGTTATTCGTCTGATATTGGGATTATAAACCCAATAATTTCACGCGAATCGAGGTCATTCGTTCAAAATTTGAACTAACGAATGGCCTCATTTGTTAATCTTTGACCCTTATTCGTTAATTTTTGAAACGAATAGGACTATCAATCGTTAAAAGTTTTAACGAATCTTACATTATCTTCTCTTATTCATTAACCTTTTAACGAATAAAGAAGTCATTCGTTAATTCTTAACGAATAATACATTATATATTCCATTCGTTAAATGGTTAAACGAATTTCCTCCATTCGTTATGCACAATGGAAGCGAATGTCTTTATAACGAATGAGGAACTTCATTCGTTATGCTTAAATAACGAATGGTTTTACATTCGTTAAACATGTTAATGAATCACCAAATCATCCTTAACGAATGAGAAACAAATTCTCATTAAGGATTTAAATAAACATTAAAACTAATTAGGGTTTTAAATAAATTAGATAATCAATTAAATCCAACTTTAGAATTTTATTTGCATACATTAAAAAAAATACCCGATCAGCCAAGGATCGGAAATGTTTAAATTAAACGGATTTTTAAGTTAAAAATATCAATTGTTACCAACTGATAATACGTTAAGCACGATTAACTTAAAACCTTTTGGGGATTAATTCTTTTTTCTTTTTCCTTTGAAATATTCGTCAGCTTGGAAAATCAAAACTAAAGCAGAAATGAAAAAGAAACTAAAAACCTTTTTGGATTTCCGTAAGTTTTCAATTAACAAATAACGAAAACAATAAACAAACTAAACTATTAAAGCAGTATATATTTTTGTGAGTTGAGCAGGGAATCATATTGACCAGATTTTCCGTCCATCACACTTTTATTTTCAGTGTTTATTATGACTGGTGTTAAGTCGATTATTGGTATTGTTTTCTACTTAAATCTTCGAACAAATTTTTCAGAACTTTCAGTGATATGATTAATTTGTTCAATTAAGTACAATTTACAACCATATTTAGGTCTAGTCTTGACTCAAGCTTAATTTGATTTTCTCCTAATCACCCCAACTTGACTTAAACCTTAGAACCAATTTGACGAAAAATGATGATTTTTAAGTAATCATAATTCGTAATCCCCACTACAAGATATACCCCCGTTATCAAGCAATACCCTAAGTTCCGTTCCCATGGATGAGTATGCATGATTTCATCTGTCGGTTTGCAGACATTGTGTCCCTTGTGGTCCATTTCTTACTTGTATTAAGACGCGAGCAAGGGGACAATGTATGACTCGCAGCGTGGTTTGATCAAGTATGTAATTCAATTTTGTACACAAAGTACTTTTTACGATCAAGTTTAGAGACTTAAGCAGTTACACTGCGGGTTCGCTTTTATAAGCATTTTTAATATTCATCGAAATGAATACCAAATGTAAAACTGCATAAAGACCCAATGAAATCCGGAATATTAAGGCATCCCATCAATACAAGATTTAAGGTAACGAGACCATACATCGTTGAAGCGTTGACCACCAATTAGATACTTTTGCTTAAAAATTGGTTTTCAAACTGATTAAAAGCTTGAGTATGACCGGATTATTACATTTCTGCCATCATCATCAATACTTTTATAGAACTAATATCCCTTCTTTTCATCAAATTTATGTTTATATCACTTACTAGTCCATACTCGTTTGTCAAAAGACCTACCAATACATCAATGCAATTAAGCACACAGTCTGTTATTACTTACTTTTTACTGGACTTAGGAGCAAATGGCTAATGTACTATCATTTTTCCTTTTTGCTTATAAACTCATTTTGAGGAGCATTTTCAATGTTTTTGGATTTTTCAATATTTGAATGTTTTTGGAGTTTTTAATTTTCTCTATACAAATGAAAACACAATATTTTTGTATTTTTCCCTTTTTCTCCCCCTAAAAACAACAAAATTAAAAAATAAACTAATTTAACCAAGCTGTTGAATTTCTTTGAAAGTTTTTAAACCATTTATACCTAGCAGATATTGAAAACGTTTTTTTGTCAAATGCCTTGGTATAAAGGTCAGCCTTTTGAAAATCCGTGTGAATTTTATCGATTGATATTAATTTGTTTTCAAAACAATCACATATGAAGTGATAACAGATTTCAATATGTTTTGTTTTTGAATGGTGAACCGGATTTTTGGTGATAGAAATAGCAGCAGAATTATCAATAAAGATGGGAGTAGTAAGAAACTTCAAACCATAATCCCGCAAGTGTTGTTGGATCCAGAGAACCTGTGAATATCAACTAGAGGCCGCCACATACTCCGCTTCGGCTGTTGAAGTTGAGACCATTGTCTGCTTCTTACACTGCCAGGAAACAAGCCAGTTTCCAAAGAATTGACATCCCACTGTTGTTGATTTGAAGTTGATCTTACATCCTCCATAGTCCGAATCAGTAAAAGCGGTGAGATCGAACTTATCGTCTTTGGGGTACCATAACCCAATGTCTGGATTTCCCCTCAGATAATGTAAGATACGCTTAACTGCTGCCAGGTGAATCACTCGGGGACTTGATTGGTACATAGCACATAAACAAACAGCAAAGATGATATCTAGTCGAGAAGCAGTCAAATACATGAGAGAACCGATCATAGCTCGATACAAGGTTGGATCTACGGTATTCTCCAATTCATCCGGTGATAAATTGTGACCCACGGGAAGAGGAGTTGAGGGAATTTTGCTGTCGGATATCTTGAATCGGCTCAAGACATCGTTCACATATTTCATCTGATGGATAAAGATCCTGACGTCAGACTGGTGAACTTGCAAACCCAGAAACAAACTCATCTCTCCCATCGAACTCATCTCAAACTTTTTCTGCATCGTCTTCTCAAAGTCTTTGCATAAGTTGTCATTTGTCGAACCGAAAATGATATCGTCCATGTAGATTTGGACGAGGAGCAGATCATCACCCACGTTCTTGTAGAATAATGTACTATCCATAGTTCCCCTATTGAACCCACTTTCAATCCGATGGTCAGCCAACATGCTTTACCAGGATCTCGAGGCCTGATGTAAACCATAAAGAGCCTTGTTTAACCGATAAACACGCTCAGGAAAGTCTGGATCCTCGAAACTAGGAGGCTGCTTCACGTACACTTCTTCATTAATAGCTCCATTCAAGAACACCGATTTCACATCCATTTGATAAACTTTAAAATTTTTGTAGGCTGCAAAGGCAAGAAAAATTCGTATAACTTCCAGTCGTGCCACCAGAGCATATACTTCAGTGTTATCTATGCCTTCTTGTCGATTATATCCAAGTACGACCAATCGTGCATTGTTACGCACGATTACCCCGCGCTCGTCCTTTTTGCACTTAAAGACCCGTTTAGTAGGAATCGCCTTCTTTACGCGATCGGGTTTGTCTGTTAAGTCCCATACACCCAGTCATACAAACTGTTGCAGCTCCTCTTCCATAGCTTCAACCCAAAATGGTTCCTTGAGTGCCATTGCGACACTTCTCGGTTCTATCTGTGAAAAGAAGCAGGTGTATTGTGTGATACTAAGAATACCCGAAGAGTGCAAATCCGCATAAGCACAAACTATCGAATCCTCAGTAGGAGACACATTAAAATCAACTTGATCATCACATACATTAGCTAATTGGTGTCTTGTACGAACCCCGTTCTTCACAACATGAATTATCTGATCCTGTGAATGCTGTGAATGAATCCTTAAAGTAGGATTTGTAGGAACAGATATGTTATCACCCAAATTGGTGATATTTTCCTCCAGCTAGTCTAAGGAAACAGTCGGTGAATCACCACTGATTAGAATCGGCTCATTAGTCTCTTGAGCTTCATCTACCTTTACAGACGATGAATCCACATAATCAGCATCATCGGAAGATTCAGAAACATCATTCGTCGTTTCTGATACGTTAGGAGAGTCATTTACATCAACCGAGGAAACACTTGAATTTGGAAGACATTGATCCTCCAGATACCATCTAATGAGATATTCAGGTACATCATCAATTGTTGATGTAAATGAATTAAATAATCGATCGTAATCAAACATCCAATCGAGCCCTGTACCAGTTGGTGGAGTCGTATAACTTTGACAATCAACGTGATACCATTCTTCCACACAACCTGAAGAAATATTGAAAATCCGCTTCTTCGAAGAGTTGTATCCCAAGAAATAACCCTCAAAAGCTTTCTCATCGAATTTTCCAGCATCTCTCTTCAAAACAGTACATGGACACCCGAATGGCTCCAAATACTATAAGATTGGGTTACGATTATTCAGAATCTCATAACTCGTCTTCTTGAGCTTCTTTATCGTTAGTACGCGATTCAGTGAATAGCAAGCCGTATTCACAGCTTCGTTCCAGAATTGAACAGGTAGCTTTGAATCAGCAAGCATTGTACGTGCAGCTTCAATCAGCGTACGATTCTTTCTTTCAGATACACCGTTCTGTTGAGGAACATAAGGTGCACTGAATTCCCGATGAATTCAATTCTGAATACAGAAGAAATTCAATACATTATTCCTGAATTCAGTTCCATTGTCACTACGAATTCGTCTCACTTTTAGTTTGTAAAGTGATTCGATCTTCGTAATTAGATTCTGAATTAAAACAGGAGTTTGATTCTTCGATCCCATAAATAGCACCCATGAGTAATGTGAGAAATCATCCGTCAGTACTAAACAGTAAAAATCTCCAACAGTACTGGCACGGTTCACTACACCAAAAAGATCCATATGAAGTCGTTCTAGAGGAGTAACAATCATATTTAATAACTTGCTCGGATGTGATTTCTTCTTTTGTTTCCCCTTCTTGCACGCGACGCAATGATCATTGAACTTGAAATTCTTGAGGGACACACCATCCACTAAATCGTTTGACATAAGAAAATTCATCTTTTGTAAATGAATGTGTCCCATGCGTCTATGCCAAAGAATAGAATCTTTTTCAATCGCTTTGGAGACGAAGCAAGTAGTTGAGGGTGAAATTGGTACATCATAACTCTTGTCCAGTACATAAATATTATTTGATCGAGGTGATCGCATGACAACCATTTCTTCAGGAATCGTGTATCCCGATTGAAGGATAACACATTCTTTGTCGGTGAAAATAGTAGTAAATTTCTTATCACAAATCTGTGACATGCTTAACAGAATATGATCCACCTTTTCACAATAATTAACTTTTTCAAACGTCACTTTCCTGTTTGAAACTTCTCCCTCTTTGGTAATCATTCCTTCAAGGGGGTTATGTTGCGTTTGCAGGTAACCAAGGAGGAATGATTGCTAAAATGGGAGAAGTTTCAAACGGGAAAGTGACGTTTGAAAAAGTTAATTATTGTGAAAAGGTGGATCATAATCTGTTGAGCGTGTCACAGATTTGTGATAAGAAATTTACCACTATTTTCACCGACAAGGAATGTGTCATCCTTCAACCGGGATACATGATTCCTGAAGACATGGTTTTCATGCGATCACCTCGATCAAATAATATTTATATACTTGATATGAGTTATGATGTACCGGTTTCACCCTCAGCTACTTGCTTCGTGTCAAAAGCTACTGAAAAGAATTCTATTCTTTGGTATAGACGCATAGGACACATTCACTTACGAAAGATGAATTTTGTTATGTCAAAAGATTTAGTGGATGGTGTGTCCCTCAAGAATTTCAAGTTCAATGGTCATTGCGTCGCGTGTAAGAAGGGGAAACAAAAGAAGAAATCACATCCGAGCAAGTCATTAAATACGATTGTCGCTCCTCTAGAACGACTTCATAGTGAACAGTGTCAGTATCGCTGGAGTTTTTTACTGTTTAGTAGTGACGGATGATTTCTCACGTTTCTCATGGGTGCTATTTATGGGATCAAAGGATCAAACTCCTTTTTTTAATTCACAATCTAATTACGAAGATCGAATCACTTTACAAACTGAAGTGAGACGAATTCGTAGTGACAATTGAACTGAATTCAGGAATAATGTATTTGATTTCTTCTGTATTCAGAAAGGAATTCATCGGCAATTCAGTGCATCTTATGTTCCTCAACAGAACGGTGTGTCTGAAAGAAAGAATCGTATGCTGATTAAAGTTGCGTGTACAATGCTCGCTGATTCAAAGCTACCTGTTCAATTCTTGAACGAAGGTGTGAATACGGCATGCTATACACTGAATCGCGTACTAACGGTAAAGAAGCTCAAAAAGATGAGTTAAAAGCTTCTGAATAATCGTAAACCAAACTTAAAGTATTTGGAACCATTTCGGTGTCCATGTAATGTTTTTGAAGAGAGATGCTGGAAAATTCGATGAGAAAGCTTTTGAGGGTTATTTCTTGGGATACAACTCTCCGAAGAAGCGGATTTTCAATATTTATTCAGGTTGTGTAGAAGATCGGTATCACGTTGGTTGTCAAAGTTATACGACTCCACCAACTGGTACAGGGCCCGATTGGATGTTTGATTACGATCGATTATTTAATTCGTTTACATCAATAGTTAATGATATACCTGAAGATCTCATTAGATCGTATTTGGAGGATCAGTGTCTTCTAAATCCAAGGTTTTCCTCGGTTGATGTAAATGACTCCCCTAACGTATCAGAAACGACGAAATGATCTTTCTGAATCTTCCAATGATGCTGATTATAAGGATTCATCATCTGTATTGGTAGATGAAGCTCAAGAGACTAATGAGCCGATTCTAATCAGTGATGATTCACCGACTGTTTCCTTAGACTCAGTGGAGGAAAATATCACCAATTTGGGTGATAACGTATCTGTTCCTACAAATCCTACTTTAAGGATTCATTCACAGCATCCACAGGATCAGATAATTGGTGATGTGAATGACGGGGTTCGTGTAAGACACCAATTAGCTAATGTATGTGATGATCAAGTTGATTTTAATGTATCTCCTACTGAGGATTCGATAGTTTGTGCTTATGCGTATTTGCACTCTTCTGGTATTCTCAGTATCGCACAACAGAATCGACAAGTGTCGCAATGGCACTCAAGGAACCATTTTGGGTTGAAGCTATGGAAGAGGAGCTGCAACAGTTTGTACGACTGGGTGTATGGGACTTAACAGACAAACCCGATCGCGTAAAGAAGGCGTTTCCTACTAAACGGGTCTTTAAGTGCAAAAAGGACGAGCGCGGGGTAATCGTGCGTAACAATGCACGATTATTCATACTTGGATATAATCGACAAGAAGGCATAGATAACACTGAAGTATATGCTCTGGTGGCACGACTGGAAGCTATACGAATTTTTCTTGCCTTTGCAGCCTACAAAAATTTTAAAGTTTATCAAATGGATGTGAAATCGGTGTTCTTGAATTGAGCTATTCATGAAGAAGTGTACGTGAAGCAGCCTCCTTGTTTCGAGGATCCAGACTTTCCTGAGCGTGTTTATAGGTTAAACAAGGCTCTTTATGGTTTACATCAGGCCTCGAGAGCCTGGTAAAGCATGTTGGCTAACCATCTGATTGAAAGTAGGTTCAATAGGGGAACTATGGATTGTACATTATTCTACAAGAACGTGGGTGATGATCTGCTCCTCGTCCAAATCTACATGGACGATATCATTTTCGGTTCGAAAAATGACAACTTATGCAAAGACTTTGAGAAGACGATGCAGACAAAGTTTGAGATGAGTTCGATGGGAGAGATGAGTTTGTTTCTGGGTTTGCAAGTTCACCAGTCTGACGCCAGGATCTTTGTCCATCAGACGAAATATGTGAACGATGTCTTGAGCTGATTCAAGATATCCGAAGGCAAAATTCCCTCAACTCCTCTTCCCGTGGGTCACAATTTATCACAGGTTCTCTGGATCCAGCAACACTTGCGGGTTGCGGGATTATGGTTTGAAGTTTCTTACTACTCCTATCTTTATTGATAATTCTGCTGCTATTTCAATCACCAAAAATCCGGTTCACCATTCAAAAACAAAACATTTTGAAATCCGTTATCATTTCATACGTGATTGTTTTGAAAAGAAATTAATTTCAATCGATAAAATTCACACAGATTTTCAAAAGGCTGACCTTTATACCAAGACATTTGACAAAACACGTTTTCAATATCTGCTAGGTATAAATGGTTTAAAAACTTTCAAAGAAATTCAAAAGCTTGGTTATTATTTTTTATTTTTGTTGTTTTTAGGGGGAGAAAATAGAAAAAATACAAAAATATGTGTTTTCGTTTGTATAGAGAAAATTAAAAACTCCAAAAACATTCAAATATTGAAAAATCCAAAAACATTGAAAAATGCTCCTCAAAATGAGTTTATAAGCAAAAAGGGAAAATGATAGTACATTGGTCATTTGCTCCTAAGTCCAGTAAAAAGTAAGTAATAAAAGATTGTATGCTTAATTGCATTGATGTATTGGTAGGTCTTTTGACAAATGAGTATGGACTAGTAAGTGATATAAACAGATATTTGATGAAAAGAAGGGATATTAGTTCTATAAAAGTCTTGATGATGATGGCAGAAATGTAATAATCCGGTCATACTCAAGCCTTTTAATCAGTTTGAAAACCAATTTTTAAGCAAAAGTATCTAATTGCTGGTCAACGCTTCAACGATGTACGGTCTCGTTACCTTAAATCCTGTGTTGATGTGATGCCTAAATATTCGGATTTCATTGGATCTATGCGGTTTTACATCTGGTATTCATTTCGATGAATATTAAAAATGCTTATAAAAGCGAACCCGTAGTGTAACTTCTTAAGTCTCTAAACTTGATCGCAAAAAGTACTTTGTGTACAAAAATGAATTACAGACTTGATCAAACCACGCTGTGAGTCATACATTGTCCCCTTACTCGCGTCTTAATACCAGTAAGAAACGGACCACAAGGGACACAATGTCTGCAAACCGACAGATGAAATCGTGCATACTTATCCATGGGAACCGAACTTAGGGTATTGCTTGATAACGGGGGTATATCTTGTAGTGGGGATTACGGATTATGATTACTTAAAAATCATCATTTTTCATCAAATTGGTTCTAAGGTTTAAGTCAAGTTGGGGTGATTAGGAGAAAATCAAATTAAATTTGAGTCAAGACTAGAACTAAATATGGTTGTAAATTGTACTTAATTGAACAATTTAATCATATCACTGAAAGTTCTGAAAAATTTATTCGAAGATTTAAGTGGACAACAATACCAATAATCGACTTAACACCAGTCATAATAAACACTGAAAATAAAACTGTGATGGACGGAAAATCTGGTCAATATGATTCCCTGCTCAACTCACAAAAATATGTACTGCTTTAATAGTTTAGTTCGTTTATTGTTTTCGATATTTGTTAATTGAAAACTTACGGAAATCCAAAAAGGTTTTTAGTTTCTTTTTCATTTCTGCTTTAGTTTTGATTTTCCAAGCTGACAAATATTTCAAAGGAAATAGAAAAAAGAATTAATCCCCAAAAGGTTTTAAGTTAATCGTGCTTAACGTATTATCAGTTGGTAACAATTGATATTTTTAACTTAAAAATCCGTTTAATTTAAACATTTCCGATCCTTGGCTGATCGGGTATTTTTTTTTAATGTATGCAAATAAAATTCTAAAGTTGTAATTAATTGATTATCTAATTCATTTAAAACCCTAATTAGTTTTAATGTTTATTTAAATCCTTAATGAGAATTTGTTTCTCATTTGTTAAGGATGATTTGGTGATTCATTAACATGTTTAACGAATGAAAACCATTCGTTATTTAAGCATAACGAATGAAGTTTCTCATTCGTTATGAAGACATTCGCTTCCGTTGTGCATAACGAATGGAGGACATTCGTTTAACCATTTAACGAATGGAATGTATAATGTATTATTCGTTAAGAATTAATGAATGACTTCTTTATTCGTTAAAAGGTTAACAAATAAGAGAAGATAATGTAAGATTCGTTAAAACTTTTAACGAATGAAAGTCCTATTCGTTTCAAAAATTAACGAATAAGTGTCAAAGATTAACGAATGAGGCCATTCGTTAGTTCAAATTTTGAACGAATGACCTCGATTCGCGTGAAATTATTGGGTTTATAATCCCAATATCAGACGAATAACCTTCATTCGTCTGTTCCTATTCCATTGCCTTTTCTAAGCCAAACTCTCGCAAATTTTTACCAGATTCTTATACTTGCTTATTAGAAAGATTGACTAATATCTTTGTACTCTACAGGTAAAGACGAGTTCAATGATTGGAAAAAGGTGATATGTTATCGGTTGTTTAGGGTTAATTCATTGTTTGTTAATGGATGAATGTCACAAACGGTTAACCATTTATAAAACTTATATTTTGATGAAAATTGGATATAATAATCAGTAATTGATGAACATCATGTGTTTAAACAGGTTTTCGATTATCATCATGAGTTTTAATTGTGAAAGATGTTTGGAACTTGAGAAGTCACTGATGAATATCATCGGTTTTGACTTTGATTAGTTAAAATTGAATATATCTTGACTCGGGGATTAGTCAAATTGATACATTAAGTTTGATTCGTTATCATGTTTAACGAATGATAGTCAGATTCGTTAAGTAGTTAACGAATAACTATCTGATTCATTAAGGTAACGAATAGATAATTAATTTCATAACGAATCAAATTTGATTCGTTAAAGGATTATAACGAATCTTAGTTGATTCGTAAAGCTTGATTCGTTACTTGTAACGAATGAGTTAACGATTAAAGTTAATTCGTTAGATCTTTTTAACGTACCATTTAATGTATAACGAATGTCTCATTCGTTTAAACTTTTTAACGAATGAGATTGACATTCGTTAATCAATTGATTATTTTTGAATATTTTACTAATGTATGTTTGTTCTCAACAGAAATGGCAGGTGAAAATATTCCGAATCCTGTTGTACTGTCTTGGAACAAGAGCCACAACATTTGTGCTTATTTGGAGCCGCACTTTGAAGATACTCCTATATTTGGGGGCATGATTAGCTTTGTATCACGCTCGAGAATCTACGAGGCTATTTCTACCCGTACTGTTGTGTATCAGAAGATTATACGAGCATTCTGGAATACTGCTAGATTTAGTGAGGCAGAAAATCAAATAGAAGCTGTTATTCAGAATAAGCGGGTCGTGATTGATGTTGGTGTTATTCGAGGCTCACTAGGATTTAACGATACTATTGATGACAGATGTGAGTTCGATAGGGCGTTGATCAGAGGGTTATTTGGTCGCGTAAAGTATAATGGTAATTTAGGCAGATCGATGTACAACAAAGCGAACTTGTGTGAACAATACAAGTATCTGCTTCACGTCTTGATTCATTGCCTCGGTGGCCGTAAGGATGGATTTGACGAGTGCCGGGTGATGCTTCAATCTGCCTTTGTTGCCCTTGTTATCAATAAACCATTCAATTTCTCTGAATTGGTTTATTATCATTTAAAGGAAAACATCACCAGCAGACATAAATATTTAATGTATCCCAAATTCTTACATATGATGATTAATGATCTGGTGCCTGACTTGGAAAAAGATCAAGCAGACGTGTTGAAGCTTGATCAAATGATAGAAGATACGATGCGACGTTTGAGATCGTACAGAGGCCAAAGCATTGCAGATCGACCAAAGTTTAAGCGCTTGATTAGTCATCGGGCAAATATTGATTATGTCGCACCACCTAATGATCGTTGGACTCATGATGACTCAGATTCAGAACGTGAAGGTGGTGATGGTGGTGATGATGGAGATGATGGCGGTGATGGTGGTCCGAGACCACAAGCTGATTTAACGTATGAGCAACAGCGTAAACGTAATGGAAAGGAACCGATGGTTGAGAAGGGTGAACAGCCAAAGAAGTAATGTGTTCGACGAGGTTTGGGTATCGAGATACCGAGTCAACCGTGTGTGCCTTCTTCTACTGTTTCTACTACTGTTTCTATTGCTTCTCCAGTTCCACAAATTCCATGATCTCCTACTCCTGCAACAATCTCTGAGTTTCCACGTTCTCCAACTCCAGTGCTTATGCCTACCTCTCCGATGCCTCCAACTTTATCATTGGCTACAATTGTGAGGTCAGATCCGTAATTTGGAGACGTTTTACTAACTGTTTTGGCTCGTATACCTACACCCCAGCCTACAACACTAGTGACTCAGTTACACCTACAACGTTGCCAAGAGCTGAGCATTCCTTCACGACATTTAGTCGTCCTCAGGGTCCTATGCAACTAATTCATCCTAACTTTTATCACATGACTCCCCAAGGTCAATGGTATCATATGATGAATCTGTTGCACTTACAACAGACACAGATGCAAGCGGATAGAGCTGCACATGAGCTAGCACAGAGGAATATATATCGTCATATTCAGTCTATTTAGTGAGAGAATAGGGAGTTGAAAGCCCTTGTTGCTGCTCAGGGGGAGAGAATAAACAAACAAGATGATATCATACTTTAACTCACATGCAAGGATGATGAATTGAAGAAATTAAAAAATGATGAGGAGGATAAAGATGGTGAAGGTGGAGTTGGTCAGCAACCAGGCGGCAGTTCTGCTCCGTCGTCAGGAGATAAGACTGATTCAAGTGTTGGTGGTGGGTCTGAAGCTAGTCAGATGCAGATTGTACCATACAAAGACCACACAAGAGCCAAACCGATTGATGTTATTAAGACTAACATGATTTTATTCGTGGGTATGGATGGGGTGGTATACAGTATGGTTAACACTGATGAGATCGAAAAAGGTGAGTTTGTTGATCATTCTTTAACAAAAGAACAAATTCCCTTGCTTCTGGATCTAAATGAGGATGAAGTTGAGGAATTGGGTAAGAGTGTGAATGATGATGTGAAGATGGAAGATAGTACTAATACAGGTATTCCTCATGGGAATGTACCTGATTTTGAAGAAGTAGAAGTAGAAGACATTACAGCTGAAGAATATCCTGAGTTCTACACAGATAACAACAATGATTCAGGTATTCCGTTTTTGACGACAGAACACTTTGATGCAGCAGAACGTCGTTTACAAGAAGAAAAGGTTAAGTTTAAAACTACTGAATCAAGTCGTGTATCAACTACTGATAAGAAGCGGAAACGTGCTTTGAATGGTATGTTTGAGCACATTGTTGAAAAAATGAATAGGATGATCGAGACTTTCAGATATTATGAACGTGAAGAAGTGAAAATTAAGAAAGCTCGGGCGTCAGCATACCAAATGAAGAAGTACAAGCCTGCAAAAGATGTGAAAGGAGACTTGGTGGCATGGCAGTACGATTCTGAGCTTAAGGTATATATCGTGAAGTGGGAGCATGGTATTTATTATTTCAAACGCCCACACGATATCTTATCTATGCCCAGATGGATGTGAGAACCCTAGCCAATCGTCCGTTTGGGAATCGTGGGGACGATAAGTGGGCTAGTTGGTTTTATAAACAGTTATTGCATGAAACCCGATTTGTTTCAGGTTCTTCAAGCCTCAGGCGCCTACTCATAAGTACATCGATGAGTTTGACACTCGCACTGGCTGGAGAAAGTTAATTTTACAAGTAAAGCCACCGAAGACTATGAAGAGGGTGTCTATGAAAATATTTCCTCGGAGTCTATTCACCTTGTTCAATTATTGGTACTACGACAATATTACAGGTGAAGCGGTAATTGTTTATGGTCACGGTTCAAGCACGAAGACAATACGTGTCATTGATCCGATGTGGCTAGTAAACCTATCTGAGTCGGACAATGATGCGTTATTTACAAGTCAGATCAGATTTGCTAATGTAAGAGATTATGAGCTTGCTATGCAGTTTTAGAAGGTTGTTAGAGTCTATTATGCATACAAGATTCATAGTTGCGTCGACTGGAAGAAGAAGATGTTCTAGAGATAAATGATAAAGAGCTCGAGACGAGGGGGAGTTTGTTGATACATGTTTTGTATGTCTTGGTCTTTATCAGGGTCATTAATGTAATAGTTTAAAGTATAGGGGTCTTAATGTAAATATGGCTAAAAGGTCATTCGCTCTAATGTAAGCTACATTCGTTACTCCGTAACGAATGTAACACATTCGTATTAAATGTAAGCTTGTTCGTTTACCTTGATTAACGAATGAGATAACGAATGAGGGCTATTCGTCATGTTTTAAGTGTATTAACGAATGAAGTGTTCATTCGTATGTGTTAATGTAACGAATGACACATTCGATAAGTGTTAACTTAACGAATGTAGTCATCCCCTATATATACCCTGTAACTTATCATTAATGTAAGAGTTTCTGATTATTGTTTGAATCCTCTCGTTACTCTGCCCAATCGTTCTCTCTATACACACATTACACACACTAACGTATAACGAACCTAATCGTATACCTAATCAATATGCATCGTTGTAATCACAAGATCTAGATCGTTCCAAGTTCTCTCACAACTTCACCTTAACATTCCATTCCTTGAGGCACTCACCCAGATGCCTAAACATGCGAAGTTCCTAAAGGATATTCTTTCGAATAAGGAGAAGTTAGCTGAGGTAGCTTCCATCCCTTCGATTGCTAGTTGTTCTGCTGTCTTACAGAAGAAGTTACCAAAGAAGATGGCCGATCCAGGGAGTTTCACGATTCCCTGCATCTTCAGTGACGATATGGTTATTCATGCGCTGGCTGATCTCGGTGCAAGTATTAATCTCATGCCGTATTCTGGGTATCGCAAGCTCGGTTTAGGCGAACCGAAACCTACCAGGATGAGTATCCAGCTTGCTGATCGTTCTGTGAAATACTCTCGAGGGGTGGTCGAGAACATGCTGGTTCGTGTCGACAAGTTCATCTTCCCGGTGGACTTTGTCATTATGGACATGAACGATGATGATAGCGTACAGCTCATCTTAGGCCGACCATTCCTTGCCACTGCATAGGCGAAAGACGTCTGTGAATGTAAGTTGATATTGAGTGTTGGGGATGAGAACGTGACCTTTGACGTTCGACAGTCACTTAAACACCCCAAGTCTGCTGATGACTCTTTATACTTTATCGATACCATCATGGAGCATGTTGCGGAGTTTTTCAGCGAGATCTGTGGAGGATCTGCCTCGGACACTCAGATTCTCGATAGGGACATTCCGGAGATTGAGATGGTTGCCATGACAGATCAGTGAACGGAAAATGACACCGAGTTATATACCCCTGAGTCTAAGGTGTCTGCTGGGATCGTACGAGACGATCCGATGGACCGACCTTCCAAAGAGAGCCCCCCTCCTTCCTTAGAGCTTAAGGATTTGCCTGCCCATCTGGAGTACGCGTTTTTGGACGAGGAGAGGAAGCTGCCGATTATTATTGCGTCTGTTTTGACGGAGGTCGAGAGAGAGAGATTGTTGAGGGTGCTTCGAGAGCACAAGGAGGCCATTGCATGGAAGATTGTCGACATTAAGGGTATCAACCCTTCGTTTTGCACGCATAAAATCCTCATGGAGGATAATTATATGACTGTCGTTCAGCCGCAGCGGGGCTTAATCCGAAGATGCATGAGGTCGTGAAGAAGGAGATCATCAAACTCCTTGATGCGGGGATCATTTTTCCCATTTCTGATAGTTCGTGGGTTAGTCCAGTCCAAGTGGTTCCTAAAAAGGGTGGCATGACTGTCGTCACCAATGAGAGGAACGAGCTCATTCCCACTAAGACTGTGACCGGTTGGAGAGTCTGCATCGATTACTGCAGACTAAATGATGACACGAGGAAAGACCACTTTCCTTTACCTTTCATTGATCAGATGTTGGAGCGTTTGGCAGGTCAGCCGTACTACTGCTTCTTGGATGGTTTCTCCGGGTACTTTTAGATTCCTATTGCTCCCGATGATCAGGAGAAAACCATGTTTACCTGCCATACGGTACGTTTTCCTATCGACGTATGTTGTTCGGATTGTGTGACGCTCCAGCCACATTTCAGAAGTGCGTGGTGGCTATATTTCATGACATGATCGAGGACTCCGTGGAGGTGTTCATGGACGATTTTTCTGTGTTTTGGAGTTCTTTTGATCAGTGTCTCTCTCACCTTGAGAAGATGTTAGCCCGATCCGTTGACACCAACCTAGTCCTTAACTGCGAGAAGTGTCATTTCATGGTACGCGAGGGCATCGTTTTGGGGCATCGTATTTCGAGTGCGAGGATAGAGGTCGACCATCCGAAGGTCGAGACCATTTCTAATCTTCTTTCGCCCACTTCTGTAAGATCCATCCGGAGTTTTCTGGGTCACGCTGGGTTTTATCGCCTGTTCATTAAAGATTTTTCTAAGATCGCGAAACCCATGACCAAACTTCTGGAGAAGGATGCCCCATTTGTGTTTTCTGAGCAGTGTATCGAGGCGTTTGATCTTTTTATAGACAAACTCGTTAACGCCCCGATCATGATTGCTCCTGATTGGTCTCTTCCCTTTGAGTTGATGTGTGATGCCAGCGACTTCACAGTCGGAGCGGTTCTTGGACAGCGGAAGGATAAGCACTTCCATTCGATTTATTATGCGAGCTGGACTGTAACACCCGTTAATTTCCGGTTTAAAGAATTAAAACATGTAAAATATGTATGTTTCTCGGGAGTTATCCGGCATATATCGTCGGCCTTCTCTTCAACCCGGTACGTTAAAATATGCAACTTTTCCACCAAGATGTTAACACTTTAAAACTTGAAGGGCCGAATGTGAAAATTGTTTATATCATAAACAATCTAACCCTAACCCACTCCACACTTCCGATCGGCAGCTTCCAAGACCCCCCCTGCGATTCTTTCTTTTTCAGGCCAAGTCGTGAGCGTAAAACATCAATTAAAGGTTAGTCTAACGTCCATGCAAGTCTTTTTCACCATTAAACCCATTATCGAACACGTTAGGGTTAAGTCTTGACGATAATAGTTTGCCGACATATTCGTATACGTTTATTGTAGGGTCTGTAACATGATGATAATCCATTTTTTTTGATCAATTCTTGATTCCATGATATTATAATTTGAGTCTAGTTTCCAGAAAGGTATAATACGTAATTTTTGGACGATATTTGAATGGTTTTTATGAATTTATAAAATCGAGTGTCATTGCTGATGCGGGATGACGGACTCTGTCTGTCTTCCCGACATTATAACTCTTTTTCAACATGCCCAAATTAGTTGGTTCCACTTCTAGAACTTAATATTTTGATTTAAGAATCAAACCCAATTGGAATCGTTTAATTTGGTTCAGTAATGAATTTTATAAAAATAAAACCATTTTGTTGCGCACTGAAATAGCTGCACGTATCTTGCTGTGTTGGAGAAATTTTTATAATTTTTGTGTCAACTAGAAAAATATAATAAAAATATTTTTATAAACCTAAGACATTTATTAAAGTCTGGTAAACATTTAATAATTTATTTCAAAGGTTATCCTATGTAATTAAATGCATCTTCGCATGCTAAAATCAGCACGTTCTACTTGTTATTGATCGATAGGTTCGTTTTAGGCTTAACCGGTGGATGTTCAATTGTGTTCTTGTCGAGGCTGTTTGAAGTGAGTTTTTGCACCAAAATCTTCCTAGGTATGTCCCGTATATCATACCAAAAAATCATGTTCATTGGTGTTTGTTAGATTTGTCAACTAGTTGTAGTTAGATTGTTAGTGTTCGGTTGACTAGAATTGCAGTTTGATGCGTTTAACGCAAGTGTTGAAGTGATTAACGACCAATTCAGCTCAGGGACACTTGGTTTGATGTACGGGCTGTTGCAAAATCATTTTTATAAGTTATGGGGCTGAATTGGTTGTCGGTTACTCCAACGGGTCGGTACAACGCGCAATTGCGTTTATTGAGTACTTGGTGCGTTGTACTTACAAACTACCGACCCATTTGACTCGTGTAGTGTCGTGTGGACTTGTTGGCTGTGATTTTATCATATTAGGACCACACGGGGCTGAGTTGGATGTTAATGGCCTAAACGACTCTTAAACGCGCGAATTGGTATCACCTAGTGCTTCCAGGGGTAATTTGGGAATTCTTTATTCCCGGGAGTGTCTAAGGGTCGTTTTGGTGAATGTGAGGCCTCGGGGGCTGTTGTGGTTTATTTTGATGAGGTCGAGGGTTTAGGTAACTCGAACAATGTTAGAACGTCTCGTAGGATAAACGAGTCCTTTCGATGTCGATTGTAACGATTGTATGTAAACTGACAGGTGTTTGAGTTTTGGGATCACTTAGGGATTTCCTAGCTCGGGGTGAATACGTGTCTTGTGTCAGGTGAGTTCATGATGCCCCCTTTTTACTCTTCTAAGATTTTGGGTTAGCATGCACACCTAAGTGATTTTACTTGATGAATCGTTTAAACTACTTTATATAGGCTTGCTAGTGCATGGTAGGCCTTGGGATGTTATAGTATATATATATATATACATTATTGTTTGGCCTATATTTGGCGATGTTGTAGTCGTATCGACTACTGATGTTGCGTATGCCTACTTTGTGTTTGCATGCGTTGATGAGATGTTACGTGTTTGGGTTGTACGTTTGCTCGACCCTGATGTTATTACTTGGATGTTATATATATATATATATATATATATATTTATATATACAGGGATGCACTTATAAAGATGTTTGCACGTAGGTTTGTATATGTATATATACATAAGGATGATTATTTTTTGAAGATGATGGGCTAACAGATGTATCCCTTTTATAGTTTAAAACCTTTGGGAATGACTATTATGATTATTATTATTATTGATGTTATTTATTAAAACTTGAACTCATTCAGCTCAAGCTGACTTTGTGTGCATGTTAGTGTGAGTTTCTGGTTAGGAGGTGGATGCATTACCGCTTGGACGTACACGAAGCTACTTGGACGGTGGAGAGCATGCTTAGTCGGATGTTCCAATATTAAAAACACATTTTCTTTTTAACATTTATTTAAATACATTTAAATTAGTTTTGGGCATAATTCCCGGGTTTTGGGAACTTATTTTATTATTTATGTTTTCCATTGAATTATACTCTGAATTGGTTGTTTTAATGGAATAAACTATTTTCAAGTTTAAATATTTTTACAATTGTTTTGAATGAATACCAACTGTGGGGTTCCCGGGGTTCGGGGCCTTACACGGACCCTGAATGGTGCACAGGAGAGTTACACCACCACCGAGAAATAGCTTTTAGCTGTGGTGTTTGCATTCGATAAATTCAGGTTCTATCTTGTTCTGTCCAAGACAACTGTATACACAGATCATTCTGCTATTCGTTATCTCTTTAGCAAACAGGATGCTAAGCCACGCCTTATCCGATAGATCCTTTGCTTCAAGAGTTTGATATCAAGATCCGTGATAAAAGGGGGCTGAGAATGTGGAGGCCGATCATCTTTCGCGTCTTGAGTGTGCTGAGTTAGGAGAGCCGGTGGTCAGGATTAATGACCAGTTTCCGATAGTGAGTCTTATGTTTGTTTTGGCTCAGGATGAGGGTTTCCCATGGTTAGCCGACTTCGCGAACTATCTTGCGGACGGGTACTACCCGAAGATGTCTTACCAGCAAAAGAAGAAATTATTTGCTGATGTTAAGTTTTACCTGTGGGACGACCCGTATCTCTTTCGTATAGGTGCTGACCAGTTGATCAGGAGGTGGGTTGACGTTAAGGAGGGATGGCAGATTCTGAGCCATTGCCATGTTGGACCGACAGAAGGTCACCACGGTGCGAGTTGGACGGCGAAGTAGGTGTTTGATTGTGGTTTTTATTGGCCTTCGATTTTTAAAGATGCGCACGCGTTTGTGAGGAGTTGTGATCGTTGCCAGCGGGTCCGCAACATTTCTTCGCGAAATGAAATCCCCTAGAATGCTATTCAGGTTTGTGAGGTTTTTGATGTGTGGAGCATTGATTTCATGGGACCGTCTCCATCTTCACGTGGAAACAAGTACATATTCGTGGCGGTTAATTATGTCTCGAAGTGGGTTGAGGGCAAGGCCTTACCCACGAATGATGCCCGAGTTGTAATCCGTTTTCTCAAGAGCCTTTTTGCTCGTTTTGGTGTCCCGAAGGCGTTGATCAGTGACAGAGGAACTCACTTCTGCAATGTGTAGATGGAGAAGGCGTTGCGACGCTATGGGGTCACCCATCGGCTTGCAACCGCCTACCACCCATAGACTAGTGAGCAGGTAGAAGTGAGTAATCAGGGGATCAAACGGATTCTTGATAAAATGGTTGGTTCGAATCGTCGGGAACGGTCCGACAAGTTAGATGATGCGTTGTGGGCCTTTCATACAGCCTACAAAACTCCGACCGGTTCCACACTGTTTCGGATGATTTAAAGGAAGGCCTGCCACTTGCCTGTTGAGTTAGAGCACTGTGCTTCTTCGGCCCTACAGCGGGTCAACTTTGATTTGTTTGACGCATAGAGCACTCGTTTCCACCAGTTGCACGAGTTAGAGGAGCTGAGAGATCACGCTTACGCGCAGTCATTCAGATATAAGGAGAGGACGAAGGAACTGCATGATAGGAAGTTGAAGGGTAACAAGCAGTTCAAGTGTGGGGATTTTGTTTTATTGTATAACTCCCGGTTGAGGTTATTCCCGGGAAAGTTGAGATCACGATGGTCGGGACTGCGGTCACTGAGGTTTTCCCGTATGGTAGGATTGAGATAGAGGATAAAGGCGGGAAATTTAAGGTGAACGGTCTTAGACTGAAGCACTACATTGGTGAACCGGTGACTGATCAGACGGTCGAGGAATTCTACCTTGACTTACTCTCCGAGATGTAGACGTGATGGATGCACCACTCGGGAGACTGCCCGAGTTGTAGAGTTTGTATTTCTGTCATTTGTGTGTGCTATCTATTTTCTTTGTTTTGTCTATTTCTGGATGTTACAAGATGAAACCGCTCGTACTCAATCTCCATTCGAGTCGGTCGATTTAAGGGGTGGTCTATTATAAAAAAAATTATAAAAACCAAAAACACAAAAATATGTATATTTGTTTATGTTTTTGTTTTCCGTGTTATACGCCACTACATGCGAGCGAGTTTGAGCTTTTGCAGGTTATATTATGCGCATGGTAGCTACGATGGCGTTTTGGAACAGGTTCTCCCGAGGTTGCGGCCGCGAATGAAATGCTATACGGTCGCTTGGTTACTACTCAGCTGTTGAGGATTCTGCACACAAACCAGGGGAGTAACCCGTTCTTTGTTTTATCCTTGTACATTATATTTTTACTTTCTGTTTTATTTTTGATTTTTACATCTTTTCCTTGTGCTCATCGAGGACGAATTCGTTCTAAGTGTGGGGATGGGAATTTATTTTACTTAGTTGTAGAAAATATTAAAAAAAATAAAAATAAAACTAAAAATAAAAAAAAATTGAAAAATTTAAAAAATAGTCCCTTGAAATATGTTTTCTCTACGTTAAACAGGAAATGATATTATTACTGAGTAGTGTTTGTTTCATAAACTCTTGGTGTTTTTAAAATATATATATAATAAATAAGAACATTGCCCATTAGACCCTCACGTAATGTATGGCAACCGAACGGTTTAGACTCAGTAATCGATGTGCTGGTAAGCTCAGCCTCTAAAAATGAAAGGGCGGTTTGGTTGTTGACTTAACTTTATAGAAAATGGGATGAAAAGGCGGATCATACTCAAGCCTTATGTTTAGTTTGATCGTAAAACTTAGAAATTTTATTGAAATTGGAATAGACTAATCATACGATGCTTGGGTAGGCTTAACATTAGGGTACACCAAAGTAGCCTGTGATATAAACATAAATTTCATGCTTCTAATTTTAGTGGTTAATGCTTCATCGGTGTATGGTTTTATAACCTTAAATCCTGTATTGATGGGATGCCCCGGGGGACAGACACCATGGGTCTTTATGCGATTTATCATCTGGGTATTCACATCTCCTAAGTGGAGTTATGAATATTAAAAGAGCTCAAAGAGCAAACCCGCAGTTTATCGGCCAAACATAAGTCAATAAACATGATCACATCATACTTCAAAGTACAAATACACTACTGACTTGATCATACACGCTGTTAGTCATATGGGGTCCCCTTGCTCGCGCCTCATTACCATTAAGAAACGGGCCACAAGGTACACGTCATATGTAACCCCTACTGATAAATCTGTGCATACTCACCCTTGGAGATGAACTTTGGGGTATTGCTTGATAACGGGGGTATGCCATGTAGTAGGAAACACTTACTAGTTAGCTATTTAATTGTACATTAATCGTATCTAATGGCTGCTAGGGAGACCTTAATGCTTAAGTTTAGGTGGATAAACAATACCCTTGATAGTCTTTAGCTATTCATAAAAAAATGGCACTTCATGTTTTGATCAACTCGATATAAGGTTTAAGTCAAATTGGGGTGACTCGGGTCTGGTATGGTTATTAATTGTTGGATCCCACTGTTTTTCAAATTGATAAAATTGTTGCGCCTTATTTGCCTCGGTAAGTATTGGGGGCAATCGAATTGATCTAGTTTATTAGGTGAAAGTTGGAAGAGATATTTGGGTAACGGGTCACTTGTTCTATTACTTTAAAAAGAAAAAAAATATATTAATAATAATAAATAAATAAAACCAAGAGTTGTCGGTTGAACTCAGATATGATCCTGTGTAGTATTCTTTTTCAGGGACGAAAAAGTCTTATGTGTGGGATATTTGATATGTTGTAAAACATTCCTATTTTTCGCACCTTTATCTACGTATTATATAATATTTTATGTGTTTTTACTTCTTTTATTTAGGTTTTACATAGTTTTGATTATCTTGTAGGCAAAGGGTTGAATGGAGGAAAAACCGAGCTTCTTGAGCAATTTACGGGTCTTTACGCATACAATTTCAAGACACAACTCAAGGCCCGGCCCGGTTACATATTGGAAAAGCCCAAGATACATTATATTATAATATATAAAAAAGAAAAAAAAAACCCTAAGGAGGGCTGGAGTTGCGATCCGAAGTAGCAGCAGGAAGGAAGCAAGGGAAAAAGTTTTTTCGGCTTAGGTTGTGGACTTGTGGCGGCGAGGGAAGGAAGAAGACACAAGAACCAAGCTTCGGGATCGTTTACCATCAGTTGTGGCAGCAAGGAACAGCCTCGGAACATCTCCTTATGCTTTCATTCATTAATTTGTTCATCAAACTTTATTTTCTTGATCAATTGTTAATTTGTTTTGCAATTGTGTTAGAGATTGAAGTGTTTATTGATTATTGTTGATCATTGAATGATTGGTATGAGTTGTATGATGTTTTTATTGAATGCTAGCTGCTGTCCAATTATGATTCTTGGCTAAACTTGTTAGTTCTACCTAGGGATGATGTTAATTGTTAGGTTTTATGGATTGTTTGATTGATAGACGTATATTGTTATTGTAAAGTTTGATTTAGACATGAAATAGGTTGTGTTTAAGGGCTGGAAATTTTGGTAATTCATTGCATAAACCCCGTGTGTTGATTGATTAGTTTTGTATTGATTGATCGGTGCATTGTTTGATTTTAGACTTGGTGTTTAGGGTTTGTTTGCGGTAGGTACCACCGTTGGGTTTTGTTGCATGATTTAATGGATTAAGTACAATGGTTAGGCACCTTCTTTGAGACCGAGAGGTGATAAGAAGTTAGGCTCGTCTCATTGCCTTTGCATGCTAGAATAAGAATTGCGCGAGAGCGAGTTTGCTCCTTGTCAGGTTTAGGTGTTTTGAGCGACTTGTTGATCTATTTTGGTTTAAGTTGAATTGTTCCTCTATCCTTGGTTGTGTAGTATTCATTTCCATTAGGGTCGAGTGTTGGTGAGACCGAGAGGAGATCCAACATTAGAACATGTTAGCAATTGTTTCCCGGTTTGGTCGTTTTAGTCGATTTTGAGTAGTTAGGTTTTATTGAGTGAGACCCAGTGAGCCCGAGCGATCCTTAGTCGTGTCATCTTTAGGGACCGGTGTCTAGATATCATTCAATCCATTAGCTTGTTTGGCCTACAATTTGATTAGTGACCGTTAGCGTTAGTTAGTTCAGTTAAGTTAAAAGAAATCAAAAATCAAATAAATATTATTCTTAGGTAGGTCTTGTCTAGGGTTAGTGACCGTTAGCGTCCTTACGTGTCCACGTGTTCGATACTCGGACTTCCTAGGTCTATACTACTTGCGATCGGTACACTTGCCGGTTTTTTGTGGTTTAGGATTTCATTTTAGATTTAAAACTTAGTTGTGAGGGTCATTGTTATAGGGTTATCGGACGCACATCAAACACATTATGGTCACTATGAATTCTTAGTTATGCCTTTTGGGCTGACTAATGCACCCGCAGTTTTCATAGACCTTATGAATCGAGTTTGTAAACCGTACCTCGACAAATTTATTATCGTATTTATAGATGGCATTCTTATATATTCGAAAACTGTTAATACATGTTTTGTACGTCTCGATCTTTATCAGGACTTTATTATAATAGATTAAATGTATAGGGGTTATAATGTAAATATGGTAAAAATGCCATTCGCTCTATTGTAAGTTACATTCGTTACCCCGTAACGAATGTAACACATTCGTCTAATTGTAAGCTCATTTGTTAACCTTGTTGATAACAGTTTGCTGACAGATTCGTATACGTTTATTGTATGATCTGTAACGCGATGATAATCCAATGTCTTTGATCAATTCTTGATTCCTTGATGTTCTACTTTGAGTCTAGTTTCCAGAAAGGTATAATACATAAATTTTGGACGAGATTTGAATGGTTTTTATGAATTTATTAAATCGAGTGTCAAAGCTGATGCGGGATGACGGATTCTGGTCTGTCTTCCCGACGTTATAACCATTTTTCGACAGGTCCAAATTGGTTGGTTCCACTTCTAGAAGTTAGTATTTTGAGTTAGGAACCAAACCCAATTGGAATCGTTTAATTTGGTTTGGTAATGTATTTTATAAAAATAAAACCATTTTGTTGCACACTGAAATAGCTCCACATACCTTGCTGTGTTTGAAGAATTTTTATAATTTTTGTGTCCAATAGAAATATATAATAAAAATATTTTTATAAACCCCAGACATTTATTAAAGTCTGGTAAAAATTTAATAATTTATTTCAAAGGTTATCCTATGTAATTAAAGGCATCTTCGCATGCTAAAATCTACATGTTTTACTCGTTATTGATCGATAAGTTCCTTTTAGGCTTAACTGGTGGATGTTCAATTGTGTTCTTGTCGGGGCTATTTGAAGTGAGTTTTTGCACCACAATCTTCCTAGGTATGTCCCGTATATCATAATTAAAGATCATGTTCGTAGGTGTTTGTTAAGTTGATCAACTAGTTGTAGTTTGATTGTTATGTTCGGTTGTCTAGAATTGTAGTTTGGCGCGTTTAACGCGAGGGTTGAAGTGAATAAAGACCAATTCAGCTCGGGGACACTTGGTTTGATGTACGGGCTGTTCAACATTCATTTTTATAAGTTATGGGGCTGAATTTGTTGTCGGTTACGCCAACGGGTCGATACAACGCGCAATTGTGTTTATTGAATAGTTGGTGCACTGTACTTGCGGGTTACCGACCCATTTTCCTCGTGTGGCGTCTGTGGACTTGTTGGCTGTGATTTTATCATAATGGGTTCACATGGGGCTGAGTTGGATGTTAACGGCCTAAACGACTCCTATACGCGCGAGTTAGTGTCACCTAGTGCTCCCGGGGGCAAATTGGGAATTCTTTATTCCCGGGAGTACCTAAGGGTCGTTTTGGTGAATGTGAGACCTCTGGGGCTGTTGTGATTAAGTTTGATGAGGTCGATGGTTTAGGTAACTCGAACCATGTTAGAACGTCTCGTATGATAAACGAGTCATGTTGATGTCCTTAGTATTGATTGAATGTAAACCGACAGGTGTTTTGAGTTTTGGAATTTCTTAGGGATTCTCTAGCTCGTGGTGAATCCGCGTCTTGTGTAAGGTTAGTTCACGATGCCCTTTTTACTCTTTTTATGTTTTGGGCTAGCATACGCACCGTAATACGGTTTTACCCGATTTAACTTGTTACAACTAATTGGATGATAGTACATAGCCTTAGTTGTATTTGTGCATTTATAAAACTATGAGTGGATTGTGTTCTATGCCTTAGGATATTTTAGACCCGTTTATGGTCATATATTCCTTAAGGTTATACATATTACTTATGGTCTAGGCTCGAGGTTTCTATTAGGCCTAGTACTAATTCCTGGTATTAAACGATTTTTTCTGATGAAATGTTTTAAACTATTTTGCATAGGCTTGCGAGTATTGGTAGGCCTTGGAAAGTTATAAAATGTGTTGGTTTTGGGATTTGCATAGGCTTGCGGGATTTGAAGATTTTATTATTAAACATTTATTTTAAAATTTTTTTTTAAAGATAATTATGTTGGTTTTGGGCAAAATTCCCGGGTTTTGGGAACTTATTTTGTTATTTACGTTTTCTGCCGAATTATACTCTATGATGCTTATTTTAATGAAAAGAATTGTTTTTAAGTTTAATTATTTTTACGACTGTTTTGAATGATTACCAACTGTGGGGTTCGGGGCCTTACAAGTTGGTATCAGAGCCATGGTTCGAGGGATCCGAGCATCCCCGAATGCTTGGACTCGAACTGTAAGAAAAGAGACCAGTATGCCCACCGCGAGTAGCTGCACGCCAAGAGGTAACTTTAAATTATTTATTCATTACTTTAAATTTTAGATTTCCAGTATGTGATTAATTGTTAAGTGTTAGATAGAATGCTAATGTGGTTAGGGGCAGGGGGTGCTTAGAACGGGCAGGTGAAGTAAACAACTAATAACACTTGATCAACGTTATTAGCAGTTTACCCTTACCTTCCATGTTTTAAATACCACTTGTATCTGACTATGTTAGGGTTCCGTCTTTGTAGGGATAGGATTTGGCTAACTCTCAAATCGTTAGCGTTAAAGTTTCTCTTATTCCCTAAATTCTCCTGTTCGTTTCCCATCCTCTCGAACGCTTTGCGCGTAATGGTTTAGCTGAGGCGTAGCATACTGTCACTCTGGGTTCCATGGTACTTGACCGCTTAAATTCCTCCCTCCTTTAAGAATGTATGAGCAACTATTTAACTAAGTAGGAGCGTGATGTTATCCCAGATACCTTTCTACTTGATGAATTACCGGCGTCAGTCTTATTTGATTCGGGCGACAGTAGAAATTTTGTGTCTACCACTTTCTGTTCCTCGTTGAATAAATCACCCGAGCGCGTAGTCGATGTGTTCGAGGTTGAGGTCGTCGTAGGAAAATCTGTTTCCGTGTCTAGGGCTACCTTCGGTGATGTTCCTATCGTTCGGGATTTTCCAGATGTAATTCCAGATGATTTTTCAGATGTGCCGCTGGACCGCGAGGTCGAGTTCTAGATAGATCTTGTGCCGGGCGCAAAACCCGTTACTCGAGCCCTTATTGTCTAGCACCGAATGAGATGAAAGAACTTTTGGCCCAGTTGGAAGACTTTCTCGACAAGGGCTTCATTCGACTTTGCATCTCACCTTGGGGTGCCCCGGTCCTGTTCGTTAAGAAGAAGGACGGTAGCATGCGAATGTGCATTGACTACCGTGAATTGAATAAGCTCACTGTTAAGAATCGGTACCCTCTCCCGAGGATCGACGACTTATTTGATCAGCTCCAAGAAGCTAGTTGGTTCTCAAAGATGGACCTTAGATCCGGATATCATCAGTTGAAGATTCGAGAAGAAGATATTCCTAAGACTGCCTTCCGCACTCGTTATGGGCACTACGAATTCCTCGTGATGTCTTTCGGTTTGACCAACGCACCGGCTGCGTTCATGGATCTTATGAACCGGGTGTGTAGACCGATGCTTGATCGCTCTGTTATTGTATTCATCGATGACATCCTTGTGTATTCCAAAAGAATCCGATCACGCCGGTCATCTCTCGGATGTTTTGGAAGCTCTGCGAAAGAACAAGTTGTATGCAAAATTTTCTAAGTTTTCCTTCTGGTTGCGTGAGGTTCAGTTCTTGGGTCATGTTATTAACATGAGTGATATTTTGGTTGATCCTGCAAAGGTGGAAGCCGTGAATGATTGGGAGTCTCCTAAGTCTCCATCTGAAATCCGTAGCTTTCTGGGCTTGGCAGGGTATTACCGTCGCTTTATTCCCGACTTTTCGAAAATTGCTTCTTCACTGACCAAGTTGACTAAGAAGAGTGTTAAGTTCGTTTGGGGTACTGAGCAGGAGAAGGCTTTTCTCGAGTTGAAGAACAGGTTAACGCATGCCCCGATTTTAGCTCTACCTGATGGCACCGATGATCTAGTGGTTTATTCTGATGCCTCATATCAGGGGCTTGGGTGTGTTTTGACGTAGCGAGGTCGAGTCATCGCTTATGCCTAATGGCGGTTGAAGCCTCACGAGGCAAATTATCCTACCCACGATTTGGAGCTGGCGGCGGTGGTGTTTGGGCTCAAGTTGTGGAGACATTATTTGTACGGTGTTCCTTGCGTTATCTATACCGATCATAAGAGCTTAATATATTTCTTCGAGCAAAAGGAACTGAATATGCGACAGCGTCGATGGTTGGAGTAGATTAAGGACTACGATCTGGAGATTATGTACCATCCAGGTAATGCTACGTGGTGGCTGACGCGTTGAGCCGGAAGGAGAGACGGAAGCCGATTCATGTAAAATCTTACCAGCTTATCCCTAAACCCGATATTTTGAAGCAAATAGCCATCGTTCAGAATGAGGCTTTGCAGGTGGAAAGGATTATGTCAGAACGTGTTTGGGGTCAGGAGAAATTGTTGGAAGACGTCGGTGACGGGGTGAAGTATAAGGATGGTCGTTTATGGGTACCAAAGTATGGGGGATTCAGAGATAAAAATTTGGATGAGGCACACAAGTCACGCTATTCTATTCACCCGGGCGCGACCAAGATGTACCAAGACTTGAAGCAAAATTATTGGTGGCCTGCGATGATGTTTGAGGTGGCTCAGTACGTGAGTAAGTGTTTGACGTGTCTACAAGTTAAGGCCAAGCATTAGAAGCCGTTTGGGAAACTTCAGCCGTTGGAAATACCTTAGTGGAAATGGGAGCATCTTATCATGGATTTTGTGACTAAACTGCCTCGTACTCCTAGGGGTAATTACGACACCATTTGGGTAATCGTTGATAGACTGACCAAGAGCGCTCACTTCTTGCCGATCCGAGAGACTTTTAATTTCGAGCAGTTGGCTAATGTGTTTATTCTTGAGATCGTTTCTAGGCACGGGGTGCCAGTATCTATTGTTTCGGATAGGGATACGCGTTTTACCTCCAAGTTCTGTAAGAAGTTTCATGAGGAGATGGGCACCAAACTCCTCATCAGTACCGCTTATCACCCGCAGAAGGATGGTCAGTCCGAGAGGACCATTCAAACTCTTGAGGATATGTTACAGGCTTGTGTTATCGATTTTGATGGTAGTTGGGATCGTCACCTATCGTTGGTAGAGTTCTCGTATAATAACAGTTATCACGCCGCGATTGGGATGCCACCGTTTGAGATGTTGTTTGGTAGGTGGTGTAGGACTCCAGTCTGTTGGGGTTCTATTGGTCAGAAGCAGTTGGGTAGTTTGGAGGTGGTTGAGGCTACGACTGAGAA
This sequence comes from Bidens hawaiensis, assembly GCF_021521415.1. NCBI lineage: Eukaryota > Viridiplantae > Streptophyta > Magnoliopsida > Asterales > Asteraceae > Bidens > Bidens hawaiensis. Next base: position 1,791,841 of record NW_027491284.1, on the reverse strand, counting down.
ACTCGACAAGATTAAAGCGTTTATGAAGGCCGCCCAGGACAGACAAAAGTCTTATGCGGATAAAAGGCGAAGGCCTATTGTGTTTGAGGCTGGGGATATGGTTATGTTGAAAGTTTCTCCTTGGAAGGGTATTATTCGTTTTCGTATGAGGGGGAAGCTTAGGCCAAGGTTCATTGGTCCGTTTCGTATATTGTCCCGAGCTGGTGAGGTAGCCTATAGGCTGGAATTGCCCGAGGAGCTCGTGGGGATTCATCCTTCGTTCCACGTGCCCCATCTGAGTAAATGGTTAGCCGATGAGGAGGCCCATGTGCCTCTTGATGATATTTAGCTGGATAGTAAATTGAACTATATTGAGGTACCTATTGCTATACTTGACCGTCGGAGAGGCGCTTGAGGAATAAGGTGGTTAGGCAGGTGAAGGTGCAGTGGAGGCACCGTAGGGGTTCTGAGGCTACTTGGGAGTCCGAGGACGAGATGATGAAACTCTATCCGCAGTTGTTCGAGTCGCGTCAGGATTCGGGGACGAATCCCGTTGTAAGGGGAGTGAACTTGTAACGTCCGTTAATTCCGGTTTCAAGAATTAAAGGTTGTAGAGTATGTATAATTCTCGGGATTTATTCGGCGTTTCTCGGAAGCCTTTACGTCATCTCGGTACGTTAAGCCATTTAACTTTTCTTCCATAATGCCTTACGTTTCAATCTGGATGGACTTGGATGTAACTTGTTATTTTATATCATAAAACAACTACCCTAACCCTAACTTCATTCCTAGCGGCCGATCGCAGCTAAGACCCCCCCTGCTCGTTTTTCTTCTGTCCAGCCAAGTTTGATCCATAAAAACATCAATTCAAGGTCGGTTTTATGACTACCCAAGTCTTTTACACCTTAATTGATCATATCAACGCGCTAATTGGTCGTTAAGATCGAGTTTTGATGATAACAGTTTACTGACAGATTCGTATACGTTTATTGTAGGGTCTGTAACGCGATGATAATCCAATATTTTTAATCGATTCTTGATTCCATGATGTTCTACTTTGTGTTTAGTTTCCAGAAAGGTATAATACGTAATTTTTCGACGAGATTTGAATGGTTTTTATGAATTTATAAAATCGAGTGTCAAAGCTGATGCGGGATGACGGATTCTGGTCTGTCTTCCCGACATCATAACCTTTTTTCAACAGGTCCAAATTGGTTGGTTCCAGTTCTGAAAGTTAGTATTTTGAGTTAGGAACCAAATCCAATTGGAATCGTTTAATTTGGTTTGGTAATGAATTTTATAAAAATAAAACCATTTTGTTGCGCACTGAAATAGCTGCACGTACCTTGCTGTGTTGGAGGAATTTTTATAATTTTTGTATCCAATTGAAAAATATAATAAAAATATTTTTAAAAACCTAAGACATTTATTAAATTCTGGTAAAAATTTAATAATTTATTTCAAAGGTTATCCTATGTAATTAAACGTATCTTCGCATGCTAAAATCTACACGTTTTACTCGTTATTGATCAATAAGTTCGTTTTAGGCTTAACCGGTGGATGTTCAATTGTGTTCTTGTCGGGGCTGTTGGAATTGAGTTTTGGCACCACAATCTTCCTAGGTATGTACCGTATATCATACTTAAAGATCATGTTCATAGGTGTTGGTTAAGTTGATCAACTAGTTGTAGTTAGATTGTTATGTTCGGTTGTCTAGGATTGTAGTTTGGCGCGTTTAACGCGAGGGTTGAAGTGATTAACGACCAATTCTGCTCGGGGACACTTGGTTTGATGTACGGGCTGTTCAAAATTCATTTTTATAAGTTATGGGGCTGAATTGGTTGTCGGTTACTCCAACGGGTCGGTACAACGCACAATTGTGTTTATTGAATAGTTGGTGCGTTGTACTTGCGGGTTACCGACCCATTTGACTCGTGTGGCGTCGTGTGGACTTGTTGGCTGTGATTTTATCATAATGGGTCCACACGGGGCTGATTGGGAATTCTTTATTCCCTGGAGTACCTAAGGGTCGTTTTGGTGAATGTGAGACCTCGGGGGCTGTTGTGATTAAGTTTGATGAAGTCGAGGGTTTAGGTAACTCGAACCATGTTAGAACGTCTCGTAGGATAAACGAGTCATCTTGATATCTTTAGTATTGATTGAATGTAAACCGACAGGTGTTTTAGTTTTGGGATTTCATAGGGATTCTCTAGCTCGTGGTGAATCCGCTTCTTGTGTCAGGTTAGTTCATGATGCCCATTTTACTCTTTTTACGTTTTTGGCTAGCATACACACCGTAATACGGTTTTACCAGATTTAACTTGTTACAACTAATTGGATGGTAGTACATAGCCTTAGTTGTATTTGTGCATTTATAAAACTATGAGTGGATTGTGTTCTATTCATTAGGATATTTTAGACCCGTTTATGGTCATATATTCCTTAAGGTTATACATATTACTTATGGTCTAGGCTCGAGGTTTCTATTAGGCCTAGTACTAATTCCTGGTATTAAACGATTTTTCCTGATGAAATGTTTTAAACTATTTTGCATAGGCTTGCGAGTATTGGTAGGCCTTGGAATGTTATAGAATGTGTGTATGTATATATATATATATATATATTAGAATGGCCAATATTTGGCGAATGTTGAAGTCGTCTCGACTACTGATTGTTGCGTATGCCTACTTTGTGTTTGCATGTGCTGAATGTTACGTGTTTGGGTTGTACGTTTTCTCGGCCCTAAATGTTATTATTGAATGTTATCTATATATATATTTATATATATAGGAATGTACGTATAGAGATGTTCATACGTAAGGATGATTATTTATTGAATGTGATGACCTAACTGATGTAATTCTGTTTACAGTTTTAGAACCGTTGGAATGATTATTAAGACTTTTGTTAGTTATTTTAAACTTGAACTCACTCAGCTTAAGCAGACTTTGTGTGCATGTTAGTGTGAGTTTCAGGTTAAGAAGAGGATGCCTTATCGCTTGGACATGCACGAAGCTACTTGGACGGTGAAGGGCATACGGGATATGAAGATTTTATTATTAAACATTTATTTTAAATTTTTTTTAAAGATAATTATGTTGGTTTTGGGCAAAATTCCCGGGTTTTGGGAACTTATTTTGTTATTTACGTTTTCTGCCGAATTATACTCTATGATGCTTATTTTAATGAAAAGAATTGTTTTTAAGTTTAATTATTTTTACGAGTGTTTTGAATGATTACCAACTGTGGGGTTCCCGGGGTTCGGGGCCTTACAACGGACGAGTTCGGAATTCATCTGCGAGTTGATTGATAACTATTTCCTGGATTTCAGACTAGTTTAGACTGTGATCTGGGAGTTTGAAAAGTTTGAATATGTGAGTTCTTATTTGCTACTGATGAAGACTGATTCATTAAATCTTAACTACTCATTCATTAAGACTTAACCGCTCATTCGCTAATACTCAATGACTCATTCGTTAATCCCGCACTTTCGTTAAAACCACATTCGTTACACAAACATCTTTTGCTTAAACGTTATTCGCTAAAAGCTCATTCGTTCACCCATTCTCTATTCGTGATACTCATTCGTTATATTCCTCATTAGGTTCATTCATCTTGTGTTTTCCCATTCATTCGTTAAGCAACTCACATTCGTTACTGTTTTCCCATTCGTGTGAACAGTAACGTGAAGTTTTTAAGTATTGACAATTTTAGTCCTTGAAGTTTCAATAAGTGTGATCGTGGCTTCTGAAAACGCCTCGTTCTATGCTTTAGCTTCTCAAAATCCCCTAATGCAGCAAATGCTTACCATGGACAATGAAATTGGGAGCCACAACAAGTGTCCAAAATTGCTGAAATTATCCGACTTTGCCCTGTGGGAACCGAGATTTTGTGCTCACTTGGGATCCATTCAACCAAGTAGTGTACATTATCTAGATGTTGTGTATGTTACACCATTGGTTGGAAGTGACAATCTCGGCTGGACTCCTAAGGAATTCAAGAATTATGAAACTCAAGAGTTAAAAGACTTTGAGAGTGAGACTAAGGCTTATTCAACTCTCACTATGGCTTTATTTGAACAAATCTTTCATCAATACAGCACCATAAAAGTTTGTGCATCATTATTCGATACTTTGAAAAGAAGAAGTCTGGGCAACACACTAGAAAGCAAGAAAACGCTTGTGAAGTTTCAATTCAGAAACTTTATTTTGATGAAGAATGAAACAGTAGAAGAGATGATAAATCGTTTTAGTCATCTAGTGGTTGAAATGGCCAGTGTTAATTTGGAGCCGACTGAGACTGACAAGATAGATACATTGAAGAATGCATTGCCTTCGTCTTATTCGACTTTTCTCTTTGTGTTGAAAGAAAACGGTTTCTTTCGTAATACTGAACTTACTGCAGTCCAGCTTATCAAAAAAATTAAGGAAAGAGAATTTGAATTAAAGTGTCAAACATCATTGAAGGACAATCAGAATCAGAATCCTTCAAATTATGGAGGAGAAATGCCGAAAAACTCTTCAAGTCAAAGTTCGGTCAAGAAGTTCATGCAAAGAACATGGAAAGATCTTCCAACTTTGAATAAACGAGTTGGTTTTGATAAGTTGAAAGCTAAATGCTAAAACTGCGGGGACTCTGGCCATTTTGCCAAGGAGTTCTTCTGAAGGAGAGAAGAATAAGTTAAACAACAATTAAGCTCTTGTTGCTAATGAAGGGGTTGATTGGTCGAAGGGGTTCTTGGGAAATCAAGCCAACCTTGCGGTATTTGAACCAGTTGATCATGTTGAAGATGCAAGTAGTAATCAAGTATCTGAAGAGAGTGACACATCAGACTCTGAAACTGATTCTTATCAGAGTTCATTTGATAATTCAACTGTGCAAGCCAAATCTGACAATTCAAATTCTGATCACATCGAATCTTATGCTTGCATGGCTAAGATTGACGAGGTATGTCCTGAACCTCATGTTAACGTAACTAAACCTTCAAATGTTGTGTTAGAATGTTCTGAATGTGCTGAGATCAAGTCTAAACTAGAAATCGCTTTAGCTCATAACAGTTCTCTCACAAAAGAGCTTTTTACGATCAATGAATGCTACAAATAGAAATCAAAATTACTAGAACAATCAACTTTAAAAATCCAAAAACTGTCTGAAAGTAATCATGATCTAAAAGTTGAGGTTCAATGTAAGATTATAGTGGTTGAACAACATTTTCAGGAGATTCTCAGACTCTGAACCTGCATTTCTAAACTGGAAAATGAAATTTTGGAATTGAAAAATAAACTTGGAAAATTTCGAGATTCCTCGTTTCTACTAAATGAAATAATTGAAGTAAACAATTCCCAAAAGAAAAATGGGAAAGCAGGTTTAGGGTTTGTTGAGATTCCTCCTCCCTTTAAAGAAGATTACTGTAGTATTCCAGACATTAAACAATGTCCTGAAGTGATTATAGTTGAACCTGAAGTGTTGATCAAGCCAATTCATCTCAAGAAACGATTCACATTAAAAGTGACTCCGTTTTTCCCAAAAGTGAAGTAGATGGTTCTGTTGAGGAGTTAATTGAACAAAATGAGATTGTCAAAAATAAGAATATTCCTACTGACAATCATATTTTATGTGAACCCGAAGAATTTGAACAAGCAGTCTATGGTTCAAAATCTTTGGGTGAAACTTCGAAAATTCCTAAGGTAACTCCTAATGTATGTCATTCAGATAAACCTTCGGTGTCTGATGAGGAGTTGATGAGATTCATAAATCCTAAACCAAAATCTTCAAGCGGAAAGATTTTTAAATTAAAAGGTCTTTCAAAGGTTTTTTCGGATAAGGAAGTTCCTCTGAATCTTCTGAATCCAGATTTAATTGATAGTGTCTTTCAAGATGACACTTCAGAAGTCACTAAACTTGAACAACAATTTACCAAATCCGATATCAAAAATGTTCAAAAAAAAGCAAAGAATACCACATTTAAACCCATAAAATTTGTCAAATTGTCTGGGATGGAGAATTCATCTAATTCTACCAACCTAGAATTTTTCCAAAATAAAAGGGGATTTAAATTTGCTGGTACAAAGAAAGTGTCTTTTGAAGAATCCAAAACTGAGTGTCAACCTGTGAAGGAAAATAAACTTAGTGGTTCACTACATAAGTCTTTAGATTCACGCTTATGTTTTAAATGTGGTGAAGCTGGACATGTTTCTAAAAATTGTAAAACAATGGTTGATGAGATCAAAGTATCATCAAAGTGTATGACTGACTTGAAAGTAAAACCAAAGGAAAACCAAGTTGATGAAAGTTTCATAATGTATTTTGATGTTAATCTAAGAAAAGTTGTTAGGATTGAATCATTTAATGTACCAAACAAATGGGTTGACCGTGCTCAACCAATTTGTTTAAACACTGATTCAGGAATTATCCGTGACGGGTATCTAAAGAAGAATAACAAGAAACCGGTCACATATTCTCAAGTCCCGAATACTAGTGTTAAATTATCATTTTCTCTGAAAGTATCAAAGGGAGAGCCCAAGACTGAGGCTTGGGCTGCCGTTTTGAACTAATCATTTACTTGTTTGTGCAGAGTTCATCCAAGTCCGGGTCTACTCACAAATGGATTTTGGATGGTGGATGTTCTAGTCATATTACTGGCAACCTAGATCTTCTGAATAATGTTAAGGATATTCAAGGAGGTTATGTTGCGTTTGCTGGTAACAATGGGGGAATGATTACAAAAGAAGGAGAAGTTTGAAACGGCAAACTAACGTTTGAAAAAGTAAATTATTGTGAGAAGGTAGATCACAATTTACTGAGTGTCTCTCAGATATGTGATAAAAAGTTTACCACCGTTTTCACAGACAAGGAATGTGTTATCCTTCAACCGGGATATACGATTCCTAAAGATATGGTTGTCATGATATCACCGCGATCGAATGATATTTATGTACTGGATATGAGTTACGATGTCAATGTTTCACCCTCAACTACATGCTTCATGCCTAAAGCTACCGAAAAGGAATCTATCTTTGGCATCGACGCATGAGACACATTCACATACACAAGATGAATTTTCTTATTTCAAATGAGTTGGTGGATGGTGTATCCCTCAAGAATTTCAAGATCAATGATCATTGCGTTGCGTGCAAGATGGGGAAACAAAAGAAGAAATCCAATTCAAGCAAGTCCCTCAACACGATTGTTACACCACTGGAACGACTTCATATGGATCTCTTCGGTCCAGTGAATCGTGCTAGTATTGCTGGAAGTTGTACTTCTTGGTGGTGACTGATGATTTCTCACGTTACTCATGGGTGTTATTTATGGGATCGAAAGATCAGACACCTATCTTAATTCAGAATCTGATTACTAAGATCGAATCACTTTACAAATTAAAAGTGAGACAAATTCGTAGTGACAATGGAACTGAATTTAAGAATAATGTATTGGATTTCTTCTGTATACAGAAAGGAATGCATCGAGAATTCAGTGCACCTTATGTTCCTCAACAGAATGGTGTATCTGAAAGAAAGAATCGTACATTGATTGAAGCTGCAAGAACGATGCTCGCTGATTCAAAGCTACCTGTTCAATTCTGAAATAAAGCAGTGAACATAGCGTGTTATACTCTGAATCATGTACTAACAGTAAAGAAGTTTATGAAGACAAGTTACGAGCTTCTGAATAATCGTAAACCGAACTTAAAGTATCTGGAACCATTCGGGTGTCCGTGTACTGTTTTGAAGAGAGATACTGGAAAGTTTGATGAAAAAACGTTTGAAGGTTATTTTTTGGGATACAATTCTTCAAAGAAACGAATCTTCAATATCTCTTCGGGTTGTGTGGAAGAATGGTATCACGTTGATTGCCAAACTTATACTACTCTACCAACTGGTACAGGTCCTGACAGGATGTTCGATTACGATGGATTATTTAATTCGTTTACGTCAATGGTTGAAGAAGTACATGAAGATCTCAATAGATCTTATCTGGAAGAACAATGTCTTCCAATTTCAAGGTCTTCTTCAGTTGATGCAAATCACTTTCCTAATGTATCAGAAACGTCGAATGAAGTTTCAGAATCTTCTGATGATGCTGATTTTGGGGATTCATAATCAGTATCCTTAGATGAAGCTCCAGAAACAAACAAGCCAATTCAATTTGTTGATGAATCACAGACTGTCTCTTTAGACACAGCAGAGGAAAATATCACCAATTTGGGTGATAATGTATCTGTCCCTGCCAATCCTTCCTTAAGGATTCATTCGAGTCATCCACAGGAACAGATAAATGGTGATGTGAACAATGGGGTTTGTACAAGACACCAATTAGCTAATATATGTGATGATCAAGTTGATTGTAACATATCTCCTACTGAGGATTCGATAGTTTGTGCTTATGCGGATTTGCACTCTTTAGGTATCCTCAGTATTGCACAATACACCTACTTCCTATCACAGATAGAACCGACAAGTGTTGCAATGGCACTCAAGGAACCGTCTTGGGTTGAAGCTATGCAGGAGGAGCTGCAACAGTTCATACGACTGGGTGTGTGGGACTTAATTGATAAACCCGATCGCGTGAAAAAAGAGATTCCAACTAAATGGATCTTTAAGTGCAAAAAGGACGACCGCAGGGTAATCGTGAGAAACAAGGCACGATTGGTCGTACTAGGGTATAATCAACAAAAAGGCATAGATTACACCAAAGTATATGCTCCGGTTGCACGACTAAAGGCTATACGTATCTTTCTTGCGTATGCAACCTATAAGAACATTAAGGTTTATCAAATGGACATGAAATCGGCGTTCTTAAATGGAGCTATTCATGAGGAAGGGTATGTGAAGCAGCCTCCCAGTTTCGAGGATTCAGACTTTCCACAGCGTGTTTACCGATTAAACAAGGCTCTTTATGGTTTACACCAGGCCCCGAGAGCCTGGTACAGCACGTTGGCTGACCACCTACTAGAAAGTGGATTCACAAGAGGGACTATGGATTGTACTTTATTCCATAAGAACGTGGGTGATGATTTGCTCCTCGTCCAAATTTACGTGGACGACATAATTTTTGGTTCGACGAACGACAGCTTGTGTAAAGAGTTTGAAAAGACGATGCTAACCAAGTTCGAGATGAGCTCGATGGGAGAGATGAACTTTTTCATAGAATTGCGAGTTCACCAGTCTGATTCGGGATCTTTATCCATCAGACGAAATATGTGAACGATGTCTTTAGCCGATTCAAGATATCTGACGACAAAATTCCTTCGACACCTCTTTCCCGTGGGTCACAATTTATCATCGGATGAATTGGAGGATACTTTTGATCCAACCCTGTATCGTGTTATGATCGGATCTCTCATGTATTTGACTGCATCGCGTCCTGATAATATGTTTGCTGTTTGTTTGTGTGCTAGGTACTAATCGAGTCCCCGAGTGACTCACCTGGCAGCAGTAAAGCGTATCTTACGTTATCTGAGGGGAAATCCAGACATCGGGTTATGGTACCCCAATGACGATAAGTTCGATCTCACCGCTTTTACTGATTCAGACTACGGAGGATGCAAAATCAACTTCAAATCTACAACAGCGGGATGTCAATTTTTAGGAAACCGGCTTGTTTCCTTGCAGTGTAAGAAGCAGACAACGGTCTCAACTTCAACAGCCGAAGTGGAGTATGTGGCGGCCTAGAGTTGCTGCTCACAGGTTCTCTAGATCCAGCAACACTGGCGGGATTACGGTTTGAAGTTTCTTACTACTCCCATTTATATTGTTAATTCTGCTGCAATTTCAATCACCAAAAATCCGGTTCACCATTCAAAAACCAAACACATTAAAATACGTTATCACTTCATACGTGATTATTTTGAAAAGAAACTAATATCAATTGATAAAATTCACACGGATTTTCAAAAGGCTGACCTTTATACCAAAGCATTTGATAACTCGTTTTCAATATTTGCTGGGTATAAATGGTTTAAAAACCTTAAAAGATATTTAAAAGCTTGGTTAAATCATTCTATTTCTTGTTTTGTTTCGATTTTTTTTTGTTTTTAGGGGGAGAAAAAATAAAATCCAAAAATATTGTGGTTTCTGTTTGTACAGAGAAAATTAAAAACTCAAAAACATTCAAATATTGAAAAATTTAAAAAACATTGAAAAATGCTTCTCAAAATGAGTTTTGAAGCAAAAAGGGAAAATGATAGTACATTGACGGGATTGATCTAGTACATGAATAAACTAGATTAAAAATTATCGTAAGCCAGCAATATGATATGTAAAGATAGGCTTGACAGACTATATAGGAACTGATAAGATATAAAAATAATGAATGCCGAACCTAGTGGAATTACATCTTGAAAGAATGATACTATATCTGCTTTAAAGAAAAATCAAAAGTTTAAATAATTACTGTTTGTGCATGCGTTAATTTTTGAAGAAAATTCTGCTTTATTTTTTATTGCAAAGAAATTCAACTTTATTTTTTCTTTATTTTTATTCAAATATTGGATCCTCTCCTGCGCGATAAGATTATCCGACCTGAGGGTTAATATTTGAGTATTCTGCTTTATTTTCTTGGTGTTTCGTACAAGCCTTGGACCTTCTCCGCGTATACTATAAGCACAAATGTGTGAAAGTCATGTATCGAAGTGGGGGTTAAGGCCTGTACAACTTCAACTTATTTTTATATTTTTATTTTTTTGAAATGGAACCTTATCTGCGTATAGTAATACCGATCTTAAGAGAGAATTTTAACGTTCTGCTTTATTTTCCTTTTATTATTTTTGCATGAGTCACAGTTAATCAAAATTTGGAAAATCAAAGAAAAACATACATGTGATATTCACTGTATAGGAGATAGAAATGTTATATTTGATTGATGGGGTGCACATATGGTTTCGTGCCTAATTGAACCAAAATAAAGCATATCATAAATTTTCCGACAAGTCTGTAAAAAGTTTAAGAGAACAATTGTATCTGCAATCATCGTTGGGTTACGTGTATAACAATCATTGAAATTGAAGTGTTACTTAGGGACATTTTCGTCAATATGATTCCCTGCTCAACTCACAAAAATATGTCATGTTTTATTAGTATAGTTTATATTTTTTGTTACTTGTAAATTGAAAATTGTCGAAAATCCAAAAATATTTTTTCTTTCTTTTTCAATTCTGCTTCAATTTCGATTTACCAAGCTAGTGAATAATCCATAAGAAATAGAAAAGGATTAATCCCCAAAATATTTTAAGTTAATTGTGCTTAATGTATTTACAACTAGTATCAGTTGTGATTTAACGTAAAAATCCGTTTAAGTTAAATATTTCCGATCAATGGTTGATCGGGTATTGTAATGTATGCAATTAAAACCTAAATTGGATTTAATTGAATATTTAAATCTTTGTTTAAAACCCTAATTGGTTTTAAATATTATTTAATTCCTTAATGAGATTTTTGTCTCATTCGCTAAGGAAAATGGTGATTCGTTAAAATGGTTTAACGAATGTAAAGCCATTCGTTATTTAAACATAACGAATAAGTTTTCTTATTCGTTATATCTTCATTCGCTTCTGTTGTACATAACGAATGGATGACATTCATGTGACCATTAACGAATGGAATGGATTTAATGTAACATTCGTTAAGATTTAAACGAATGACACTTACATTCGTTAGAAACATTAACGAATAATGTATATTCGTTAAATTTTTAACGCATGAATCCTTTTTCATTTAAAATCTTGACGAATTAGGAACTTAATTTAACGAATTAGGCCATTCGTTAGTTCAAAATTTGAACGAATGACCTCGGGTTGTGTGAAATTATTAGGTTTATAATCCCAATGTCAGACGAATGACCTTCCATTCGCCTTTTCTTGTTATATCATCGACCTAAAACAACCTTTGCAAATTTTTCCCAGAATTTATTGATTGCTTATTAGACAAATTGTTTAACATCATTGAATTCTAAGAGTACAGGCGATCTCATACATATGACTTGTAGGGAGTTTCCTCGGTGATTTAAGGGTTTATGGGTTTGATTGTTATCTGCATGATAACTGAACAATTAGCAGAAGTTAAACCGTATAATCAAATTGTTTTCTCTAGCAAATGATATACCTTAGTGCTTTAAAACGATTATCAATCTTCGTTGTTAGGTTTAATTGTTCGAATTCTGAAGTTTATATCATATTAGGCATTGATTTTCATCGTTTTTGACTTCTTTAAGTCAAAATCATATCAAAATTGACTCCTAGTATTCAAATTGAATAAGAAATCAGATTCGTTATCAATGTAACGAATGATCAATTGGAATCGTTAAGGTATTAACGAATGATAGTCAGATTCGTTTACCTGTTAACGAATGACTATTTGATTCATTAGAAGTAACGAATAAGGTATTCCATTGTTAGCGAATAGGATAACAAATCTGGAGTGATTCGTTAATATAATAATATCAAATTCGTTATCTTTAATGTATGAGTATGATTAGTTATGTGTATAGAATGAAAGTTAGATAACGTTTAACGAATGTCTTATTTGTTTAAATCATCTTAACAAATGAGATAGACATGTGTAAATTAGTATTATATTTTTGAATATTTTACTAATGTTTATTTGTTTTATAGATATGGCTGACGAGAATATTCAAAATCCTGCTCCCGAGCAAAATCCGATGGCTTACCCTGCTGAAGCTGAACCTTAACGAGCACCTGTACTATTGTCATGGAACGAAAGTCATAATATTTGTGCATATCTCGAGCTGAAAATTGATGATACACCGATCTTTGGCGCGATGATCAGTTTCTTGATTCGTTCGAGAATTTACAAGGCCATATCTACTCGTACTGTGGTTTATTAGAAGATTATAAGTGCTTTCTGGGATACTGCTAGATTAAATGAAATCGAGAATCAAATAGAGGCGGTGATTCAGAACAAACAGTGGTGATCGACGTTAAAGTAATTCGAGACTCGTTGGGCTCTATTGATACAATTGACGATCCATCCGAGTTCAAGAAGGATTTGATTAGAGGATTATTCGGCCGAGTAAAGTATAACAGTGATCTGGGTAAATCCATATACAATAAGGCTAATTTGTGTGAACAATACAAGTACTTGTTGCACGTCTTGATACACTGTCCGGTGGTCGAAAAGGTGGATTTGACGAGTGTCGCGCCATGCTACAGTCTGCTTCTGTTGCCTTAGTGTTAAATAAACCATTCAATTTCTCTGAGATGGTTTATTATCACTTGAAGCAAAATTTGACGAGCAACCATAAGTTTTTAATGTATCCAAGATTCCTCCAGATGATAATCAATGATCTCCAACCTGAGTTGATTAAATATCAGGATGATGTGATGAAGTTGAAGCACATGGATGATGAGACCATGAGACGGTTGAGATCGTATCGAGGTTAGAGTCCTGCAGATAGACTCAAGTTCAAGCGTTTAATTGGTCAGTTTGTGGATATTGATTATGTTGCACCACCTAATGGTCGTTGGATTCATGATGACTCCGATTCTGAACGTGAACGTGGTGGTGGTAATGGTGGAGATGATGGTGGTCCAGGACCACAAGCTGCCTTAAGTTATGAGCAAAAACATAAACGTAAAGGAAAAGAACCGATAGCGGAGAAAAGTGATAAGGCAAAGAAACAACGGGTTAGATGTGGATCAGGAATTGAGATTCCTAGTCAACCGTTTGTTCGTTCGACTCCTCATACAGCTATTTCAGATCCTATTCCCACGTATCCTATACCTCAACAGATTCCAAGGTCACCGACTCCGATTCACATGCCAGTGTCTCCGGTACCTCCATCTATGACCTTGTTGACTACTGCACGCCCATATCCTGTGTTTGGTGACATACTTCAGACTGTATTGGCACGTATGCCTACACCGCAGCCTGCTACTCCTGCTACTCCGACACTGTTGCCAAGACCTGAGCATTCCTTTATGTCTTTCAGTCGTCCTCAGGGTCCCATGCAACCGGTGCATCCGACTTTCTATAATATTGCTCCCCAAGCTCAATGGTTTCACATGATGAATCTGTTGCATTTATAGCAGACTCAAATGCAATCAGACAGAGCTGACCATGAGTTAGCACAAAGGAATTTGCTGCGTCATATTAAGTTCACTCAACATGAAAACAGGGAAATTCGAGCCCCGATTGCTGCTCAGGGGGAGAGATTGGATAAACAAGATGAGGTCATTCTTCAGTTGACTTGTAAAGAAGATGAGTTGAAGAAATTAAAGAATGATGAAGATGATCAAGATGGTACTGGTGGGGTAGATCAGCAACCGGGCGGAAGTTCCACACCGTCGGCAGGTAATAAGGCTAATGCGAGTGCTGGTGGATCTGGAGATAATCAGCTGCAGATAGTACCATACAAGGATTACACAAGAGCTAAACCGATTGATGTCATTCCAGCAAATATGATTTTATTTTTGGGGGTGGATGGAGTTGTGTGTAGTATGGTGAATGCAGATGAGATCGAAGAAGGTGAATTTGTTGATCACTTGTTAACAAAAGATCAAATTGCCTTGCTTCTGGATCTAAATGAAGAAGAGGTAGATGTGTTGGGTAAGGGTGTGGACGTGGATATTGAAATAGAGGAAAGTACGAATACAAGCGTTCCACACGGGAATGTGCCTGATTTTGATGAGGTAGAGGTTGAAGATGTAACTGCTGAGGAGTACTCTGAGTTTTACACTGGAAACAACGACTTAGGTATTCTGTTTTTCACTACTGAGCATTTTGATGCAGTAGAACGTATATTACAAGAAGAGAAAGAAAAATGGAAGCTGCTAGAACAAGTCATGTCTCTGCTACTGAGAAAAAGCGTAAACGTGCTTTGGATGGTACGTTTGAGCATAATGTAACAAATATGAATAAGATGATCGAGACCTTTCATTATCATGAACGAGAAGAAGTCAAACTGGAAAGGACTCGAGCAACAGCATACCAAATGAAGAAGTACAAGCCAGCTAAAGATGTGAGAGGTGATTTGGTGGCATGGTAATTTGATTTAGAACTTAAAGTATACATCGTGAAATGGGAACACGGTATTTATTACTTCAAGCACCCACACGATATCTTATCTATGCCCAGATGGGATGTGAGAACACTAGCAAACAAACCATTCGTGAATCGTGGGAACGATCAGTGTGCTGGGTGGTTCTATCAGCAATTATTACATGAAACCCGTTACGGTTTCAAGTTCTTCAAGCCGCAGGTGCCGACTCACAAGTATATCGATGAGATTGATACACGCACAGGCTGGAGAAAGATGATATTACAAATGAAGCCACCAAAGACGATGAAGAGGGTTCCAATGAAGATCTTTCCTCAGAGTCTGTTCACCTCGTTTAATTATTGGTATTATGACAATCATACAGGTGAAGCGGTTATTGTATTCGTTCATGGTTCAAACACGAAGACCACACATGTTATTGATCCGATGTGGCTGGTTAACTTATCTGAGTCTAACAATGATACGTTATTTACAAGTCAGATCAGGTTTGCTAACTACGAGCTTGCTATGCAGTTTCAGAAGGTTGTTCCAGAGATAAAGGATAAAGAGCTCAAGACGAGGGGGAGTTTGTTTATACATGTTTTGTACGTCTCGATCTTTATTAGGACTTTATTTTAATAGATTAGAAGTATAGGGGTTATAATGTAAATATGGTAAAAATGCCATTCGCTCTATTGTAAGTTACATTCGTTACCCAGTAACGAATGTAACACATTAGTCTAATTTTAAGCTCATTTGTTAACCTTGTTTAACGAATGAGATAACGAATGAGGGCCATTCGCTATCATTTAAATATTAACGAATAAGCATGTTTATTCGTTAAGTAATTGTAACGAATGACCTATTCGTTAAGCTAATCTTAAAGAATAGGGTCATCGTCTATATGTACCCCCTCTAATGTCTTTCATTATAACAGTTATGATTATTTCCATCTTTCCTCTCGTTACTCTGCCCGATTATCCTCTTAATACACACACTACACCTACTAAGTATATCTAGCCTAATTTTATAACGAATCAACATGAACATCGATTTAATCACAAGATCTAGATCCTTCTATGCTATCTCAAAAACTAAGGAGGAACACAAGCAGCATTTACCAACTATCTTGGAGATGTTGAGGCAAGAAAAGTTGTATGCCAAGTTGTCAAAATGTGAATTCTGGCTTTTAGAGGTTCAATTTTTAGGGAACGTTGTTAATCGGTACGGAATCCATGTAGACCCGAGCAAAATTGAAGCCATTAAGAATTGGAAAGCCCCGAAGTCACAGAAAGAGATCCGCCAGTTTTTGGGATTAGCGGAGTATTACCGGCGCTTTATCACAAACTTTTCCAGCATAGCCCAACCCTTAACCCTTTTAACCCAAAAAGATCGTGCTTATGATTGGGGAGAAGATCAAGAAGCGGCATTTCAATTGTTGAAACAGAAACTATGCCAAGCCCCAATACTGAGTCTTCTAGAGGGAACTGATGATCTGGTAGTTTATTGTGACGCGTCCTGAAAAGGTTTAGGATGCGTACTTATGCAAAGAAACAAAGTCATGGTATATGCTTCTCGACAATTAAAGGTGCACAAGAAGAATTACACCACCCATGACTTGGAACTGGGCGTGGTTATTTTCGTATTTAAGATTTGGAGGCACTATTTGTATGGCACCAAATGTACAGTATACACCGACCACAAGATCCTACAGCATTTCTGACTAGAAGGAACTGAATATGAGGCAGAGAAGATGGGTAAAACTGTTGAATGATTATGACTGTGAGATTCGATAGCATCCAGGCGAAGTTAATATAGTAGCAGATGCCTTGAGTATAAAAGACAGAATCAAACCACTGAGGGTCCGAGCACTTGGAATACCGAACAAATCCGCATTTCCCAAAATGAAGCATTAAAAGAAGATCACTTGGAAAATAAAGACTTACATGGGATCGAGCAAAACTTTGAAGAAATAACCGAAGAAATTTTATACTTCAAAAACCGAGTTTGGATCCCACTCTTAACAACTTGCGGAACTGGATCATGGACGAAGCCCATAAGTCCAAGTATTCCATCCATCCAGGAACAGATAAGATGTACAAAGACTTGAAAGGGTATTATTGGTTGCCCGATATGAAGAAGGATATAGCTACATATGTCGGTAAATGTTTAACTTGTTCGAGGATTAAGGCTGAATATCAAAAACCTTCGGGAATGTTGCACTTTCCTAAAAACCTCCCGAGAAAACGATGTAATATGGGTGATAGTTGACCGATTAACCAAACCCGCACATTTCCTTCCGATTCGTACCACTTCCACCACTGAAAAACATGCTCACATTTACATCAACGAAATCGTATCCCGACATGGCGTACCCGTTTCAATCATCTCTGATCGTGATAGCCATTTCACCTCTCATTTCTGGCAAGCTGTACATGATGTGTTGCAAAAGACACGTATTTTCCGCACCGTTTATCCACGTATTATACTATATTTTATATGTTTTTACTTGATTTATATAGGTTTTACATAGTTTTAATAATCATGTAGGTTTTGGGTAAAAGAAAGAAAGAAACCGAGCTTTACGAGGAGCTTAAAGGCCTTTTACGCATGGGATTTCAAGAAACAAATCAAGGCCTGGCCCAATTACATGTTAGACAAGCCCAAGTTTTATACCAATTACAATATAAAAAAAAAATAAAACCCTGTGGTGGCAGCTTCAGTTGCGATCAGCCAGAAGGAGCAGCAGGGAAAAAGGTTTTTTGCAAGCTAGGTCTTGGAGTTTTTGACGGCTAGGAAAGAAGAAGAACACAAGAACAAGCCTAGAGGACGTTTATCACCGGTCTTTACAGCCAAGGAGCACCCCCATAATCATCTTATATCCTTTCTTGTTAAACCTTGTTCATCACTTTTATTGTTCTTGATCAATTGTTGAATTGTTTTACAATTGCTTAAGAGATTGAATTGTTTATGAGTAGAATTAATTGTTGGATCATTATTATGATGATTGGTATGAGTTATAAAATGTTTTTATTGAATGCTAGCTGCTGTCCAATTATGATTCTCGGCTAAACTTGTTAGTTCTACCTAGGGATGATGTTAATTGTTAGGTTTTGATGAGTTATTTGGATTGTTTGATCGATAGACGTATATTGTTATTGTAAGTTTGATTTAGACATAAAATATGTTGTGTTTAGTGGCTGGAAATATATCAAATTCATTGCTTAAACCCCTTGTGTCGGTTGATTAGTTTTGTATTGATTTATCGGTGCTTGTTTGATTCTAGACTTTGTGTTTAGGGTTCGTTTGCGGTAGGTACCACCGTAGGGTTTTGTTGCATGATTTATTGGATTAAGTACAGCGGTTAGACACCTTCTTTGAGACCGAGAGGTGATAAGAAGTTAGGGTCGTCTCATTACCTTTGCATGCTAGAATAAGAATTGCGCGAGAGCGAGTTTGTTTCTTGTCAGGTTTAGGTGTTTTGAGCGACTAGTTGATCTATTTTGGTTTAAGTTGAATTGTTCCTCTATCCTTGATTGTGTAGTATTCATTGCCATTAGGGTCGAGTGTTGGTGAGACCAAGAGGTGATCCATCATTAGAACACGTTTGCAATTGTTTCCCAGTTTAGTCGTTTTAGTCGATTTTGAGTAGTTTAGGCTTGCTGAGTGAGACCGAGAGGTGATCTAGTGAGCCCAAGCGATCCTTAGTCGTGTCATCTTTAGGAACCGGTGTCTAGATATCATTCAATCCATTAGCTTGTTAGGCCTACAGTTTGATTCAGACCTAGGTAGACGTTTTTCTCCATTCGAAGTTAACACAGTTAGTTTCCCGTTAAATTTTGTATTTTAGGTAACTTTTGTCAGTCAGTCTAGTTAGTCCAGTTAAGTAATTAAAAATAAAAAAATCAACTAAATATTATTCTTAGGTAGGTCTTGTCTAGGGTTAGTAATCTTTAGCGTTCTTACGCGTCCACGTGTTCGATACTCAGACTTCCTAGGTCTATACTACTTGCGATCACTACACTTGCCGGTTGTGTGTGGTTCTAGGATTTCCATTTTAATATTAAAGCTTAGTTGTGAGGGTCATTGTTATAGGGTTATTCGACACACATCAGTACAAGAAGCCTTGGGAACCCGAATTGACCTAAGCATCGCCTACAATCCCCAAACCGACAAAAAATCCGAGCAACCCATCCGAACTCTAGAAGATTTACTTCGCGCTTGTGTCCTAGACTTTGTGGAAATTGGGACCAACATCTTCCACTGGTAGAGTTTTCATATAATAATAGCTATCATATTAGGATACAAGCGGCACCATATGAAGCACTGTACGGGCGTAAGTGTAGATCTCAACTGTGCTGGACCGAAGTTGGAGACACCCAAATCACCCGATCTGATTTGATTCAAGAAACCACTGACAAAATCCGTAAAATCACAAACAAATTAAAAATCACCCGAGACCGACAGAAAAGCTATGCTGACGTTCGTAGAAAACCGTTATCCTTTGAAATAGGTGATAAAGTTTTCTTAAAAGTATGCCCTTGGAAAGGCGTCATTCGATTCGGTAAAACCGGTAAACTAGCTCCACGAAACATTGGACCGTATGAAGTTATTTCTAAGATCGGCCCTGTAGCCTACCGAATGAAACTTCCTCCAGAGCTGAGTTCTATTCACGATGTCTTCCACATTTCGAACCTGAAAAAGTGCCTTACCGACAAAACCGAAATCGTACCACTAAAAGACTTAAACATAAACGAGAAACTAAACTTCATAGAGGAACTAGTGGAAATACTAGAGGGGAAAATAAAACAATTAAGACATAACAAAATTTCTCTAGTCAAAGTTCGGTGAAATTCAGAACGGGGACCCGAATTCACGTGGGAGCGAAAATCTGAATTTAATAAGAAATACCCGCACTAGTTTCCAAATAAGGACAAAGTTGAATAATCGAATTTCGGGGATGAAATTTTCTAACAGGGGGAGAATGTGACTATTGAGACAAAACCAGGTACAGCTCAGTACGTGTTTATCGATTAAGCGAATAAACACTTATTTCGTAACGATCGAACGATTAACCGAATGGGTCTGGTTATGACCCAGATATCCTCGGGGGGCAATCTATAAGTGATATATGATTAATATAAGCTAATATATCAGTATTATGGCCTTAATTCAATAGCAAACAAGTTAAACGAAAACATGCTCGTTTAACTACACGCTATAGATTTAAACGTGAAAGATAGTTACAAACCAAGCATTGTATCATCCGCTAAGCTGAAAAAGGCTTACCAAACACTTATTTGAAATGTTTTAAGCGATCCCTGAAAATATTTTCAAATTTTACAAACGTATAATATGTTTCTATAAATTTACACAAAAATAACCGAAACACACTAGTTTTCGCACTGTTTGACGCACCAAATATTTTTTTCGCGCCAAAAACTGAACCCGAAATAAATTTGGACTTGGCTTTTCACATTTGGGCTTGTAGATCCATATTATTGGGCTAAAATGGGCCTAAAATGGGCCCTTGTAGATTCTCGGTCGCTAGAAAGGGGAGTCCACCCCATTTGTTGTATAACTTCTTAAATCAGCTAGGTTTTAACATCATTTTCATAATATTACAAGTCCAAAGCAGCTGCAAAGTGTTTCCACCAGATTTCTTCAAGAACCATAGGTATTTTGCTTAATTTCATCATTTTTTATATGATTTAATTATGTTTTACACCATATAAACAAGATTTAATTGCAAAAAATCATTCCTAACCATGAAAAAATCATAAAAATGGTCCATAAACATGTTTTGATCATACACGTGATAAGGAACCAGGTTTGATAGTTTTTTGGCCATAAACACGGATTATAGGGTTTAAACGGCATTTTTACGGTTCAAAAGTTCGGTTTTATAACCTATGTGAAACCCTAAGTTAAGGGGCTGTTGTACTGATAAAAATTCCTTGGTTTGGGATATACGACTTGTATCTAGCTTTCATAGGAGCTCAAGAACCCGAAAACTTGATTAGAAGGGCAAAAACGAACCAAAACAACAAAGGTAATATCGAATCACTCGTTTACGGGTTGTTTAGCTTAAGGTTGTGATGTGCATATTTTTAGGTTATGAAATTTTTCAGGGACATTTGGGACCATATATATGATTCCCTGTTCAAATTTGGTAATTTTTCGACCATCTGATAATATTTGGCGAATTTATTACCGAATTGGGATATTTATGGGAAAATAGGTAAACTGCTTGAAAAAATATGAATTTTGTGGGGAAGTCAGATTTGGTATATTTTGATCATATATGAAATTTGGAATCATTCGGAAAAGCCTAAGTGTGTTTTATGCATTTGCGTTCAAATGAGTTTTTATAGTCGTTTTTGGCCCGAAAAGAATATTGAACAAGGTTTTTATATTCTGGAGTTGATACAGATGGTTTTGGGATATAATTTGAGAATCCAGGAATTTTTGTAGAATTTTTGGAAATCGTTTGGGATAAACGGACGATTTTCAGGCTAAATATAGCAGGTAAAATGAATTTTTATAAATTAATAAACCCGTAAATAATTCCATAAATATTTTTATAAAAATTTACATATTTTATTTGATAAGTGCCTAAATTTTGATAATTTAATGATTAACGGTTAATTAATTATGCTAATTTGAAAATTAAACAAATTCAATTCCGATAAAAAACGGCAAGTTCATGATTAACGAACCTGCGGGAATATCAGAACACCAAGAGTGATCAGAAATCATACTTTTGGATTAATTAAGTAAAAACGAACTTTTTATGAGAAATCCGGACAATTTGGATAAATTGTGCGCATTTTTGTTCAAAACAAACCGAATAAACGGAAACGAGCCCCGTAGTGAATCCAGAACCCAAATGAGTGATCTTTCTTTATAACTTAATCATTTTATTAACCAATACATATACCCAAGCTTACTTCCCCATAACTATTTTCTGAACTCATAAACGAATAACTTGGCCCAGCTGAGAAAACGGGGAAACTAAGCCAAGTTCGATTTTAGTATTAGATATTGAACAACATCACAACCTAAGCCTATTGACAATTTTTGGGCGTACTAGCTATACTTAGATTAGATATACAGCCTAGTTTAGTATTGGGATTATAATAATATTAAATATTAATATTATTATAGTATTAATTATAGGGACTAGTGATTACAAGTCAAACAAACCTCGAACTGACGTGCTACTGAATACTGAGTAAACCGTGAGTTTCATGACCCCTATCTTTAAACAGTTTTACGAACTTTTGGGCGTGAAAAACATGTTTGATTGCATATACATATCTAAAACAGATGCACGCAGCAAAAACAGTCAAGGCTTCACTATAGCTTAGCATAATTACATCATTTACATACATACATACTTATATCATAATTACAAGTGTTAACTTGTGAATATTCATAACTGTTTTCTTGAAACTCGTGAAACTCAACAACTCTAGTAGTTGACCTATTTTAAACTGCTTTTCAGGTATACCAAAGTTGGAATGATTTGGTGACTTGCTACGTGAACAAGGTGTGGTTGATGTTATGTGAATAGAAGCAAGGGTGTTAGTAGTAAGATTAATTAGTTTAACGAACTACTTCTATTTGTATCGCCTAGATCGTAAAAC
This sequence comes from Bidens hawaiensis, assembly GCF_021521415.1. Lineage (NCBI taxonomy): Eukaryota > Viridiplantae > Streptophyta > Magnoliopsida > Asterales > Asteraceae > Bidens > Bidens hawaiensis. The sequence goes on along the minus strand of NW_027491284.1, from coordinate 1,769,219 downwards.
GATGATTGAACAATATAATGTAATTGTAAATTAGTTTGTAATTTTTCCTTATAAGCAATGTGGTTGATATCAGAGGTGTCTGTTACATTCCATACTCTGATCATTCAACACTTCATTCTCAACCAAATTATCAACACAATCATTCACTTTGTCCTCAACCCCTTTAACCACATTCTTAGCATGGTCACTTTTATTAATCCTCATCCACCTTTTCACCTAAAACTTTTTGATTACCCTCATCAACCATTTCTGCCACATTCGCTTGAAACACCATGTTTAAATTAAAACCTTCATCCATTTGAGCTGTAGCAGCCTTTTGTTGTGAGGTTGATGCCTCTGTAGGTTTATTGCTTTTTGATGATTCTGCCTCGGGACAATGATATATTGCTAGCTTGTAGTAATATCTTCCAAAGGGATTAGCTGCATTATCATCCGCATTTTTGCTGATACACTCCCGTTTGAAGTGTGCTTTTTCTTTGCACCAAAAGCATCTCACCTTAGATTATCAAAACCCAACTATGATGTCGAATCATCAAGCACATTTCTTCCAATTATTTCATTGACCCTTTATGCTCTCCTTATCACACTTGCCATGCACCACCTTATATCTATCATTTCCATTTCTTCTGGATCAATTTGATCATAGTCCTCTTTTGTCATGTTATAATTGCCTATACGACCCGCAACCAAACACTCATATGACTCTAAAATAGATCTAAGAAATAACATGTGTTCCTTTACAGTTTCAGTGGTCAGGTTTCCTGTATGCTTCAGATTTACAGCTATGTTACACTGTATAATATCAGAATCTTGTTTGCTCGAGCCTTGAGACACTGGAATTGTTCCTGAATAACTACTACTGTAATATGGAGTAGTAGGACCATCGGTTACACATGCTTGTCCAGTCTACTCCGCACAAAAAGCTGTGGGAATCTTAGGGTTTGATGAAGCAACAAATTGTGAACCTTTGAAATACAAACCAACATCTTGTGAGATTGATGTTGATTTCATCTTTTTCTTTTTCCTAAGCACCAGTTCGTGTGCTTCAAGCTTTTCAATAAATCTTGCAAGGTTCAGCTGGGCATATGCAACAAGATTTGACTATTGAATCATTATGAATGTGTTCCACTCTTCAGGCAGTGCATCAGCCACTTTATCTATATACACGTAATCAGGCTTGTCATTGCCTAATCTCTTCATTTCATTAACCAAATGACAATATCTCTCAACCAACTATGCAAAGGTTTCCCCCTTGATTTGTGTAAAGATATCAAATTCTTTATTCAGTAATCCCATCTTACTATTCCTCATGTTAGTGTTTTCTCTGTCTTTATTTAAAAGAGCTTGACAAATAGAGTAGCACGAGACATTGTGTTGCAACAGTTGAAAAATTTATGCTTTAATGGCTTGTTGAAACAAATTCAACATCTTATTTTCTCTTAGAAACTGATTTTTGTCACCATCAGCAATCCATCACAACCTATAGTTGCTCAACAGCCTTCTACGTCTCATAATTTAAAGCTTGAATGTAAGTTTCAAACTTGTCAACCCAAGACGGATAATCTTCCATACGAAGAAGCTTCGGAGGCTTGTTTGAGGTTCCTATTTCATTCTCGAGGTTAATGTTCTGATCGATTTGACATCTTGTTTGAACTCCAGCACTCAAATCTCAAATTATTTTATCCTCAGGATGGTAGGATAAAGTTCTTGGCACCACTTTTGTAGATACTGACACCTCAGATTTAAGATTTTTTAAATTCTCTTCAGCAGCAATGATGGATGTACAGATAGCTTCGATAATCTCCTCATCTGATTCACCATTGTTATCAAACACAGGAGTAGTCTCTGGTACATCATTAGACTGAACATGATCTGGTACTTCTTGAGGAACAGACGTAGGAACTTCAGGCATTGTTACATAGTCTTCTGATAACTATTGATTGCATAACATCGTCAAAGTCTCATCAGAAAGAACTTCCTCAGGGAGTTTGAAACACTCCTAAGGGCTTTCATAGTCAAAAAGCATAGAATCTCCTGGTCGTTGAACGGTAGGAGTATATCTTTTGCAATCAACATTTTGAACTTGGACAATCTTGTGAAGGCTAGGAATGTATACACGTCTTAGTGGACTAGCATACCCCACGAAGAAACATTTGACTGATTTGGGACCAAATTTGCCACTCAGTTCACGAACGGTGCACGTTGATCCAAACGGTTCAATCCACTTAAGATTAGGTTTTTGACGATTTAGTAGCTCGAAACACGTCTTGACGAATTTCTTAATTGTAAGCACCCGGTTAAGTGTATAACAAGCTGCCGCTACTGCTTCCGACCAAAAATTCACATGTAACTATGAATCACAGGGCATAGTTCGAGCTGTTTCAATCAAGGTTTGATTCTTTCATTCAGCAACCCCAATCTGTTGTGGAGTATACGGTGCACTGAATTCATGAAGAATCCCCCAGTCATTACAGTACTCAAGCATCTTGTTGTCACTTCTTATTCGCCGAATCGGTAGATTGTACAAATTCTCCAGCTTTTTAAATAAGATCATTAGGGAATCATACATCTCATCCTTTGATTCCAAAAACATTACCCACGAGAATCTTGAATAATCATCGGTAACCACAAGACAATAGAGTTTTCCAATGATACTTTTGAGATTCACCGGACCAAACAGATCCATATGGAGACGTTTGAATGGAAAGTTAATGGTATTGACACTTTTCTTCGGATGTGATTTCTTTGTCTGTTTTCCATTTTTACAGTCCAAGCACTCTTCATTTAACTGAAAATTTCTCAAATTCACTCCCTCTACCAAGTTCTTATGAACCAGATGGTTCATCTTCCTCACACTGATATGTCCCATCCTTCGATGCCATAAAACCGAATCTCGTTCTGATGCTCTAGAGATGAAACATTGAGCAGACCCCGAAGATGTTGATGCCATACTCATATTCATGACATAAAGATCATTCTCTCGAAGAGCACACATAAGAATCCATTTTTCAGAAATTTTGAAACACGGTTTCAAAATTAAACATTCTTTGTCAATGAAATGTGCAGAGAAGGTTTTATCACAAATTTGTAAGATGCTTAGCAAATTGTTCTCCCATTCTGAAATGTAGTTGACGTTCTCAAAAGTGACGTTTCCATTCTTCAGTGTGCCTTCCTCGACAATTTGACCTCCTTCGTTTCCCGCAAAACCGACATACCCTCCATGAATAGATTTGGTATCTTTGAGTAGATGAAGATTACCCCTCATGTGCCTAGAAGCTCCACTATCCATTATCCTACGAGAATCGTGAGATCTTGGAAGCACCTGCACATACAATAAACATTTTAGTGAAAAGGAAACCCAAGTTTTCTTGGTCTTGGGATGTTTGATGTTTTTATACAACAACCTAACATCATCAATATCGGAATCACAAGATAATAAATCCTCACTGGTTACTTATGTATCAGATTCAATTTTTGTTTTCTCAACAACCTCTGTTGGTTTAATAACAGTTTTAGCCACCCAATTTTGACCTACAGCTTGTTTCTTGATGTAAAAAGAGGTTTGAGTTGTTTTTGCAACATTTGTTTTAATCATTTCACTTTTAACCGATTCACCATATTTCAGAATTTTCACAGGTTCGGGAACACATAACGATTTATTCTTATTCTTGTAACCCAAACCTGGTTTCTTGGTGACTGACTTTTGAGTTGGAGCATGATCATTCTTAAATCTATTGGGACATGCATAGAAAACACGCCCAATTTCATTACAATAAAAACAACGTCTCTGATCAACAAACTTGTTAACCTGAGATGTCATTTCAAATTGTTCACGCTCAACCTTTTGTTGATAAAACTCTCGGTTTGATTGATTTCTAAAATTGGCTTCCTTTTCAGATTCCGTGGTATTACCATGAACAAAAACAATCTTCTTAACATGAGTTGGTTTATCACGATGAGATTGCTTATAATAAAAACTTTTCTTAGCAAATCTCTTCGTGCCAACATGATTCTCTTTTTCTAAAACATGATTATTAATCTTTTCTTCAGTTAACACAAATTCTGCAACTTTGATTCCAGTTGTCATATCTCAACCAGAACTGTCATTATCCACACAATCATCTTCAACACAATCATCATCACAAAATGAAGTAGAGTCTCAACTTCAACATTTAGTGCCCTTTTGAAACCCTTAGGTTTCATAGGAATATAAGCATTCCACATAGGTGGAGGCACAGCATGACAATCCACACTTGATGCTATGTTCCCATTCACATCATCCTCGGATTTTGATGTGGTTCCAGGCATAATGTGATTAAGAACATAAGACGAAGTAGCATAACTCACCAATTTTACGTTTACTCTTTCTGTTTCAAACTTGAGTGTTTGCAACTCAAGTTTGAGAGCTGCGTTGTCATCAATATGTCTTTTAATGACAATTTGTTTATTCTCAACAGTATGTTTTAACATTGAAATTATCTTTTGATTCTGTTGGGTATTTGCCCACAAATTCTTTTCACATTTTTGCAATTTCATATAAGCCTCATTAACTTTTTTAAGATCTAACAAAGCTTGGTCATAATGTCTTTTCAACTCTTTAATTTCAAGTGTTTTAAAATCACACTCATTACATGGCAATTCACACTTTTCACATATATTCGAGTTTAGAGTTACCTGATGTACCATGAGTGCCTGATCTGCTGGTCGTATAGGAAATTATAACATGACAAAAGAGGAATACGACCAAATTAATCCAGAGGAAATGGAAATGATTGATATACGGTGGTCCATGGCAAGTGTGATAAGGAGAGCACAAAGGTTCAAGGAAATCACTCGATGAAATGTTCTAGATGGTTCGACGTCAAAATTAGGTTTTGATAAATCTAAAGTGAGATGTTTTCGTTGTAAAGAAAAATGACACTTCAAGAGGGAATGCACAAGCAAGAATGTGGAGGATAATGCTGCAAATCCCTTTGGGCGGGATTACTACAAGCAAGCAATATATCATCGTCCCGAGCGAGGGTCATCAAAAGGCAAGAAAATGACTGAAGCGTCAACCTCACAACAAAAGGCTGCTACAGCTCAAGTAGATGAAGGTTTCAATTGGAACTCGGTGTTCCAAGCAAATGTGGCGGAAATGGTTGATGAGGGTAAGCAAAAGGGTATGGTTGAAACAGTGGTTGAGGATAAGATTGAGAATGTGATTGTGGATAAGGTTAAGAATGTTGTTAAAGGGATTGAGGACATAGTGGATGAGTTCGTTGAAAATGAAGTGGTTAATGATCAAGGTATGGACAGAGGTTTCAAGGATGAGAATGAAGAAAGTGATAAGGTTGTTGAAGAAATTGTTCAAAGTACTTCAGATGATGAACTTCCACGAACATATGACAAAACTTCACGAAGTTCCTTCTGACTATCTGATTTCTTTATTTCCACCTGATATCATAGAAAGTTTTTCAGTTTGGTTTAATGGAGAAAAAGTACCTCATGGGAAGATGGACTTTGGAGATGAAGAAGATGTGATAATTCCTGAAGACAAAGTTTCCAGTGATGAGGAGAAATCTGATGAAGTAAAAGATGAGTTCTTTGAAGGTTTGGTGGAAGAAGTCACCGATGAAGATTCTGAAATTTCAAGTGAAGAATGTTCTCCAACAGATCAGGTACTCATGGCACATCAGGTAACTCTCAACTCAAATATCTGTGAAAATGTGAATTGCCATTTGATGAGGGTAATTTTAAGTCACCTGAAATTAAAGAGTTAAAAAGACAGTACGATCAAGCGTTATTAGATCTTAATAGAGTTAATGTGGCTTATAGGAAATTGCAAAAATGTGAAAAGAATTTGTGGGCAAGTATTCAACAAAATCAAAAGACAAATTCTATGCTAAAACATACCGTTGAAGATAAACAAATTGCCATTAACAGACACATTGATGAAAATGCATCTCTCAAACTTGAGTTGCAAGCACTCAAGATTAAGATAGAAAGGGTAAACTTGAAATTGGTGAGTTATGCGGCTTCATCATTTATTCTTGATTACATTATGTCAAAAGCCAAGGTTGATGTTTAATGAGAACACAACATAAAGTGTGGATTATCTTTTTGTGCCTCCACCTATGTGGAATGCTTATATTCCGAACAAACCTAAGGGTTTGAAAAAGGCACTGAATGTGGAAATTGAGACTCCATTGCATGATACCCCTGAGTATGGTAATGATAATTGTGTTGAATCTGAAAACTCTGAAAATGAGAGTTCTGGTTGTGACATGACAACCGAAATCAGAGTTGCAGAAGTAGTGTCGACTGAAGAAAATGTTGAAATTAAGAATTTTGACATGGTTAATAATCAGGATTCTAAAAGGGAAAATCAGGTTAACATGAAGAGATTTGCAAAGACAAGCTTTTATCACAAGCAATCTCATCGTGTTAAACCAAATCCTATTGTCTTTGTGCATGCTTAGACCTCGTAATCTAAAAAGGAAGCTGTTTTCAGAAACCAAACAAACCGAGAGTTTTATCAACAAAAGGCCGAGCGTGAGCAATCTAAAATACCATCTCAGGTTACGAAGTTTGTTGACCGGAGACGTTGTTTCAATTGTAATGAACTTGGGCATGTTTTCTATGCATGTCCCAACCGATTTAAGAATGGTCATGCTCCATGTCAAAAACCATTCACAAAGAAACCAGGCCTAGGTTATGTGATTGAGAGGAAACAGATGGTTGTTCCAGAAACTAAAAATCTTGAAACGTGATGAGTCGGGTAAAATTGATGAAAAAGTTTCAAAGATAATTCAGACATCCTTTTACAACAAAAGGCAAGCTGCTGGTCAAAAATGGGTGGCGAAAACTATTGTTAAACCACTAGAGATTGTTGAGAAAGTGATAACTGAATCTGAGACACAAGCAACCGGTGAAGATTTTTTGTCTTGTGATTCAGATATTGATGATTTTAGGTTGTTGTATAAAATTTCAAACAACCCAAGAACAAAAATGCTTGGGTTTCCTTGTTTCATTAAAACTATTTACTGTATGTGCAGGGGCTCTCCAAGATCTCACAATTCTCTTTGGATAATGGATAGTGGAGCCTCCAGGCACATGACGGGTACTCTCCGTCTTCTTAAAGATGTCAGAACTATTCATGGAGGGTATGCCGGTTTTGCGGGAAACCAAGGAGGACAAATTGTTGGGAAAGGTACATTGATGAATGGAAAAGTCACATTTGAGATGTCAACTACATTTTAGAACTGGAGAATAATTTGCTGAGTATATCACAAACTTGTGATAAAAACTTCTCTACACATTTCACAGACCGAGAGTGTTTAATTTTGAAAACGGGTTTCAAAATTCCTGAGAAATGGATTCCTATGCGTGCTGCTCGAGAGAATGATCTTCATGTCATGAATATGAATACAGCATCAACATCGTCGAGATCTACTCAATGTTTTATTTCTAGGGCATCAGAACGAGTGTCAGTTTTATGGCAACGAAGAATGGGACATATCATTGTGAGGAAGTTGAATCATCTGATTCATAAAAACTTGGTGGAAGGAGTGAATGTGAGAAATTTTCAGTTAAATGAAGAGTGTTTGGACTGTAAGAAGGGAAAACAAACAAAGAAACCACATCCGAAGAAAATTGTTAATGCCATCAACTTATAGATTCGTATGGATCTATTTGGTCCGATGAATGTCAAAAGTTTCACAGGAGAGCTTTATTGTCTTGTGGTTACCGATGATTATTTGAGATTTTCATGGGTAATGTCTTTGGAATCAAAGGATGAAACGTTTGATTCCCTAATGATCTTATTCAAAAAGCTAGAGAATTTGTAAAATCTACCAATTTGGCGAGTAAGAAGTGACAATGGAACGAAATTCAAGAACAACAAATGCTTGAGTACTGTAATGACCGAGAGATTCTTCATGAATTCAGTGCACCGTACACTCCATAACAAAATGAGGTCACTGAGAGAAAGAATCGAACCTTGATTGAAATAGCTCGAACTATGCTCTCTAATTCAAAATTACCAATGAATTTTTGGTCAGAAGCAGTAGCTGTAGCTTGTTATACACTTAACCGGGTGCTTACAGTCAAGAAATTTGGCTAGACGTGTTTCGAGCTACTTAGTCGTCGAAAACATAATCTGAAGTGGCTTGAACCGTTTGGATCAACGTGTATTGTTCTTGAACCAAGTGGCAAATTTGGCCCCAAATCTGTTGAAGGATTCTTTGTGGGTATGCTAGTCCATAAAGATGTGTATATATTCCTAGTCTCCACAAGATAGTCCAAGTCCAAAATTTTGATTGTCAAAGATATACTCCTACCGTTCAACGACCAGGGGATTCTAGGCTGTTTGATTACGAAAGCCTTTGGAAAAGTTTCAAGCTTCTTGAAGAGGTTCTTTCTGATGAGACTCTGACGATATTATACAATCAACAGTTATCAAAAGACTATGTATCAAAACCTGAAGTTCCTGTGTTTGTTCCTCAAAATGTACCAAATCATGGTCAATCTGATGACATGCCAGAGACTGCTCCTATTTTTTATGACTATGGTGAATCAGATGAGGAGATTATTGATGTTATTTCTCCATCCATCATTGCTGCCGAAGAGAATGTAAACAATCTCCAATCTGAAGTGTCAGTACCTACAGAAGTGGTGCCAAGAACTTTATCCTACCATTCTGAGGATAACATCATGGGAGATTTGAATACTGGAGTACAAACAAGACGTCAAATTGATCAGAATCTCCAGTGTTTTTACTCAAAGGTATCTCCTTTACAAAATCAATTCTCATTCAAGTGTTTTATTTTGCAAATCGAACCTAAAACGTACAAAGAAGCCCTGACCGAGGAGAGCTGGGTAAATGCGATGCAAGAGGAACAATTACAATTTGAAAAACTCGGGGTGTGGAAGTTGGTTAATTTGCCAGAGGACAAGAAGCAGATTAACACCAAATGGGTGTTCAAGTGTAAAAGGGACGAGAATAGAATTATTGTTAGAAACAAAGCAAGACTTGTTTTTTTGGGTTTTAACCAGAGGCAAGGTATCGACTACAACGAGGTTTATGCACCAGTTGCAAGCCTAGAAGCTATTAGGATCTTTCTGGCCTTTGCTTCTTGGAAAGCTTTCAAAGTTTATCAGTTGGATGTGAAGTCAGCATTTCTTAATGGGATGATTAGTGAAGAAGTCTACGTGGGACAACCACCGGGGTTTGTCGATCCCATCCACAAAGACAATGTGTATCCCTTGATAAAGCCCTCTACGGTCTCCATCAGGCCTCGAGAGCCTAGTATGAGACGTTGTCCCAACATCTTTTGGACAACGGGTTTATCAGAGGATCCGTCGTCTCTACACTCTTCACCAAATTCGTTGATGGACATCTAATAATCCTACAGATATATGTCGATGATATCATTTTTGGGTCGACAAACGATGTTCAGTGCAAGCAGTTTGAAGAAGTAATGAAGAAGAAGTTTGAAATGAGTGCAATGGTGAGATGAAATTCTTTCTTAGACTTCAAGTAGAATAGTTGTCAGATGGTATCTTTATCCATCATACCAAGAACGTCAATGACGTATTGGCGAAGTTCAACATGACTGATGCATCGGATATCAGTACTCCTCTACCATTGAATCATGGTATCGGTCCTGATCCCAACGGGGAAAAGGTTGACCAAACAATATACCAATACATGATAGGCTCGTTGATGTACCTTACTACTTCTCGGCCAGACATCATGTATGCCACATGTTTATGCACCTGATATGAATCGAAACCGAAGGTCTCACATCTCATGATCGTCAAAAGAATTCTACGTTAACTCAAGGGATGTCTGGGGGTCAGTCTCTGATATTCAAAAGACGATGAGTTTGTGCTGAGGGCATACTCAGATTCAGATTATGGAAACTGTAAGCTAAATGCCAAATTTACAACGGCAGGGTGTCAGTTCTTCGGCAAGCGTCTTGTCACCTGGCAATGCGAGAAACAAACCACAGTTTCGTTGTCTACATGTGAAGCTGAGTATGTAGCTGCTTCCAGTTGATGTTCTCAGGTTCTTTGGATACAACAGATGCGGGACTACGGTTTGAATTTACTTACTACCCTATCTTCGTAGATAAAAATGCAGCTATTTCCATAACTAAGAATCCGGTAAATCACTCTAAAACTAAGCATATTGAAATACGGTATCCCTTCATTCGTGATTGCTACGAAAAGAAGTTGATTACCGTTGATAAACTTCACACCGATGAACAAAAAGCAGATCTTTTCACAAAGCTTTTGATAAATCACAATTTCATTACTTATTAAAACTTAATGGTTTAAAAGTTTTGGCCAGTGTTGATAAGTGGATTACTAAGATAACAGGTGTGTTGGATACCTTGTGATCCCAAAAATCAGAGTCAAAATTTTCTTTTGTAAATTATTTTTGTATAATTTTTTATTTTAGGGGGAGAAAGTTTCATGAAAAATCAAAAACATTGAAAAATTTGAAAAAGTCAAAAACAATATTAAATTTAAAAATGTCAAAAACATTAAAAATTATTGCTCATCAGAAAATGAGTTTTTGAAGCAAAAAGGGAAGATGATAGTATATTGATCATTTGGTCCCATATCCAGTAAAAAAAATAGGCATAAAAGGCTGTGTGCCTAACTGTATTAGTGCTTTGGTAGGCCTTTCAAACAAACAAGGAAAATTATGTGATATAAACCTAAATACAACCGAATCTATTGGGAAACATGATGTGTGTCTAATAACCCTATAAATATGACCCTCACACTAAGCTTTAATATTAAAACGAAAATCCTAAAACCACACACAACCGGCAAGTGTACCGATCGCAAGTAGTATAGACTTAGGAAGTCCGAGTATCGAACACGTGGACACGTCAGAACGCTAAAGATCACTAACCCTAGACAAGACCTACCTTAGAATAATAATTATATTGATTTTTGATTTTTAAATACTTAACTGAACTAACTAGACTGACTACCAAAACTTACCAAAAATAGAAAACTTAACGGGAAACAAACAGTGTTAACTTAGGAATGGAGAAAAACGTCTACCTAGGTCTGAATCAAATTGTAGGCCTAACAAGCTAATGGATTGAATGATATCTAGACACCGGTCCCTAAAGATGGCACGACTAAGGATCGCTCGGGCTCACTGGTTTACCTCTCGGTCTCACACAACAAACCCTAACTACTCAAAATCGGCTAAAACGACCAAACCGGAAAACAATTGCTAACGTGTTCTAATGAAGGATCACCTCTCGGTCTCACCAACACACGACCCTAATGGTAATGAATACTACAAAACCAAGGATAGATGAACAATTCAACTTAAACCAAAATAGATCAACTAGTCGCTCAAAATTCCTAAACCTGACAAGAAACGAACTCGCTCTCGCGCAATCCTTATTCTAGCATGCAAAGGCAATGAGACAACCCTAACTTTCTATCACCTCTCGGTCTCAAGGAAGGTGTTTAACCGCTGTACTTAATCCAAATAATCACGCAACAAAACCCTACGGTTGTTCCTATCGCAAGCAAACCCTAAACATAAAGTCTAGAATCAAACAATGCACCGATCAATAAATACAAAACTAATCAATCAACACACGAGGTTTATGCAATGAATCACCAAAATTTCCAGCCCTTAAACACAACCTATTTCATGTCTAAATCAAAGTTTACAATAGCAATTCAAGTCTATCAATCAAACAATCCAAAAAGCTCATCAAACACTAACAAGAATCATCATTCCTAGGTAGAACTAACAAGTTTAGCCAATAATCATCTTTGGACAGCCATGAACATTAAATAAAAGAATAATTAAACTCATCTTAAACATCGATTCAAACATTCAATAACCAATACTAATCAATAACAAGTCAATATCCCAAGTAATTGCAAAACTACTAATCAATTGAACAAGTAAATCAAAGTATATGAACAATGAAAAAGATGTAAGGATATGAATGAATTCCGGGCTGTTCTTGGCTGCTACAACTAATGAAAAACCTTACCGAGGCTTGTTTCTTGTGTCTTCTTCCTTCCCTATTCGCTACACGATCAAACCCTAGCTCCAAAAAACTTTTTCTCTTTTTCTTTCTTTCCTCCTGCTGCCGATCGGAACCTGTTCACAGCCCTAGGGTTTTTATTTTTTTTTATATAATATAATATAATATGGTCTTGGGCCTCCATGTTGCATACGGGTCAGGCCTTGAGTTGTTTACTTGAAAACGTATGCGTAAAATGCTCGTAGAATGCTCGAAAAGTCCCGGTTTCTTCCTTTCTTTTACCCAAAACCTACAAGATTAATAAATGTGTGTAAAACCTATCTAAAACAAGTTAAAACATATAAAATATAATATAATACGTAGATAAAACGTGCGGAAAATACGAGTGTTTTACAACACATCAAATATCCCCACACTTAAGACTTTTTCGTACCTGAAAAAGATTACTACACAAGATCATATCCGAGTTCAACCGACAACTCTTGGTTTTATTTATTTACTATTATTATTAATATTTTTTTTCTGTTTTTTAAAATATTATAACAAATGACCCGTTACCCAAATATTTCTTCCAACTTTCACCTAATAAGCTAGATCAGGTCGATTGCCGGTATTGCTGTCCACTTTAAACCCATGCCCCTAATACTTACCGAGGCAAATAAGGTGTGACGATTCTATTAATTTGTATGACTAAGTGGAACCAACACCTAAAAGCCTTGCTGCCACTTCACCAATTCCATTATGGTTTTACCGGGCCGAGCCACCCCAACTTTACTTAAACCTTTTGCCACATGATTAAAACATTTCGACTCAAATACAATCCTATAAACTCTAGCTTGGTCAAGATCGACCGACAATAGTTTCCTTCCTGGTGGTTTCGATTTAAAATAATTTTTTTTCTGCCTTTGGCTTTTTTGCATTTTTTTTTATACCATGTTGGACGAAACTACAGAAATGCATCAAGGCTCAGATCTGCACCACCGCGCAATAGAGGGCCGAGCAAAACTGTCTTCTGCTAGCATCAACGTTCAGGTCTGTGCCACCGCGCAACAAAGTACGGAGCTTCACAGGAATAGACACATATACAAAAGATTATAATATACAGACGATCATGCGACTCGAGGCTTGAGTATGACCCGGCTTTTCATTCCAGTCCTGTCACGAGCTTAGTTAAACAAACAAAACCCCTAAGATGTTTCCCACTATAGTCAGGCCATTTAAGGAGTTCAATTAGGTCAACAACCAAACCGCCCTTTCATTCTTAAAGGCTGAGCCTACCGACACACGATTACTGAGTTTAAACCGTTCGGTTACAATACATTACGTGCGGGTTTAATGGGAGCTATTCTTATTTAATATATATATATATATATATATATATATATATATATCATCTCCTGTTTAACGTAGAGAAAACAAATTTCAAGGGACTATTTTTTTTAAATTTATTTTTTTTTTCAAAATTTTCCTACACTAAGTAAAATAAACCCCCATCCCCACACTTAGAACGAAATCGTCCTCGATGAGCATAAGGAAAAGAAATAAAATAAAATAAAAATAAAACATAAAATAAAGATAAAGTATACAAAACTAAAACAAAGAACGGGTTACTCCCCTGGTTTGTGTGCAGAATCTTCAACAGCTAAGTAGTGTCCAAACGACCGTATAGCATTTCATTCGCGGCCGCAACCTCGGGAGAACCTGTTCCAAAACGCCACCATAGCTACCATGCGCATAATATAACCTGCAAAACTCAAAATCGCTAGCATGTAGCGTCGTACAATATGGAGAACAAAAACATAAAAAAATAAACATAGTTTTTTTTTTTTTTTTTATATAAATAGGATACTTCTTAAATCGACCGACTCGAATGGAGATTGAGTATGAGCGGTTTCATCTTGGAATAACCTGAAATAGAAAAAACAAAGAAAACAGATAGCACCACACAAATACATAAATACAAACTCTACAACTCGGGCAGTCTCCCGAGTGTGCATCCATCGCGTCTAGGTCATGGAGAGCGCGTCAAGGTAGAATACCTCGACCGTCTGATCAGTCACCGGCTCTCCTATGTAGAACACCTTAAACTTCCCACCTTTATCCTCTATATCAACAGTGCCGTACGGGAAGACCTCAGTGACCGTGAACGGTCCCGACCATCGGGATCTCAACTTTCCCGGGAATAAACTCAACCGGGAGTTATACAATAACCAAATCCCCACACTTGAACTGCTTGCTACCCTTCAACTTCATATCGTGCCGTTCCTTTGTCCGCTCCTTATACCTAAATGACTGCGCGTAAGCGTGATCTCTCAGCTCCTCTAACTCGTGCAACTGGTGGAAACGAGTGCTCTCTGCGGTAGACATATCGAAGTTGACCCTCTGTAGGGCCCAAGAAGCACGGTGCTCTAACTCAACAGGCAGGTGGCAGGCCTTCCCATAAATCATCCGAAACAGTGTGGAACCGGTCGGAGTCTTGTAGGCTGTACGGAAGGCCCACAACGCGTCATCCAACTTGTCGGACCAATCCCGACGATTCGAACCAACCGTTTTCTGAAGAATACGTTTGATCCCCCGGTTACTCAATTCTACCTGCCCACTAGTCTGTGGGTGGTAGGCGGTTGCAAGCTGATGGGTGACCCCATAGCGATGCAACGCCTTCTCCATCTGCGCATTGCAGAAGTGAGTTCCTCTATCACTGATCAACGCCTTCGGGACACCAAAACGAGCAAAAAGGTTCTTGAGAAAACGTAGTACAACTCGGGCATCATTAGTGGGTAAGGCCTTGGCCTCAACCCACTTCGAGACATAATCAACCGCCACGAGTATATACTTGTTCCCACGCGAAGATGGAAATGGTCCCATAAAATCAATGCCCCACACATCGAAAAACTGACAAACCTGAATAGCATTCTGGGGCATTTCATTTCGCGAAGAAATGTTGCCGACCCGCTGGCAACGATCACAACTCCTCACAAACGCGTGCGCATCCTTAAAAATCGAAGGCCAAAAGAATCCACAATCAAACACCTTCTTTGCCGTCAAACTCGCACCGTGGTGACCTCCTGTCGGTCCAACATGGCAATGGTTCAGAATCTGCCATCCAAACTTAACGTCAACACACCTCCTGATCAACTGGTCAGCACCTATACGAAAAAGATACGGGTCGTCCCATAGGTAAAACTTGACATCAGCAAAGAATTTCTTCTTTTGCTGGTAAGACATCTTACGGTAGTACCCGTCAACAAGATAGTTCGCAAAGTCGACGAACCATGGGAAACCCTCATCCTGAGCCGAAACAAACATCAGACTCTCTGTCGGAAAGTGGTCATTAATCGTGACCCCCGGCTCTCCTAACTCAGCTCCCTCAAGACGCCAAAGATGATCGGCCGCCACATTCTCGGCCCCCTTCTTATCACGTATTTTAATATTAAACTCTTGAAGCAACAGGATCCATCAGATATGGCGTGGTTTAGCATCCTGTTTGCTAATGAGATAACGAATGGCGTAATGATCCGTGTACACAATCGTCTTGGACAGAACAAGATAGGACCTGAATTTGTCGAATTCAAACACCACAGCTAAAAGCTCTTTCTCGGTGGTGGTGTAACTCTCCTGTGCACCATTCAGGGTCCGGCTAGCATAGTAAATCGGATGGAAGTGTTTATCCTTCCGCTGTCCACGAACCGCTCCGACTGCGAAGTTGCTCGCATCACACATCAACTCAAAGGGAAGCGACCAGTCGGGAGCAATCATGATCGGGGCGTTAACGAGTTTGTCTTTTAAAAGATCAAACGCCTCGATACATTGCTCAGAAAACACGAATGGGGCATCCTTCTCTAAGAGTTTGGTCATGGGTCTCGCAATCTTAGAAAAGTCTTTAATGAACCGGCGATAGAACCCAGCATGACCCAGAAAACTCTGGATGGATCTCACGGAAGTGGGCTGGGGAAGATTAGAGATGGTATCGACTGTCACACCCGGCCCTGAGCGGCGGAAACAGCCGGGCGCGCGCGAGTGGGGATTGATAATTAAGCACGGGCCATTGCAAACATTCAAAGATTTTCATTGCGCATGAAATGTTTAATACAAATACATTACATTGTTTAAAAATTACATAAAAACATCCAAGTATAAAAACTGTTGAAGATTTCCACGCCATATCCCCTTGCGCGGCGGGTACAACCACGCGCATCGAAGGGATAGAACTAAAATCTTCCAAAAAGCTAGTTTTAGATGTTCAGCGTGAGGTGCTCTAAGTGTGACTCCATGCGCTACCTAGTTATCTCCTGAAAGACACGTAAAAACATTTGAATCAGTATAAACTGAGTGAGTTCACAAGTTTTAGTAACTTGATAAATCGTATTGCATCATAATCTTGATACAAATCATTCTGAAACATAATTCTGATAGCATCATTAAAACACATGCTTGGTAAAACATAGTCCTATCAACATATTCTGATAAAATCGTTCCGCGGGTTACGCGCGAACATTTCTGGAAAATGTGCTCGTCCATGCAAAGTGGCGCTGCCACTACGAGCTAATCAATAATTCCGTCCCGCGGGTTACGCGCGGACGTTGTGCCGGAAAACAAGGCGCTCGTCCATGCAAAGAGGCGCGACCCCTACGAGCGGGCTCAAACCCATAGTACTGCCCCATGACCATACTAGGCACTCGTCCATGCAAAGAGGTGCGACCCCTACGAGTGGGTGGATCAAACCAGCAGTCCCTACCCTTAGAGTTCCAATGGTAAAGTGATCACTTACTCGAGTTCTAGCGCACATACATCGAAAACCTTAGATAACCATTCGCATTGCTCATCATGACATATAATTTAAACACATAATCGCTTGCATAGCTTGTAAGTATACCATGATAAAACATTATTTAAGTACGTGTCCCTCGCCCCGAAAGCAGTTTAAAAACAGTGAAAACAGCGAGAATAGGGGCTGTGAGACTCACCTGTGGTTCTTGTTAAGGGATTAATCGAGATTCGGGTTTTCTTGGTGTTGGCCTCGGAATTGAAGGTCTAGAATACGATTAAATAACAAGAAGTATATATATTAAGATCAAGAAATAGGAGAATATAAGGGTTGGAAGGTAGATCTCAAGGTTATATTCTCGGCTTACCTAGTTACAGGATCGGATGCTTGGGAGATGATTAGTGCAAGTTTGCAGTTCTTAAGAGAGAAGTTTGAAGTGTGTTTGGGTGATAACTTAGGTTACATATTTAAAGTCAAACTCAAGGGAACACAATCCCTTGCTTTAGGGGATTGTAATCTTTTCATATCTAGGTGTAATGATGATAAAGTATGGAAATTATTATTATTTATTTAAGAGTGGAGTAGTGGATAAAAGATTTTGATTTGATTTGGTCAGGACATGCAGGTCTGGGGTTGGTGAGAATAGGGTGGCTGACAGTTGACTTTTCGTGTTACAGTGTGCTTTTTCAGGTACTTTTGTTAGTGTACAGTAAAAAGTGGAAAATCTCTGAAACACGCTACTGTTTCCTTTTGGGCGGGAGTAATCTCCTTACGTCTGGAGAATAGACTAAGTGTTCCGTGCGTATTACTTTGTGCGCATAGCTTTCTGCGTGAAGGACATTTCTTTGCTGCGGGTAGGTGCGTAACCTTCTCGCAGTTAGGGACATTGAGTCTCATTTGTAGATTCTCCAGGTGGTCTTGGTATTTCAACATAGTGATCAGTTATGTTGAAGTCAATTCCTTCTTGGAGCTTCAGACAAACTAGCTCTCAATGTTCCCGCCATGCGGGGAGGTTAGTTCCCTTCCGCACGCGCATAAACGATTTAGGGTGCACCCGCCTTAGCATCATGCGTGACGGTCAACCCATTAGACAACATATCGTTAAGGTACATGAAAACATAAAGCCAAAACATTCGCGCATGGCGCATATAACATATGCCCACGCTGGTTCTTAACATGGCGCGCTCGCGCAGGGCGCACATAACATGCACGTGCTGATTCTAACATAGCGCGCTCGCGCAAGGCGCATATAACATAATTACCTAATATTTAGGTTGATTACTTGGTTTAAGGGATTGGGAATTTACCGGGTGTCACATCGACCTTCGCTCGGTCAACCTCTATCCCCGCACTCGAAATACGATGCCCCAAAACGATGCCCTCGCGTACCATGAAGTGACACTTCTCCCAGTTAAGTACTAGGTTGGTGTCAACGCATCGGGCCAACATCCTCTCGAGGTTAGAGAGACACTGATCGAAAGAACTCCCAAACACAGAAAAATTGTCCTTGAACACCTCCATAGAGTCCTCGATCATGTCATGAAATATAGCCACCATGCACCTCTGAAATGTGGCTGGAGCGTTACACAGTCCGAACGGCATACGTCGATAGGCAAACGTACCGTATGGGCAGGTAAACGTGTTTTTCTCCTGGTCATCGGGAGCAATAGGAAACTGAAAGTACCCGGAGAAACCATCTAAGAAGCAGTAGTACTGCTGACCTGCCAAACGCTCCAACATCTGATCAATGAAAAGTAGAGGAAAGTGGTGTTTCCTCGTGGCATCATTCAGTCTGCGGTAATCGATGCAGACTCTCCAACCGGTCACAGTCCTAGTGGGAATCAGCTTGTTCCTCTCATTGGTGACGACAGTCATGCCACCCTATTTGGGAACCACTTGGACTGGACTAACCCACGAACTATCGGAAATGGGGAAAATGATCCCCGCATCAAGGAGTTTGATGATCTCCTTCTTCACGACCTCCTGCATCTTCGGATTAAGCCGCCGCTGCGGCTGAACGACAGTCCTATAATTATCCTCCATGAGGATTTTATGCGTGCAAAAGGAAGGGCTGATACCCTTGATGTCGATAATCTTCCATGCAATGGCCTCCTTGTGCTCTCGAAGCACCCTCAACAATCTTTCTCTCTCGACCTCCGTCAAAGCAGATGCGACAATAACTGGCAACTTCCTCTCTTTATCCAAAAACGCGTACTCCAGATGGGCAGGTAACTACTTAAGCTCTAAGGAAGGAGGGGGCTCTCGACCGAAGGTCGGTCCATCGGATCGTCACGTATGATCTCAGCAGACACTTCAGACTCAAGGTGATGTGACTCGGCGTCATCTTCCGTTGACTGGTCGGTCATGGCAACCATCTCAATCTCCGGAATGTCCCTATCGAGAAACTGAGTGTTGGAGGAAGATCCTCCACAGATCTCGCTGAAAAACTCACCAACATGTTCCATGATGGTATCAATAAAGTACAGGGAGTCATCAGCAGACTTGGGGTGTTTCAATGACTGTCGAACGTCAAAGGTGACGTTCTCATCCCCAACTCTCAAAATCAACTTACCCTCGCAGACGTCGATCAACGCCTGTGCAGTGGCAAAGAATGGTCGGCCTAAAATAAGCGGTACGCTATCATCATCGTTCATGTCCAGAATGACAAAGTCCACCGGGAGGATGAACTTGTCGACACGAACCAACATGTTCTCGACCACCCCTAGAGGGTATTTCACAGAACGATCAGCAAGCTGGATACTCATCCTGGTAGGCATCGGTTCGCCTAGACCCAGCTTGCGATACACAGAATACGGCATGAGATTAAGGCTGGCATCGAGATCGGCCAGTGCATGAATAACCGTATCATCACTCAAGATGCAGGGAATCGTGAAACTCCCTGGATCGGCCATCTTTTCCGGTAATTTTCCCTGTAAGACAGCAGAACAGCTAGCACTCAATGGGATGGAAGCGACCTCAGCAAGCTTCTCCTTATTCTAAAAAATATCCTTGAGGAATTTCGCGTGTTTAGGCATCTGAGTCAGTGCCTCAAGGAAAGGAATGTTAAGGTGAAGCTTCTTCAAAAGATCAAGAAATTTGGAACTCTGCTTCTCATCTCTGTCTCGGCGGAGTCTTCCGGGGTATGGTACTCTGGGCTTGTAGACTCTCGGCGGCTCACTCGGTAGATGCTGTCTCTCGGCCTGTGCTGAACTCCCAGGGCTGCTTCTCCGATGCACCTGGGCCGGTGGAGACTCCATCTGAATCTCCTCATCCACCTGCTCCTCTACAACTACTGCAGGCTCCTCGACTACTCCTCTCTGATGAATCCCGGGCTCCTCTCGTGCCCCTGCACCGCTCCCTATTGTCACAGCTTTAGCGAATCCCTTTGGGTTCTGCTCGGTGTTACCTGGTAGTGAACCCTGCGGCCTCTCGTTCAACCTACTCGCTATCTCTCCCATTTTCCGCTCGAGACTTTGAATCGACGCTCCCTGATTCCTCATGAACTGCTCGTGCTCTCGAAGCTTCTCCTGCGTCTCCTTGTGTCGGGAATCCTCTCGTGACATAAGCTGTGATAGCATCTGTGTTTGTTGCGCCATCATCTCCTCCAAAGTAGGCTTCTTCTCCGCACTGCTCGCTCCCTCACCGGCATCCTGAAATAGGCTCTGACGTTGCTGAAAACCGAACTGGTTGCCGCTCCTCCAGTTGGAGTTCTGATTTCCCCTCCATCCTTAATTATACGAATTGAAAGAATTTGGATTTCGGTTTGGATTTCCTACGAAGTCTACGGCCTCCTCTTGGGAACTGACTGGGCACTGAACGGTATCATGCCCCCCTCTGCAGATCTCACACAACTTGCCCTTCGTCTGCATATCCTTCACCATCTTCGCCAACGCCTCGACCTGTGCCGTCAGTGCAGTGGTTGTGTCCACCGAATGCATGCCTCGTGAGATGGAATCGACGGTCTTACCTCCTCTGGCGGGTGGTCTCTGGTACCCACTCATAGCTAACCCATTGAATAAAGCGATACACTCATCGGGGTCCTTTGTTGTCAATAGATTTCCTCCCGCCACCTTGTCGAGCATACTCTGCGTCGCGTACGTCACTCCATTATAGAACTTTTCGACGACCGCCCAATCTTGCAAGCCGTGGTTGGGGCACAACGCTAATAGATTCTTGAACCGCTCCCAGGTCTCGTAAAAACTCTCTGTGTCCTCCATCTGGAAAGAATGTATCTGGTTACGCAAACGAGCGGCTTTAGCCGGAGGATCGTATTTTTCAAGAAATTGGGTCTGCATGGCAGCCCAAGTAGCTATAGAGCCCTGTGGGAGGGACTCGAGCCACAAACTCGCTTGATCAGCGAGTGAAAACGGAAAGACGGGGAGCTTAACGGTATATTCGGAAACGCCCGCAAGATGGAAAGTGTCGCAGATACGCACGATGCGGGTGAGATGAGAGTGCGGGTTCTCATGAAGCAACCCGTGAAACTGAGCAGAATGAGCAATGGTATTCAGAATGTTCGATGGGATCCGGCAGTTCGTCGCAACTCCAATGGCGGGTGGTGCGATGCTGGATCTCGCGCCAGCATTGGCTGGTCGGGCTCGGTCCGCAACTGTCCTTCTCGGTGGTGGAATGTCGCCCATGATCCTATCCCTATCATTGGGGTCAACAGATGAAGAAGTGGACGAGGGTGAAACGGGACGATGTCTCTCACGAAACTCTCTCTCTGGCTCGGGAAATGCTTCAGTGTCGGGTGGTCCACGAGATCGAGTCTGTCGCATAAATACTATAATTAGAAATAAGATTATCTAAACAATTCTAACAAATAAGTAAAAATAAAACAAAAAAATAATTACAAGTAGCACAAAACATAAGTCCTAACTCGGATTGCTCTCAAAACGCCTAAAACCGTGTCCCCGGCAACGGCGCCAAAAACATGATGTGTGTCTAATAACCCTATAAATATGACCCTCACACTAAGCTTTAATAATAAAACGAAAATCCTAAAACCACACACAACCGGCAAGTGTACCGATCGCAAGTAGTATAGACTTAGGAAGTCCGAGTATCGAACACGTGGACACGTCAGAACGCTAAAGATCACTAACCCTAGACAAGACCTACCTTAGAATAATAATTATATTTATTTTTGATTTTTAAATACTTAACTGAACTAACTAGACTGACTAACAAAACTTACCAAAAATAGAAAACTTAATGGGAAACAAACTGTTTTAACTTAGGAATGGAGAAAAACGTCTACCTAAGTCTGAATCAAATTGTAGGCCTAACAAGCTAATGGATTGAATGATATCTAGACACCGGTCCCTAAAGATGGCACGACTAAGGATCGCTCGGGCTCACTGGTTTACCTCTCGGTCTCACACAACAAACCCTAACTACTCAAAATCGGCTAAAACGACCAAACCGGGAAACAATTGCTAACGTGTTCTAATGAAGGATCACCTCTCGGTCTCACCAACACTCGACCCTAATGGTAATGAATACTACACAAACAAGGATAGAGTAAGAATTCAACTTAAACCAAAATAGATCAACTAGTCGCTCAAAATTCCTAAACCTGACAAGAAACGAACTCGCTCTCGCGCAATCCTTATTCTAGCATGCAAAGGCAATGAGACAACCCTAACTTCCTATCACCTCTCGGTCTCAAGGAAGGTGTTTAACCTCTGTACTTAATCCAAATAATCACGCAACAAAACCCTACGGTTGTTCCTACCGCAAGCAAACCCTAAACACAAAGTCTAGAATCAAACAATGCACCGATCAATCAATACAAAACTAATCAATCAACACACGAGGTTTATGCAATGAATCACCAAAATTTCCAGCCCTTAAACACAACCTATTTCATGTCTAAATCAAACTTTACAATAGCAATTCAAGTCTATCAATCAAACAATTCAAAAAGCTCATCAAACACTAACAAGAATCATCATTCCTAGGTAGAACTAACAAGTTTAGCCAATAAACATCTTTGGACAGCCATGAACATTAAATAAAAGAATCATTAAACTCATCTTAAACATCGATTCAAACATTCAATAACCAATACTAATCAATAACAAGTCAATATCCCAAGTAATTGCAAAACTACTAATCAATTGAACAAGTAAATCAAAGTATATGAACAATGAAAAAGATGTAAGAATATGAATGAATTCCGGGCTGTTCTTGGCTGCTACAACTGATGAAAAACCTTCCAGAGGCTTGGTTCTTGTGTCTTCTTCCTTCCCTAGCCGTTACACGATCAAATCCTAGCTCCAAAAAACTTTTTATCTTTTTCTTTCTTTCCTCTTGCTGCCGATCGGAACGTGTTCACAGCCCTAGGATTTTTATTTTTTTTATATAATATAATATAATATGGTCTTGGATCTCCATGATGCATACAGGTCGGGCCTTGAGTTGTTTACTTGAAAACGTATGCGTAAAATGCTCGTAGAATGCTCGAAAAGTCCCGGTTTCTTCCTTTCTTTTACCCAAAACCTACCAGATTAATAAATGTGTGTAAAACCTATCTAAAACGAGTTAAAACATATAAAATATAATATAATACCTAGATAAAACGTGCGGAAAATACGAGTGTTTTACAACACATCAAAGCATCTTGATGCTTGATTAATATCTGTTTTAAGCAAAGAAAAAGTTTAAAGATTGCCGTGTGTGCATGCTTTCATTTTGCAAAGAAATTCAGCTTATTTTTTTCTTTTTATTTTGCGAAAAATTCAATTTGATTTTTTCTTTATTTTTATTCAAATCTTCGATCTTCTCCTGCGATAAGGTTATCCGACCTGAAGGTTAAGATTTGGATATTCTGCTTTATTTTCTTGGTGTTTCGTATAAATCTGTGGCTTTTCTCAGCGCGATAATATGGCATTATCTGACCTGATTGTTATAGCGTTACACAATTTCAACTTATTTTATCTTTTTATTTTTGTTAAAATGGAACCTTATCTACGTGTAGTAATACCGATCTTAAGGGAAAATTTTAACGTTCTGAGTTGTTTTGTTTTATTATTTTTGCATGAGTCATAGCTAATCGATTTTGAGTAAAAAGTGAAAAAGTATACATGTGAAAACTCATATACGGCGCATAAGTTATGCGCCGCATAAGTCCTTCAACTTATACGCCATATAAGTCAAAGTATATAAAGGGGATATATGGCGCATAAGTATATACTTATGCGTCTGAACTTGTGAAATTCTCTCTGCCTTGATTCACTACTTCACATAACCTCTTGCCGTTATTTTGATTGTGGATATTTGTAATGTTTTCATATCTTTAGATGAAAAGTAACTTAGGCCACGGATAAGTCAGATCTGATTATAATAAACAAGTTTTGAACTAAATATTCATCACAATAGAATCAATTTGACAATACGAGATCAATGATAACAGTTAATTGGATTATAATGGGTTCTTAGTGTCAGATCTGAAAAGAAAAACTTATCCGTTTTACTAAAAAGGATACTTAACCAGTGGAACTTTGATATGTCATGAAATTGATCTTAAATTTATACTAAAAAGACATCAACGATAGATGTATGATAGATAATATGCTCAACAGATTGCAGATTTGAAATTTTGATTTTGGTTAAAACATAAACATATACATCGTATATGTTTATACACATACGGAGAATAAGTTATGCGTTGACCAAATTCAATTACCAAACATATACGTTGATGTACTTATGCATTGTTTAGACATATACGTTGATCATACTTATATGTTAATGATGACATATGCGCTAAACATACATATACGCTGAGCCAGACTTATACATATGCGTTAATGTTGAGTATGATTTTAACATGATTTTTTGTTTGTGCTTGCAGATGGGTAAGAAAGGGAAAATTACTGATCCGAAGCACAAAATCTGTGCTTATTTGAACGAAGAGGATCCAAAAGCAGCAAAGTTTAAAGTGATCATACCATTTCTGAGAAGATCCAGAATCAACAAGGCCATTACACATTTGGTGGATCCATATGAGAGCATTGTGACTGAATTTTGAAAGACTGCCAAGGTATTTAGAGAAGTTATTCAAGCCACAGTACAAGGGCAGAAGATTGTGGTGAATGATGCTTTGATTAGGAGGGTTTTGGAGTTCGGGGATGAATCGACAGATCCTGTTGATCTTGATGAAAGAATGGTGAAAGGGTGCATGCTCCGAATGGGTTACAGGGATTCTTTGAACATATTAGCTTTAAGGAAGACTGCATTGTCAAGGTGGTTCAAGTATCTTGTTCATGTAGTGGTTCATTGCCTTGGACATCAGAAAGGAAGTTACGAGGAGATTATAGATTACCAGATGAGCATGATGGCTGCTTTGTGCTTAAATCTTAAGTACAATTTCTCTGGCGCGATTCTTGACAACATGAAGATGAATTTTGGTGATGATCAATGGTTGGAGTATCCAAGACTTATAAAGATGTTTGTTGAGGAAGTATTTCCAAATGTTAAGAAGAAAGGGCCAAAGATCTTTCTATATCATGTCACCAGTAATAACCTGGCCAAATTAGCTTCCTATAAACATGTGAAAGAAGCTGATATTCCTAAGTTCAGAGGATTATTTGGACATCTCAAGAATCCTGATTATGTGGCTCCATCTGATAATAAGTGGAGGAATGATGGTAGTGATTCTGAACGGGCAGAAGAAGAAATATTAATTTTGGAGTTTAAACCTTTCGGCAAACGTTTTAACAAGATTGAGTCTGATTCAGAAGGTGAATCTGTTACACCTAAGAAGAAAAAGCAGAAGATTATGAAGAAAAAAGTTATTACACTAGTCACACAAGAAGAAGTTCATTCAGCTACATCTGATAAGGATCCTGAGGAAACAGAGTAAGATTCTGAAGGCAGGAGAATGAAATTGGCCAATCCAATGGCTAAGTTTGGAAAAAGGGCTGAGAGTTCCAAGAAACGTAAATCTACTGATGACCAAGATGAGACGTATCTTCCTAAAGATGATGAAAAACCTTTGAAGAAAAAGGTTGTCTGTATCAAAAGAAGTCTAAACGGGCTGCATCACCCAAGTTGAAACTTATTGATGGGCCTGAGGTTGAAGAACCAGAGGTGACTATAACTCCAATAAATCCAGCATTTGTTGTTGAATATCCGATTGTTGATTTGGGAAGAGATGATAATATTTTAAAGACACCCGTTGTGGAACTATCTCCACAAGTTTAAGTACCTCATGTTTCATCTCCACAAGTTCAAGTACCTCATGTTTCACCTAAGGCAGCTGAAAAGATTCCAGATTTCTGTTTACCTTCACTAGATGCAAGTTGTTTTGGAGATTTTCAGATTTTAGGAGACCCTAATTCACTAAAGGCTTTAGTTACTAAACAAGGAGTTAGAATTGATAGTCTGGTGATTGAGAACGAGAGACTAAGGAAAGAGAATGCTGACCAAAGAAAGATCATTGAAGATAGTGAATTAAGGAGAAGGCAACAAGCTGACTTGTTACATCTACATATGAGATACTTTGCCTTGTTGGAAGACAAATTGGGAATCAATCTTGTTGAAGAAATTGGGAAGCCAGAAGATAAAGTGTTCACTAAAGTTTATGGCGGGGAAGCACTTACTGAAGAGATTGACTTTAAAATTCAATATGATCAAGATATTGTTGAGGCCAAGGGCAAAGGGAAAGTTGATGAGCCAACTATACATGTTGAAATTCCAGAAGTTGGTGGATCATCATTAGGATTTGAGAATATAGATGAACCAGAACAAGTGGTTGAGCCAGTGGTGAAACAGATTGTTGAACCAGTTGATGAACAGAGTATTTAGACAGTTTGAGCAGGTTGTAGAACCAGTTGTCTCAGAGCCTATTATACCAAATGAGCCAGAGGATGAGGAAGAAGATGAAGAATTATTAAATTATGGAGATTCTCCGTCTCATGATGATCAGGATGATCTGAGTACTGGTAGTGGTTTCTGTGTGTTGATTGGATCTAGTACAAGTATGAGTGCTGAACATGTTAAAGAGCCAGTGGTTGGAAGTGAATCTGCTCAGGAATCTACTCAAGCCGGTGGTAATATTGATGAGCTTGAAGTACTTGATGTTGATCCTATAGCTTATAAGCCTCCTGTGAGATTTTCATCTACTAGAGAAGAATTAGAGGAAGGTGAAATTGAAGTTACTCGAGCCGTCTAGCCAAAATGTTGAATATAACAGAAGATGAATTTGTTTTTGTTTTTGAGAAAGATTTGAGTTCAGTTGCTGATAATGTTCTGGTAAACGAACATATTGAAGAAGAGGAGTTAAACAAAGAACCAGTGACGTATGTGAATGCTGATGATCATGTGTTTCCAGAATTCAATGAAGAGTTTGATGAGGAAACTAAAACGATAAGTCAAGAATTCGATAGTCAAGGGAATCCTGTACCCTCTGACAAAGACAAATCAACTGAAGAAGCTGAGGTGAATAGTCAAGAGCAGGATGATTGGTTTGAAAGGAGATAGATTAAACCAAAACGCATGTACTTGAATCCAATCAAGTACTACAGTAAAGAAAAGAATGTAAAACCGGGCAAGGTTATGAGTATAGCTTATTTGAAATAGATTAGAAAGATTTCCGTGAGAAAAACATATGGCGTACAGTATTTTGAAAGTCTATGCGGGTTGAAATCTTTACCATGGATGGACGTCGTGGACATAGTTGAAAAGGGTTTATTATATTGTCCTAATAGCGGGCCGGTAAAGGAGATTTGGGAGTTTATAAAACGTCAAGCAAAATGCAGATTTAGAAGTTGGACTCCTCAAACACCATATCTTCATGCATCAAAAGTAAAGAAAGATCCTAATACGGATGATTTTGTGAAGACTTGGAGATACAAGGAACCTGAAACTCTTAAAGTGATTCCTATGTACCCTATGGAGCAAGATTTCAATGTTTATTTTTTATGGTGGTATTATGATGAGAACAGGGATGAAGCTCAGATTGTTTTGAACCGAAATGGAGTATGGGACGTGATAGATGTGATAGATTCCATGTGGTTAGTGAACTACTTGGAGAAGGACATAGAGACGCTACATAAGTGCAAGATACAAGTTTCACGTGATAAACATCATGCGTCTGCTATGCAATACCAGAAATTGATCATGATTAGTCATAAGTATAAAATTCATTCTGGTGAAGTATGGAAAAGTAAGTGGTTTGATATGGGTGAAGAGGAAGCTCAGAAGGAGAAAGAGAGAAAGGAGGAGGAGATTAAAGAAAAGATGAAAATTGCTTCATTGAAGAAATTCCAATACAATGGTGTTTGAGTATTTATTCCTACAAATCAGAACCACTAAAATAAACGTTCATGGGAGGATATGAAGACGGAATATCGAGAAAGGGTTTTTGGAATGAAAGACTGAAAATTGAAGATCGAAGACCTAGCAACATCCAGGGGGGCTTGTTAGAGCATAATGTCTATCACTAGGGTCTTGGTTGTATTAGATATGATTGTATAGGGCTAGAATTATCAAATGTAGATTATGTAAGTCGCCGAACCCCGGGAACCCCACAGTTGGTAATCATTCAAACACTCGTAAAAATTAATAAACTTAAAACCCATTTCTTCCATTTAAAACAAACGTATCAGAGTATCAATTTTGCGGAAAACATGAAAAATAAAATAATTTCCCGAAACCCGGGAATTTTGCCCAAAATCCAAAGTAAATATAACTTTTATAAGTTTCCTTGAAAAAAAATATTCATAACAATTCTTCCTTCCAGTATGCCCTTCACCATCCAAGTAGCTCCGTGCACGTCCAAGCGATAAGGCATCCTCTTCCAAATCCTGAAACTTACATTAACATGCGCACAAAGTCAGCTTGAGCTGAGTGAGTTAAAGTTTTAAGTAAAAGATATCAGTAGTAAAAATCATGATAGTCATACGAAAGGTTTTTCTAAAAGTAAAAGGGTATATCCATCTCATCATCATTACCGAACTTAAATATCCTCATACATACATATACAAAATTTATATGTAAACATCCATTCAATAACATCCCTATATACATAACAGTATATATATATAACATCCATGTATAACATCAGGGTCGAGTAAACGTACAACCCAAACACGTAACATCAGTGCATGCAAACACAAAGTAGGCATACACAACATCAGTAGTCGAAACGACTACAACATCGCCAAATAGAGGCCAAGAAATAATGTATATACACATATATATATTTAACATCCCAAGGCTTACCATATACTAGCAAGCCTATATAAATCATTTTAAAAACATTTCATCAAGTAAGAAAACATTTAGGTGCGCATGCTAGCCCAAAAGTAAAATGAGTTAAAAGGGGGCATCATGAACTCACCAGAGATCGATCGAATACTTGCAACGAGCTAGGAAGATCCTAAGGGCAAAATCACAAGCAAGGGCCAGGAAATTATACATAACGCGTTACTAAACTAGACTGTATGAACACTCTAGCCTAATGGGCCATACAAGCCCAAAACCTTGGCCCAGGGCCCAACACTTGGCCCATGTTCCAACAACTTGGTCCAAGGCCCAACAACTTGGCCTAAGGCCCAACAACTTGGCCCAGGGCCCAATACTTGGCCCACGGCCCAAAAACCTGGCCTAAGGCCCAACATCCTGGCCCAAGGCCCAATACTTGGCCCAGGGCCCAACAACTTGGCCCAAGGCCCCATACTTGGCCCAAGGCCCAAAAACTTGGCCCAAGGCCCAACAACTTGGCCCAAGGCCCAATACTTGGCCCAAGGCCCAACAACTTGGCCCAAGGCCCAATACTTGGCCCAAGGCCCAACAACTTGGCCCAAGGCCCAATGATAGTTAAATCCGGTCGAATGCGCGTGAAATAATCCTTAAAACCATTTGTTAACCGAATCAGCCCCGAATGGACCAAATTCCATCTTAAACCTTTTCATTCATCATAATTATGTCACCCGAGTTGATAGGGTTGACGGTTCCTTTTTACAACACTTACTTTAACATTTAAACGAAAATTCGCGCACCGTCGACTCGATTGACGAAGCACTAACCCCGACAGCCCCGAGCACCAAAAAAATAATTTTTCCACAGCCCTTAAACCCCCCTAGGGCTGCACGAACAGAATCGGTCGGTCACCCGATCAACTAACGCATCAAACTCAACAATTTGCAATTCTACA
Source organism: Bidens hawaiensis (assembly GCF_021521415.1). Classification (NCBI taxonomy): domain Eukaryota; kingdom Viridiplantae; phylum Streptophyta; class Magnoliopsida; order Asterales; family Asteraceae; genus Bidens; species Bidens hawaiensis. The sequence goes on along the minus strand of NW_027491284.1, from coordinate 1,739,269 downwards.
CCCGAAAAACCCTAGTTTTAAAAACTAAAATCGATTGACCAACCTAAACACCTCCAATGACCATGAAATTTTAATATGATGTAAATGCCATACCTGGGGATCTTTCTACACCGGAAACTCTAATTTTTATCCACGGGAAGTGGGTCAATTGCACTCTAGCCGAAATCTATCCAACGAAAAGTTTTGGCAAAATTGAGCATCAAAACGACGAATCCCGATGCAACAGGAACAACTGTGGATAATGCTTCCTCATCTCGTCTTCGGACTCCCAAGTAGCCTCGGAACCCCTACGGTGTCTCCACTGTACCTTCACCTGCCTAACCACCTTATTCCTCAGTCGTCTCTCCTGACGGTCAAGGATAGCAATCGGTTGATCGACGTAGTTCAGCTTACCATCGAGCTCAATATCGTCAAGAGGCACATGGGCCTCCTCATCCGCTAAGCATTTCCTCAGATGAGACACGCGGAAAGTAGGGTGAATCCCCGCGAGCTCCTAGGGTAAATCCAGTCTATAAGCTACCTCACCAACTCGGGCCAAAATACGGAACGGGCCTATAAACCTCGGACTGAGCTTCCCCCTCTTACGAAAACGAATAATGCCCTTCCAAGGAGAAACTTTTAACATAACCCGATCCCCAACCTCAAACACAATAGGCATTCGCCTTTTATCTTCATAAGACTTCTGATGATCCTGCGCGTCCTTCATAAATGCATTGATCTTGTCGAGTTTCTCAGTCGTAGCCTCAACCACCTCTAAACTACCTAACTGCTTTTGACCAATGGAACCCCAATAGACTGGAGTCCTACACCTCCTACCATACAACATCTCAAACGGTGGCATCCCAATCGTGGCGTGATAACTGTTATTATACGAGAACTCTACAAACGGTAAGTGACGGTCCCAACTACCACCAAAGTCGATAACACAAGCCCGCAACATATCCTCGAGAGTCTGAATGGTCCTCTTGGACTGACCATCCGCCTGTGGGTGATAAGCAGTACTAATGAGGAGTTTGGTGCCCATCTCCTCGTGAAACCTTTTCCAAAACCTGGAGGTGAAACGTGTATCCCTATCCGAAACAATAGACACCGGCACCCCGTGCCTAGAGACGATCTCACGAATAAACACATCGGCCAGCTGCTTTGAGTTAAAAGTCTCTCGAATCGGCAAGAAATGAGCGCTCTTGGTCAGTCTATCCACAATTACCCAAATGGTGTCATAATTGCCCCTAGGAGTACGAGGCAGTTTAGTCACGAAATCCATGGTAAGATGTTCCCATTTCCACTAAGGTATTTCCAACGGCTGAAGTTTCCCAAATGGCTTCTGATGCTCGGCCTTAACCTGTAGACACGTCAAACACTTACTCACATACTGAACCACCTCAAATTTCATTGCAGGCCACCAATAATTTTTCTTCAAGTCTTGGTACATCTTGGTCGTGCCCTGGTGAATAGAATAGTGCGACTTGTGTGCCTCATCCAAAATTTTATCTCTGAATCCTCCATACCTCGGTACCCATAAACGAGCATCCTTATATTTCACCCCATCACCTATGTCTTCTAACAACTTTTCCTGACCCCAAATATGCTCTGACATAATCCATTCCACCTGCAATGCTTCATTCTGTACGTTGGCTAATTGTTTCAAAATGTCGGGCAACGCTACATTCTGTACGTCGGCTAATTGTTTCAAAATGTCGGGTTTGAGAATAGCGCGACTTGTGTGCCTCATCCAAAATTTTATCCTTGTATCCTCCATACCTCGGTACCCATAAACGACCATCCTTATATTTCACCCCATAACCTATGTCTTCTAACAACTTTTCCTGACCCCAAATACGCTCTTACATAATCCATTCCACCTACAACGCTTCATTCTGTACGTTGGCTAATTGTTTCAAAATGTCGGGTTTGAGAATAAGCTGGTAGGATTTCACACGAATAGGTTTTGGTTTCTCCTTCCGGCTTAACGCGTCGGCCACCACTTTAGCCTTACCCGGATGGTACATGATCTCCAGGTCTTAGTCCTTAATCAACTCCGATCATCTACGCTGCCGCATATTCAGTTCCTTTTGCTCGAAGAAATACTTTAAGCTCTTATGATCGATATAGATTATGCATGGAACATCGTACAAATAGTGCCTCCACAACTTAAACGCAAATACAACCGCTGCCAGTTCTAAATCGTGGGTAGGATAATTCGCCTCGTGAGGCTTCAACTGTCGTGAGGCATAAGCGATGACTCGACCTCGCTGCATCAAAACACACCCAAGCCACTGATAAGAGGCATCAGAATACACCACCAAATCGTCGGTGCCATCAGGTAAATCTAAGATCGGGGCATGCGTCAATCTGTTCTTCAACTCGAGAAAAAGCTTCCTTCTGTTCCGTACCCCAAACGAACTTAACACTATTCTTAGTTAGCTTGGTTTGCGAAGAGGCAATTTTTGAAAAATCGGGAATAAAGCGGCGGTAATACCCCGCCAAACCCAGAAAACTACGGATTTCGGTCGGAGACTTAGGAGACTCCCATTCATTCACGGCTTCCACCTTTGCGAGGTCAATCAGAATACCACTCGGGTTAATGACATGGCCCAAGAATTGAACCTCACGTAACCAGAAGGAACACTTAGAAAATTTCGCATGCAATTTGTTCTTTCGCAGAGCCTCCAACACTTCCCTGAGATGACCGGCTTGATCGGATTCACTCTTAGAGTACACAAGAATGTCATCGATGAACACAATAACCGAGCGATCGAGCATCGGTCTACACACCCGGTTCATAAGATCCACGAACGCAGCCAGTGCGTTGGTCAAACCGAAAGACATCACCAGAAATTCGTAATGTCCATAATGAGTGCGGAAGGCGGTCTTAGGAATATCTTCCTCCCGAATCTTCAGCTGATGATACCCGGACCTAAGGTCGATCTTCGAAAACCAACTAGCTCCTTAGAGCTAATCAAATAAATCGTCGATCCTTGGGAGAGGGTACCGATTTTTAACGGTGAGCTTATTCAACTCACGGTAGTCAATGCACATCCGCATGCTACCGTCCTTCTTTTTAACGAACAAGACTGGTGCACCCCAAGGTGAGATGCTCGGTCGAATGAAGCCCTTGTCGAGCAAGTCTTCCAACTGGGCCCTAAGTTCTTTCATCTCATTCGGCGCTAGGCGGTAGGGAGTTCAGGCAACGGGTTTGGCGCCCGGTACAAGGTCTATCTGGAACTCGACCTCGCGATCCGGCGGCACATCTGACAAATCATCTGGAAATACATCCGGGAAATCCCGAACAATAGGAACATCACCGACGGTAGCCACCTCGGTATTCACATTCATATCATACGCCAGATACGCCCCGCATCCCCGCTGCATCAACTTCCCCGCCTTAAGCATGGATATAATATGTGGCGTCGCAACCTTCTGATCACCGAAGACCGTAATTCGAGTCCCATCTGGGGCCCTTAGACGAACGAGTTTCTGACCACAAATGATCTGAGCATCAACATTCGCTAGCCAATCCATCCCGAGCACCACATCGAAACAACCAGGCGGCATCAAGTACAGTCGCACCGGAAACCTATAACCAGACAACTCAATGGAACAACCCTGAATAGCCCTAGACACGGACACGGATTTTCATACAGCAACCTCAACCTCAAACCCATCGACTACGCGCTCGGGTGATTTATTCAATAAGGAACAGAAAGTGGTAACCACGAAACTCCTACTGGCGCCCGAATCAAATAAAACTGACGCTTGTAATTCATTAAGTAGAAAGGTACCTAGGACAATATTATACTACTGCTTAGCCACACGGTCGACCAATACGAATTCAAAGGAATAAGAAATTATAACGGTGGAATGAAAGCTAAATAAGGAAAAAGTACCTGAAACGACATCCGCATCCTCTTTTGCTTCCTTCTTGGATATGTTGAAGGCCCTCGCCCTGGCCTTCGGCTTCTCATCAATTTTTCCCCTCAAGGAAGTCCCCTGCCTGGACCCCCCCCCCCCGCCTTAATGGAAGGACAGTTAGATGCCAAGTGACCCGAACCCTTACAGCGGAAACAGGTCAATGTCGGGCACTCGAAATGGGGGTGTCCCACCTTATCACAACGAAAACAAGTGCCAGACCCCATCCTACACTCCCCCTTATGCGGCTTCCCGCACTTCTTACAATTACCAGATGATGTATCCCTTCTAAACTCAGAAGTCTTAGTCTTCATCCTTTTCCCGGACGAGTTAAAATTGTTCCCCCCTGGCCGCTTACCTTACGAGTTTGAGTTCCATGCCCTCCTATTCTCGGTAGGCGGTAATTTTTCCCTCTGATCATAAAGCGTACCTGCTAGAGTGCCCACCGAGTGAAATGAGTTCATGTCGGTAGTCAACACACCCCTACGAATATCCACCGGAAGTCCCTTCACATACTTCTTAATCCTCTTGGCTTCGGGAGTAACCAAGTCAGGACATAAGCGAGCCATCTTGTTAAACTTGGTGGTATACTCTCGATGCGACAACGAACCAGCCTCCGAGGTCAAGAATTCTTGTTCTATTTTATGTAATTCATGCGGAGGACAAAACTGATCAAGAACCGATTTCTTCAACTCATCCCACGTCATCCTCCGAACCGCACGATCCCCCATGGCCAAGTTATCCCACCAGCCTCCAAGGTCATGTTATCCCACCAACATAGTGCCTCGGAACGGAACGAGGCAGTAGCATAAGTCACCATGTCATCCCCATTGCACTTACTAACCCTCAGAACAGACTCCATCTCCCTCACCCACTGATGTGCTGCCAACGCATCTTTAGTACCTTCGAAAGAAGGGGGGTCACACTTCTTAAAGTCACCATACGAGCAACCCCGGGTTGATACACTAACGGTCCGCACCTCATCATCATCCCCACCCGGCACATACACTTTCTCTTCCTCTTCGACCTGTACCTCCTTACTCTTCCTTCCCCTATCCGAACCCTTACCAATTAGTGATTCTTCCATGACCATGACGGACTCAGCAACGATCTCCGGAATGGCGCTATGGAGCACCTGGTAAACCTCATCCGCGATAGCCGCGCGTAAAGCAGGATCTAAGGCGGGGTTACCCCCCTCCTCATGAATCGGAGTTTCCTGCTGGGGAGTAGGAATCTCATTATCAGCTTCGGCACGTGGCCAATGACCACGACCATGACCAGGACCGCTAGAACCACCTCTCCTGGTTGTTCGAGTATTAACCATGACTTATCCCTACAAAGAAAAAGTTTTAATATGATTAAGTACAAGTGGCATTTAGAACATGTACGGTAAGGGTAAACTGCTAATGAGGTTGATAAAGTGTGATTAGTCGTTTACTTTACCCGCCCGTCCTAATCACCCCCGGCCCCTAACCATATTAGCACTCTATCTAACACTTAACAGTTAATCACATATGGGAAATCTTAAATGTAAAGGAATGACTAAGTAATTTAAAGTTACCTCTTGGCGTGCAGCTACTCATGGCGGGCATACTGGTCTCTTTTCTTACAGTTCGAGTCCAAGCATTCGGGGATGCTTGGATCCCTCGAACCAAGGCTCTGATACCAACTTGTAAGACCCCGAACCCCGGGAACCCCACAGTTGGTAATCATTCAAACCCTCGTAAAATTTAATAAACTTAAAACCCATTTCTTCCATTTAAAACAAACGTATCAGAGTATCAATTTTGCGGAAAACATGAAAATGAAATAAGTTCCCGAAACCCAGGAATTTTGCCTAAATCCAAAGTAAATATAGCTTTTATAAGTTTCCTTGAAATAAAATATTCATAACAATTCTTCCTTCTAGTATGCCCTTCACCATCCAAGTAGCTCCGTGCACGTCCAAGCGATAAGGCATCCTCTTCCAATTACTGAAACTTACACTAAAATGCACACAAAGTCAGCTTGAGCTGAGTGAGTTCAAGTTTTAAGTAAAAGATATCAGTAGTAAAATTCATGATAGTCATACCAAAGGTTTTTCTAAACATCCTCATACATACATATACAAACTGTATATGTAAACATCCATTCAATAACATCCCTATATACATAACAGTATATATAAATATAACATCCACGTATAACATCAGGGCCGAGCCAACGTACAACCCAAACACGTAACATCAGTGCATGCAAACACAAAGTAGGCATACACAACATCAGTAGTCGAAACGACTACAACATCGCCAAATAGAGGCCAAGAAATGATGTATATACACATATATATATATTTAACATCCCAAGGCTTACCATATACTAGCAAGACTATATAAATCATTTTAAAAACATTTCATCAAGTAAGAAAACATTTAGGTGCAAATGCTAGCCCAAAAGTAAAATGAGTTAAAAAGGGCCATCATGAACTCCCCTGAGATTGATCGAATACTTGCAACGAGCTAGGAAGTTCCTACGGGCAAAATCACAAGCAAGGGCCTGTAAATTATACATGACGCGTTGCTAAACTAGACTGTAGGAACACTCTAGCCTAATGGGCCGTACAAGCCCAACACTTTGGCCCAAGGCCCAACACTTGGCCCAAGGCCTAACAACTTGGCCCAAGGCCCAACAACTTGGCCCAAGTCCCCATACTTGGCCCAAGGCCCAACAACTTGGCCCAAGGCCCAACGACTTGGCACAAGGCCCAAAGATAGTCAAATCGGGTCGAATGCGCGTGAAATAATCCATAAAACCATTTGTTAACCGAATCAGCCCCGAATGGACCAAATTCCATCTTAAACCTTTTCATTCATCATAATTATGTCACCTGAGTTGATAGGGTTGACGGTTCCTTTTTACAACACTTACTTTAACATTTAAACGAAAATTCGCGCACCGCCGACTCGATTGACGAAGCACTAACCCCGACAGCCCCGAGTACCAAAAAAATAATTTTTCCACAGCCCTTAAACCCCCCTAGGGCTGCACGAACAGAATCGGTCGGTCACCCGATCAACTAACGCATCAAACTCAACAATTTGCAATTCTACACCCGATAAACTCAAGTTTTCGAACTAAAATCGATTGACCGACCTAAACACCTCCAATGACAACGAAATTTTAATATGATGTAAACGCCATACCTGGGGATCTTTCTACACCGGAAACTCTAATTTTTATCCACGGGAAGTGGGTCAATTGCATTCTAGCCAAAATCTGCCCAACGAAAAGTTTTGGCAAAATTGAGCATCAAAACGATTAGGGATGAGCATAAAGAGTGTAGGGGATTGTAGTACATACCTTGAACTACCTCTAGGAACTTGGAATCGATCAAAAAGTCAAAGCAAAGAAGGGAGGGGGTGGCTGGAAGTGGTCGATCGGACCAGCTGCATAGGGTTATGGTTTTATTTTTTTTGTTTATGTTATAATATAAAACATTTTCATTCTAGCCCCCGGAATTTAATAATAATGCAACTTAGAAGAAAAGTTAAGCGATTAGGCGTACCGGGATGACGTAAAGGCCACCGAGAAACATCGGATAAATCCCGAGAGTTGTACACACTCAACAATCTTTAATCCTTGAAATCCGAATCAACGGGCGTTACAGATTAGCACATAAGTCAACAGGTACCGCATATGTTATGCGCCGCATAACATATGCGCCGTATAACTTATACGGTCCTTAGAGTCTTACAAGTTGTTTCCTATAAGTAGGGGACTTATGAGTTATTATGCTGACTTTTGGTGAATGTTAGAGTGAGAGAGTAGAGAGAGAAAGTTGCCTAAGTGTCATATCTTGTATTCTTTGAAGTTATCAATGATGTATATACTAAACGTTTACTTGTTGTGTTCAATCTCAATGGATTCTGCACTTTGAAATATAAGCTGTAACATCTAGAGATCCTAATTGTTGTCTACATCAGCACATAATCATCTTTCAACACAAGTAAACATTAAGCATATTCTTCATTAATAACTTCAAAGTTTTACAAGATATGACACTTTAGTAACTTTCTCTCTCTAGTCTCTCACTCTAACAATCACCAAAAGTCTAAGGATTCACAAAAAAGTCCCCTATTTATAGGAAACATGAAAGAACATCAAGGGCATATATGATATACGGTGCATATGTTATGCGCCGCATAACATATGCGGTCCTTGAGACTTTTGCGCTATCCTAGTATACACAAACATACATTTGACAATTAAAGCCTATACAATCATATCTAAGAACCTAGCAATAGACATTATGCTCTAACAATTTTTAGACTACTGCTGCTGTTGCTGCTACTACTACTACTACTACTATTAATAACCAAAAGAATCCGAACTTGGTTAGCTTCAAGTTCCAATCCTTTATTCTAGGTTTATAAAGAACCAAATTTGCGTTAGATCTATGAATCATGAATGAGTCAAACTTAACAAACGAGTTAAATGAGTCCGACTCTTAAACTTCACATTTTGACATCAAGTTTATATTTTTATTAACCCTTAGGCCCTGATCGAAGGTTCTACCAATTTTTGTAGAAAACTGACATTAAATGAACCATCTTTATACTACAAACATACCTCTTAGCAAAATAGTTTTAGAGCTTAGTCTTGGCACGAGCTAGATCTTTATCTTCCGGGTCGTTTTGAAGCAAGAATCACTAAACCGACTTAGATCTTGTTCTAGGATTTCTAAAATATGAAGAGTGTGTGTATTTGAAGGTGAGTCGGTAAAAACGAAAAGTGGCTAGGGTTTTAAGGTTTTAAGGGGTATTTATACCCTTTGCTCATGGACCTTAGGCCCATTAGCTTACTAAGTGCATCTTTATTGTTAGGTCCATCTCCATTTAAGCCTACCATCTTTTATATTAGTTTACTAAGTCCATGGTTGAATGAGTATTGTAACATCTCGGTTTTTTCGTATTTGTATTCAATAATGTTCCAAACTTGGGAACGTAATTTAGATATTTTGGTATTAATAAAGTCTTGTATTTCTTAGCATTTAACTTTATTAAACTTAGTTTATACCCTCGTAACTTTCAAACTCATCAAGCAACGCTTATAAACCCTTAAAATCGCTTAAAAGCTAAAAATCGCGTTTATGGAAGTACATGGGCTATTTTTGCCAAAAATCAAAGGTTGGAGCACACCCCATCACGCGTGGGTGTGAGTCCATGTGGACAACTCAACGCGGGCACCTGTCTGCACCAGATTTGGTTCGTTTTGACACGCTTATTCGTTTTTAATGCTAAATCATGCCGATTTTGACCCAAATCCCGAAAATTAAGGTCCAAATTAAGTCATTTGATGTCATAACATGTCCAAGTTCATTTTCTTGTTGGTAGAACCGAAATCTTTGAGTTATTGGGCTTGACTTCATCATTAATTGATTATTCGATTTTCCTAAATGAGTTATAAACTAATAAACCAATTTTGGATTTTGTATATATCAAAACATGTCTTAAACCCTAAAACGCTACTACAACATTAGCCACCATATCTCTAACCATGAATTCCCTCTCTTTCATTATCGGTTTCTTCAAAATTCTTTAAATTTTTTAAGCTTCCATTGACTTTCAAGCTTCAAGACTCTCTGACCTCGTTTATCTCCTAGTTCTATTCATCTTACCTGTAACTTTTCTTCTATTATTTCATAGGTTTTCATCTCATAAAGAAAGCCCCCTAATCAATTTATGTTATTGAGATGGTTTTGGTGGTCAATTTGATATCGATCTGTTAAGGGCCCCTAATCAATTTATGTCATAGATTTTTCAATTACTATATCTTCCGGTGAAAAGTAGTTTTCAGGCCGGAAGACCTTTTTGTTTGTCACGAAATTTTGAGTGTACTGGTCAGAACTCGACATCAGATTTGAAGTTCGGATTTGAACTGTACCAGCTTTGTTGGTGCATGTTTTGTAACAGATGATCTTTTGTGTTTGTTAGAATTGAGAGCAACGGTCAAAGGGGAGTCTGTTGGTGCATTTTGTGACCGTCGCTATGCAATTCTGATAAGCGGAAACGAAGTACGAAGTTAGAACAACTTCGCCATAGGCGAAGTTAGAACAACTTCGCCTTAGGCGAAGTTGTAACAACTTCGCCTACAGGCCCAAGCCGGTGAAGTTGTTTATATATATATACGTGTCTTGTTTAGGTTTGAGTATCTAGAAAGTCAGAGTGTTTTGTGATCAGTTTATTTTGTCTAGAGAGAAACCGAGAGGGAGAGTCGTGTGGGACGGCCCGAGGTAGAGCTCACCTCGGGTCGGCCGTCATTTGATTTCGTGTTTGGTATGTAATGTGTTTCGGTTATTATATAAAAGATCTGCAGATGTGTTTATCCCATTCGTGTGTTTGTTCGTGTGTTTGTTTGTGTGTAATCGTGTTCTTCGTCTTCTACACCATAAACGAGTCAAGGAGGATTCCGCACTCCTAGACCTCGTGCGGATCTCCTATCGATCGGCGACGCCCCGGGGGGACCTACAGTTGGTATCAGAGCCTTAGGCTCTTATGCTATGGTTCGAGATCTGCGTTTTGGTGTTTCTGATGCGTTTTTAGCCGAACAGCCGCCGCAGGCGAAGTTATGGGGTTCAGGCGAAGTTGTCGCTTAAATTTTAGGGTTTAGGCGAAGATATAAGGTTAAGCGAAGTTATTCACAACTTCGCCAACCTCACAAGTTCGCTTATCTCAGGCGAAGTTATCTGTCAGGCGAAGTTTTGGTCAGGCGAAGTTTTGGACAGGCGAAGTTAAGGAGGAGCGAAGTTAAAAAAAAAAAAAAAAAAAAAAAAAAAAAAAAGGAGCTTTCGTTTTTTTGGCCAGGTGTACGCGATTATTGTGAGACTGAAGACGTTGTTCCGTCAACGAGTGAAATTTGTTATCTCTTGGTCTTACGTGTGAACAAATACGTGTCAACTCTGGATATGGAGTTGAGGTTGTGAATGGGATATTGATTGAAACTGGATATTGACACATATTTGGGTGTTTGTGGGCAATGAAATAGTTGTTGTTCGAGGTTGACCAACTGAAGAAAGTCAAATTGAACTGAAAGTTTTCGTCATTACTGGATTGCGGTCAGAGCATATTATTTATGTTATTTTCAAGGCGTTCGAGAATTGGATCCTGAAACGTGATGCTTATTTATTAAAGTGAAAATTCTTGAACAAGTTGGATTTAATCGGGAATTAAAGTGTTATATGTTCTTGATCATTATCCCTGGTGATTGAAGATGCTTCGGATTAATTAATGGTCATGTGTGTTAGATTCTGTCAAGGTGGTTTTGTGATGAAATTGATCACTTGATGTTGAGTAGTTGAAGATTAAACCTTATCGTATGCCGACGTGTTGGTGAAGTTGTGGAGGGAGCCCAACTTCACGTGTTGGTGAAGTTAGAAGAACTTTACGTGTTGTGAAGTCAGAAGGACTCACGTGATTGGTTGAGATGATCAATTAGGCACGGGGATGCATGCATTTCAAAGACCTCAATCTATATAGTCGGAGAAGCTTACACTGAAGGGGAGATTGGATATGGAAGACGCTGGGTGATTGGTAGATTTGTGAAGCTACAAGATAGTTTCAGACACGGCTGGTTGAAGAGCAAACAGAAGATCATCAGTTAAGAGGGAGTCTGTTGGTGCATGTTTTGTAACAGATGATCTTTTGTTTTTATTAGAATTGAGAGCAACGGTCAAAGGGTAGTCTGTTGGTGCATTTTGTGACCGTCGCTATGCAATTCTGATCAGCGGGAACGAAAAATGAAGTTAGAACAACTTCGCCATAGGCGAAGTTATAACAACTTCGCCATAGGCGAAGTTGTAACAACTTCTGCCATAGGCGAAGTTAGAACAACTTCGCCTTAGGCGAAGTTGTAACAACTTCGCCTACAGGCCCAAGCCCGTGAAGTCGTTTATATATATATACGTGTCTTGTTTAGGTTTGAGTATCTAGAAAGTCAGAGTGTTTTGTGATCAGTTTATTTTGTCTAGAGAGAAACCGAGAGGGAGAGTCGTGTGGGACGGCCCGAGGTAGAGCTCACCTCGGGTCGGCCGTCATTTGTTTTCGTGTTTGGTATGTAATGTGTTTCGGTTATTATATAAAAGATCTGCAGATGTGTTTATCCCATTTGTGTGTTTGTTCGTGTGTTTGTTTGTGTGTAATCGTGTTCTTCGTCTTCTACACCATAAACGAGTCTAGGAGGATTCCGCACTCCTAGGCCTCGTGCGAATCTCGTATCGATCGGCGACGCCCCGGGGGTACCTACAAGCTTGCTTAAATATTAAAAGTTTTTAAGTGTGTGCTTTTCATTAAATCCTAACCGAACTGAGCAGGACCTGGCCCAGAACGACAACCCGAAAAATAAAAGATATGGACCAAAGATCGGACCTGTAGAGGCAACCGATCTCGGCTATGAGTCGGTTATTAGAGCTCGGGTCACATCTGAAGACCGAAGACTGATCCGGTTGGAGAAAAACTCAATTGCAGACTCAATATGGGTAGTAATTAGATCAAATTCATCTTGTGTTTCATTAAACTAAAGTCGCTGTTAACAATCGCAGCGATCTGAAATGATGAAATCGCTAGAGAGTTGTGTACTATGTGGTGCCGAAATCAAGACCTGCCGGACCATTTAATGGCGGTTCGTGGTGGTGTCGTACGGTTGTACTGTAATGGTAGAGATAGGATTTGATTTGTAAGAAAAGAAACAAAAAAAGTAGGAGTTTGCTAAACTTGGGGCTTGAAGTGTATTCTGCTTCATCGGAGATGTAATAATAATAAAAAAAAATACTTTACAATAAAAGACGAGTTGAAACTTGAAAGTACATTAAACTATAATTTACTTTTAGTTGGCGTCCATTTAAAATTTTCAAATTCATTTCACGTCCGTTGTTATATTAAATTTTCAAATCCATTTTCGCGTTCGTTGATATATTAAAGTATAAAATTCATTTCACACCCATTAAACCCTTTTCACATCCTTCATGTCCATCCATTTGTTCTCCAATATCCATGTTCACTTCATATTCATTCTGTTCCAATCGCTCTCCTTTACACCTCCCATGGTAAACTCAGGTCGGTTCGGTCAAACTTTGTTTCTTTGGACTTAAAACCGAATCTGAGACCAAAACCGATTTTGCGAGGAATTAAGAACTGTAAGGCCACGAACCCTGGGAACCCCACAGTTGGTAATCATTCAAACACTCGTAAAATTGAATAAACTTAAAAAACGTTTCTTCCATTAAAACAAACGTATCAGAGTATAAATTTTGCGAAAAACATGAAAAATGAAATAAGTTCCCAAAACCCGGGAATTTTGCCCAAGAACCAAAATCAGTATAACTTTTATAAGTTTCTTTGAAATAAATATTCATAAACAACTCTTCCTTCCAGTATGTCCTTCACCATCCAAGTAGCTCCGTGCACGTCTAAGCGATAAGGCATCCTCTTACATATCCTAAAACTTACAGTAGTAAAATCATGATAGCCATACCAAAGGTTTTCTAAAAGTAAAAGGGTACATCCATATAATCATCATTATCGAACTTAAACATCCTCATACATACATATACAAATGTATATGTAAACATCCATTCAATAACATTCCTATATACATAACAGTATATATATATAACATCCACGTATAACATCAGGGTCGAGCAAACGTACAACCCAAACACGTAACATCAGTGCATGCAAACACGAAGTAGGCATACATAACATTAGTAGTCGAAACGACTACAACATCACCAAATAGAGGCCAGGAAATAATGTATATACATATATATATATATTTAACATCCCAAGGCTTACCATATACTAGCAAGACTATATAAAATCATTTCAAAACATTTCATCAAGTAAGAAAACGTTTAGTTGCGCATGCTAGCCCAAAAGTAAAATGAGTAAAAAGGGCGTTGACCTTCAATCCGTTGACCTTCAATCATACATATCCATTGACTTTCATTGACCAATATGGAAAATCTAAGTGTGTTTGTGTCATAGCCTTCTGCGTTGTTTTAAAACATTAACATGGAAAATGGAATGGGGACATCCAACAAGCCTCCCAAGAGTCTTAGAATGGAAGATTATCCGTCATGGGCTGACAAGTTTGAAACTTATGTTCAAGCTTTGAGGAGGAATACATTATACCGAAGAATGAGAATGGAAGCAACTATAGGTTGTCATAAATAGCTAAGGCTGATAAAAGTCTGTTTCAAAGAGAGAAGAAGATGTTGAATCTATTTCAAAAAGCCATTAAAGTAGAAAATTTTCAACTGTTACAACACAATGGCTCGTGCTACTCAATTTGGCAAGCTCTACTAAATAAGAACAGAGAAAACCTTGACATGAGGAAAAGTAAGATGGCATTACTGAAGAAAGAGTTTGATACCTTTACTCAGGTTAAGGGGGAAAATTTTGCACAATTGGTTGAGCGATATTGCCATTTGGTGAATGAGATGAAAAGATTAGCCATTCATAATGATTCAACAATCAAATGTTGTTGCATATGCCCGACTGAATCTTGCTAGATTTATTGAGAAGCTTGAAGCACATGAATTGGAGCTGAGGAAAAAGCAAAAAATGAAATCAACAGCAGTTTCACAGTATGTTGGGTTATATTTCAAAGGGTCACAATCTGCTACTTCTTCAAATCCTAAGATCCCCACAGCGTTTTATGTAGAGAAAACTGGCCTAGCTTGTGTAACCAATGTTACTACTACTCCACATTACAGTAGTAGTTACTCAGGAACAATTCTAGTTTCTCAAGTCTTAAACACACAAGATTCTAATGTTATACAGTGCCACATTGCCGTAAATCTTAAGAATACAGGAAACATGACCACTGACACTGTAAAGGAACATATGGCATTTCTTGGATTAGTCTTAGAGTCATACGAGTGTTTGGTTGCTGGTCGTATAGGAAATTATAACATCACAAAAGAGGACTACGACCAAATTAATCCAGAGGAAATGGAAATTATTGATATACGGTGGTCCATGGCAAGTGTGATAAGGAGAGCACAAAGGTTCACGGAAATCACTCGAAGAAATGTGCTAGATGGTTCGACGTCAAAATTAGGTTTTGATAAATCTAATGTGAGATGTTTTCGTTGTAAAGAAAAAGGACACTTCAAGAGGGAATATACAAGCAAGAATGTGGAGGATAATGCTGCAAATCCCTTTGGGCGGGATTACTACAAGCCAGCAATATATCATCGTCCCGAGCGAGGGTCATCAAAAGGCAAGAAAATGACTGAAGCGTCAAACTCACAACAAAAGGCTGCTACAGCTCAAGTAGATGAAGGTTTCAATTGGAACTCGGTGTTCCAAGCAAATGTGGCGGAAATGTTTGATGAGGGTAAGCAAAAGGGTATGGTTGAAACAGTGGTTGAGGATAAGATTGAGAATGTGATTGTGGATAAGGTTAAGAATGTGGTTAAAGGGATTGAGGACATAGTGGACGAGTTCGTTGAAAATGAAGTGGTTAACGATCAAGGTATGGACAAAAGGTTTCAAGGATGAGAAAGAAGAAAGTGACAAGGTTGTTGAAGAAATTGTTCAAAGTACTTCAGATGATGAACTTCCACGAACATATGACAAACTTCACGAAGTTCCTTCTGACTATCTGATTTCATTATTTCCACCTGATATCATAGAAAGTTTTTCAGTTTGGTTTAATGGAGAAAAAGTACCTCATGGAAAGATGGACTTTGGAGATGAAGAAGATGTGATAATTCCTGAAGACAAAGTTTCTAGTGATGAGGAGAAATCTGACGAAGTAAAAGATGAGTTCTTTGAAGGTTTGGTGGAAGAAGTCACCGATGAAGATTCTGAAATTTCAAGTGAAGAATGTTCTCCAACAGATCAGGTACTCATGGCACATCAGGTAACTCTCAACTCAAATATCTGTGAAAATGTGAATTGCCATTTGATGAGTGTGATTTTAAGTCACCTGAAATTAAAGAGTTAAAAAGACACTATGATCAAGTGTTATTAGATCTTAATAGAGTTAATGTGGCTTATAGGAAATTGCAAAAATGTGAAAAGAATTTGTGGGCAAGTATTCAACAAAATCAAAAGACAAATTCTATGCTAAAACATACCGTTGAAGATAAACAAATTGCCATTAACAGACACATTGATGAAAATGCAGCTCTCAAACTTGAGTTGCAAGCACTCAAGATTGAGATAGAAAGGGTAAACTTGAAATTGGTGAGTTATGCTGCTTCATCATTTATTCTTGATTACATTATGTCAAAAGCCAAGGTTGATGTGAATGAGAACACAACATAAAGTGTGGATTATCTTTTTGTGCCTCCAACTATGTGGACTGCTTATATTCCGAACAAACCTAAGGGTTTGAAAAAGGCACTGAATGTGGAAATTGAGACTCCATTGCATGATACCCCTGAGTCTGGTAATGACAATTGTGTTGAATCTGAAACTCTGAAAATGAGAGTTCTGGTTTGTAACGCCCGTTAATTTCCGACAAAAGTTTTAATCTTGTAGTGTTATGTACACCTTTCGGGCTTGACCCGGCATTCTCTCGGAAGCTCCTTGCAAACCTCGTAAACGTTCTCACTTAACTTTCCACCCAAGTTTCTACATACTTCAATTTGGAGGGACTTGGATGTGACTATTTTATATCATAAAACAAAAGAAAACTCTAACCCTAAACCTATTTGCAGTCGTCGGACCTGGACCCCCCCCCCCCCCTGCTCGTTTTTCTTCTCCCCAGCCAAGTTTCAGCCGTGAAAACTTCAATTCAAGGTCGGTTTTATGATTCCCCATGTCTTTTACACCTTAATTGATCATATTAACGCGCTTATTGGTCGTTAAGATTGCGTTTTGATGATAACAGCTTGCTGACAGATTCGTATACGTTTATTGTAGGGTCTGTAACGCGATGTTAATCCACTGTTTTTGATCGATTCTTGATTCCATGATGTACTACATTGAGTCTAATTTCCAGAAAGGTATAATACGTAATTTTTGGATGAGATTTGAATGGTTTTTATGATTTTATAAAATCGAGTGTCAAAGCTGATGCGGGATGTCGGATTCTGGTTTGTCTTCCCGACGTCATAACTTGGTTGGTTCCACTTCTGGAAGTTAGTATATTGAGTTAGGAACCAAACCCAATTAGAATTGTTTAATTTGGTTCGGTAATGAATTTTATAAAAATAAAACCATTTTGTTGCGGAGCTGAAATAGCTGCACATACCTTTCTGTGTTGGAAGAATTTTATGATTTTTGTGTCCACTAGAAAAATATAATAAAAATATTTTTATAAACTTAAGATATTTATGCAACACTGGTAAAAATTTAATAATTTAATTCCATGGTTTTCCTATGTAATAAAATACATCTTTGCATGCTAAAATCTGCATGTTATATTCGTATTGATCGATAAGTTCGTTTTAGGCTTAACCGGTGGCTGCCCTTTCTAGCATCTTTCGGGGCTGTTATAACTGAAGTTCGTACTCCGTCATATTCTTAGGTATGTCACTTACAACATACTAAAATTTCATGGCCATTGGAGGTGTTTAGGTCTGTCAATCGATTTTAGTTCGAAAACTAGGGTTTATCGGGTGTAGGATTGGCAATTGTTGAGTTTGATGCGTTAAACGAATGGATGACCGACCGAATCAGTTTGTACAGCCCTAGGGGGGTTTAAGGGCTGTGGGAAAATTATATTTTTGATGCACGGGGCTGTTGGGGTTAGTGCTTCGTCAATCGAGTCGGCGGTGCGCGAATTTTCGTTTAAACGTTAAAGTAAGAGTTGTAAAAAGGAACCGTCAACCCTGTTAACTCGGGTGACATAATCTTGATGAATGAAAAGATTTAAAATTGAATTTGGTCCATTCGGGGCTGATTCTTTTAACAAATGGTTTTATGGTTTATTTCGCGCGCATTCGACCCGATTTGATTTTCGTTGGGCCTTGGGCCAAGTTGTTTGGCCTTGGGCCAAGTTGTTGGGCCTTGGGCCAAGTGTTGGGCCTTGGGCCAAAGTGTTGGGCCTTGAGCCAAAGTATTGGGCCTTGGGCCAAGTGGTTGGGCCTTGGGCCAAGTTGTTGGGGCTTGGGCCATAGTGTTGGACCTTGGGCCAAGTTGTTGGGCTTGAATGGCCCATTAGACTAGAGTGTTTTTACAGTCTAGTTTAGTAACGCGTTGTGTATAATTTACAAGCCCTTGCTTGTGATTGTGCACTTAGGGATTTCCTAGCTCATTGCAGGTGTTCAGTTGATTCAGGTGAGTTCATGATGCCCTTTTTACTCTTTTAATGTTTTGGTCTAGCATACAATTTTACACGATTTTACTCGTTACAATTATTTGGATGGTATTACATAGCCTCTTTCATATTTGTGCATTTATGAAACTATTTGTGAACTATATTTTATGCCTTAGGATAATGTAGACTCGTTTATGGTCTTATATTACTTAAGGTTATATACCTGAATATGGTCTAGACTCGATGATGTTAATAGGCTTGGTAGTAATTGAATGCGAGTAGACCTATTTACTTTGTTCATGTATTGGACTGATTAATATATTTTACCTTATGGCCCATAGGCTTACCTGTTATTTGGAATGTCTTGGGATGATATATATATATATATATATATATATATATATATATGTATGTATGTATATACATTATTGCTTGGCCTATATTTGGCGATGTTGTAGTCGTTTCGACTACTGATGTTGTGTATGCCTACTTTGTGTTTGAATGCACTGATGTTACGTGTTTGGGTTGTACGTGTGCTCGACCCTGATGTTATTACTTGGATGAGATGTTACGTGTTTGGGTTGTACGTGTGCTCGACCCTGATGTTATTAATTGGACGGTATTTATAGGGATATAAATATATGGATATATATAGATGTCTAAGTACGAATACTTAGTGTTGACGATGGCCTAACTGTTCGTATCCCGTATTATATTTTAAACTCTTGGATTGTTTATAGTTCCGTTTTTATATTTAAACTCTGGGAATGTTTTATAACCCCATTTTTATATTTAAACTCTTAAAATGTTTTATAATCCCGTTTTTATATTTAAACTCTGGGAATGTTTTATAATCACGTTTTTATATTTAAACTCTTGGAATGTTTTATAGTCCGGTTTTTATATTTAAACTCTGGGATTGTTTTATAATCCTATTTTTATATTTAAACTCTTAGAATGTTTTATAACCCCATTTTTATATTTAAACTCTTAGAATGTTTTATAATCCCGTTTTTATATGTAAACTCTTGGAATGTTTTATAATCCCGTTTTGTTATTTAAACATTTGAAATGTTTTTAAACGAATTTATATAGGCTTGCTAGCATATGGCAGGCCTTGAGATGTTAAATATATATATATATATATATATATATATATATATATATATATATAAATATATATATATATATATATGTATATACATTATTTCTTGGCCTATATTTGGCGATGTTGTAGTCGTTTCGACTACTGATGTTGTGTATGCCTACTTTGTGTTTGCATGCACTGATGTTACGTGTTTGGGTTGTACGTTTGCTCGACCCTGATGTTATACGTGGATGTTATATATATATACTGTTATATATATAGGGATGTAATTGAAAGGATGTTTACATATACATTTTGTGTAAGTATGTATGAGGATGTTTAGTTTTTGGTAATGACGATTTGATGGATGCACCCTTTTACTTTTAAAAACTTTTGGTATGACAATCATAACTATTACTACTGATATTATTTACTTAAAACATGAACTCACTCAGCTCAAGCTGACTTTGTGTGCATGTTAGATTGACTTTCAGGTTAAGAAGTGGATGCTACCGCTTGGACGTGCTGGATGCTACTCGGGAGGTTGAAGGCATATCTAGTCGAAGAATTAATAATGCAAACAGTTTCTTTTAATTTATCACTATAAGCATTTAAAATTTGATTTTGGGTACTTTTCCGGGTTTTTGGGAATTTTGATGTTATTTATTCCACTGTTGATTACTCTGAACTGATTTTAATAAGATGAACATGTTTGGTTTTAAATTTTTGTGAATCTTTTATTATGATTACCAACTGTAGGATTCCCGGGATTCGGGGTCTTACATGGTTGTGACATGACAACCGGAATCAGAGTTGCAGAAGCAGTGTTGACTGAAGAAAATGTTGAAATTAAGAATTTTGACAAGGTTAATAATCAGGATTATAAAATGGAAAATCAGGTTAACATGAAGAGATTTGAAAGACAAGCTTTTATCACAAGCAATCTCATCGTGTTAAACCAATTCCTATTGTCTTTGTGCATGCTAAGACCTCAGAATCTGAAAAGGAAGCTGTTTTCAGAAACCAAACAAACCGAGAGTTTTATCAACAAAAGGCCAAGCGTGAGCAATCTAAAATACCATCTTAGGTTACGAAGTTTGTTGACCGGAGACGTTGTTTCAATTGTAATGAACTTGGGCATGTTTTCTATGCATGTCCCAACCTATTTAAGAATGGTCATGCTCCAGGTCAAAAACCATTCACAAAGAAACCAGGCCTAGGTTATGTGACTGAGAAGAAACAGATGGTTGTTCCTGAAACTATAAAAATCTAGAAACGTGATGAGTTGGGTAAAATTGATGAAAAAGTTGTTAAAACTGATGTTCCAAAATCAAAAGTTTCAAAGATAATTCAGACATCCTTTTACAACAAAAGGCAAGCTGCTGGTCAAAATTGGGTGGCGAAAACTGTTGTTGTACCACTAGAGGTTGTTGAGAAACTGATAACTGAATCTGAGACACAAGCAACCGGTGATGACTTTTTGTCTTGTGATTCAGATATTGATGATTTTAGGTTGTTGTATACAAATTTCAAACAACCCAAGAACAAAAATGCTTGGTTTTCCTTGTTTCACTAAAACTATTTACTGTATGTGCAGGGGCTCTCCAAGATCTCACAATTCTCTTTGGATAATGGATAGTGGAGCCTCCAGGCACATGACGGGTACTCTTCATCTTCTTAAAGATGTCAGAACTATTCATGGAGGATATGCCGGTTTTGCGGGAAACCAAGGAGGACAAATTGTTGGGAAAGGTACATTGACGAATGGAAAAGTCACATTTGAGATGTCAACTACATTCAGAACTGGAGAATAATTTGCTGAGTATATCACAAACTTGTGATAAAAACTTCTCTACACATTTCACAGACCGAGAATGTTTAATTTTGAAAACGGGTTTCAAAATTCCAGACGAATGGATTCTTATGCGTGATGCTCGAGAGAATGATCTTCATGTCATGAATATGAATACAGCATCAACATCATCGGGATCTGCTCAATGTTTCATTTCTAGGGCATTAGAACGAGAGTCAGTTTTATGGCAACGAAGAATGGGACATATCATTGTGAGGAAGATGAATCATCTGATTCATAAAAACTTGGTGGAAGGAGTGAATGTGAGAAATTTTCAGTTAAATGAAGAGTGTTTGGACTGTAAGAAGGCAAAACAAACAAAGAAACCACATCCGAAGAAAATTGTTAACGCCATCAACTTACAGATTCGTATGGATCTATTTGGTCCGATGAATGTCAAAAGTATCACAGGAGAACTTTATTTTCTTGTGGTTACCGATGATTATTTGAGATTTTCATGGGTAATGTTTTTGGAATTAAAGGATGAAACGTTTGACTCCCTAATGATCTTATTCAAAAAGCTGGAGAATTTGTATAATCTACCAATTCGGCGAGTAAGAAGTGACAATGGGACAAAATTCAAGAACAACAAAATGCTTGAGTACTGTAATGACCGAGAGATTCTTCATGAATTCAGTGCACCGTACACTCCATAACAAAATGGGGTCACTGGGTGAAAGAATCGAACCTTGATTGAAACAGCTCGAACTATGCTCTCTAATTCAAAATTACCAATGAATTTTTGGTCAGAAGCAGTAGCTGCAGCTTGTAATACACTTAACCGGGTGCTTACAGTCAAGAAATTTGGCTAGACGTGTTTCGAGCTACTTAGCCGTCGAAAACATAATCTGAAGTGGCTTGAACCGTTTGGATCAACGTGTACTGTTCTTGAACCAAGTGGCAAATTTGGCCCCAAATCTGTTGAAGGATTCTTTGTGGGTATGCTAGTCCATAAAGATGTGTATATATTCCTAGTCTCCACAAGATAGTCCAAGTCCAAAATGTTGATTGTCAAAGATATACTCCTACCGTTTAATGACCAGGGGATTCAAGCTGATAAGACTCTGACGATATTATACAATCAACAGTTATCAAAAGACTATGTAACAAAACCTGAAGTTCCTGTGTTTGTTCCTCAAGATGTACCAAATCATGGTCAATCTGATGACATGCCAGAGACTGCTCCTATTTTTGATGACTATGGTGAATCAGATGAGGAGATTATCGAAGCTATTTCTCCATCCATCATTGCGGCCGAAGAGAATGTAAACAATCTCCAATCTGAAGTGTCAGTACCTACAGAAGTGGTGCCAAGAACTTTATCCTACCATTCTGAGGATAACATCATAGGAGATTTGAATACTGGTGTACAAACAAGTCATCAAATCGATCAAAATCTCCAGTGTTTTTACTCAAAGGTATCTCCTTTACAAAATCAATTCTCATTCAAGCGTTTTATTTCGCAAATCGAACCTAAAACGTACAAAGAAGCCCTAACCGAGGAGAGCTAGGTAAATGCGATGCAAGAGGAACTATTGCAATTTGAAAAACTCGGGGTCTGGAAATTGGTTAATTTGCCTGAGGACAAGAAGCAGATTAACACCAAATGGGTGTTCAAGTGTAAAAGGGACGAGAATAGAATCATTGTTAGAAACAAAGCAAGACTTGATTTTTTGGGTTTTAACCAGAGGCAAGGTATCGACTACAACGAGGTTTATGCACCAGTTGCAAGGCTAAAAGCTATTCGGATCTTTCTGGCGTTTGCTTCTTGGAAAGGTTTCAAAGTTTATCAGTTGGATGTGAAGTTAGCATTTCTTAATGGGAAGATTAGTAAAGAAGTCTACGTGGGACAACCACAGGGGTTTGTCGATCCCATCCACAAGGACAATGTGTATCCACTAGATAAAGCCCTCTACGGTCTCCATCAGGCCTCGAGAGCCTGGTATGAGACGTTGTCCCAACATCTTTTGGACAACGGGTTTATCAGAGGATCCGTCGTCTGTACACTCTTCACCAAATTCGTTGATGGACATCAAATAATCCTACAGATATACGTCGATGATATCATTTTTGGGTTGACAAACGATCTTCAGTGCAAGCAGTTTGAAGAAGTAATGAAGAAGAAGTTTGAAATGAGTGCAATGGGTGAGATGAAATTATTTCTTAGACTTCAAGTAGAATAGTTGTCAGATGGTATTTTTATCCATCAGACCAAGTACGTCAATGACGTATTGGCGAAGTTCAACATGACTGATGCATCGGAAATCAGTACTCCTCTACCATTGAATCATGGTATCGGTCCTGATCCCAACGGGGAAAAGGTTGACCAAACATTATACCAATCCATGATAGGCTCGTTGATGTATCTTACTACTTCTCGGCCAGACATCATGTATGCCACATGTTTATGCGCCTGATATGAATCGAAACCGATGGTCTCATATCTCATGATCGTCAAAAGAATTCTACGTTACCTCAAGGGATGTCTGGGGGTCAGTCTCTGATATTCAAAAGACGATGAGTTTGTGCTGAGGGCATACTCAGATTCAGATTATGGAAACTGTAAGCTGAATGCCAAATTTACAACAACAGGGTGTCAGTTCTTCGGCAAGCGTCTTGTCACCTGGCAATGCGAGAAACAAACCACAGTTTCGTTTTCTACATGTGAAGCTGAGTATGTAGCTGCTTCCAGTTGATGTTCTCAGGTTCTTTGGATACAATAGATGCGGGACTACGGTTTGAATTTACTTACTACCCTATCTTCGTAGATAAAAATGCAGCTATTTCCATAACTAAGAATCTGGTAAATCACTATAAAACTAAGCATATTGAAATACGGTATCCATTCATTCGTGATTGCTATGAAAAGAAGTTGATTACCGTTGATAAAATTCACACTGATGAACAAAAAGCAGATCTTTTCACCAAAGCTTTTGATAAATCACAATTTCATTACTTATTAAAACTTAATGGTTTAATAGTTTTGGCCAGTGTTGATAAGAGGATTACTGAGATAACAGGTGTGTTGGATACCTTGTGATCCCAAAAATCAGAGTCAAAATTTTCTTTTGTAAATTATTTTAGTAGAATTTTTGATTTTAGGGGGAGAAAGTTTCAAGAAAAATCAAAAACATTGAAAAATTTGAAAAAGTCAAAAACAATATTAAATTTAAAAATGTCAAAAACATTAAAAATTATTGCTCCTCAGAAAATGAGTTTTTGAAGCAAAAAGAGAAGATGATAGTATATTGATTATTTGGTCCCATATCCAGTAAAAAAAATAGGCATAAAAGGCTGTGTGCTTAACTGTATTATTTCTTTGGTAGGCCTTTCAAACAAACAAGGAAAATTATGTGATATAAACCTAAATACAACCGAATCTATTGGGAAACATCTTGATGCTTGATTAATATCTGTTTTAAGCAAAGAAAAAGTTTAAAGATTGCCGTGTGTGCATGCTTTCATTTTGCAAAGAAATTCAGCTTATTTTTTTCTTTTTATTTTGCGAAAAATTCAATTTGATTTTTTCTTTATTTTTATTCAAATCTTCGATCTTCTCCTGGGATAAGATTATCCGACCTGAAGGTTAAGATTTGGATATTCTGCTTTATTTTCTTGGTGTTTTGTATAAATCTTTGGCTTTTCTCAGCGCGATAATACGGCATTATCTGACCTGATTGTTATAGCGTTACACAATTTCAACTTATTTTATCTTTTTATTTTTGTTAAAATGGAACCTTATCTGCGTGTAGTAATACCGATCTTAAGGGAAAATTTTAACGTTCTGAGTTGTTTTGTTTTATTATTTTTGCATGAGTCACAGCTAATCGATTTTGAGTAAAAAGTGAAAAAGTATACATGTGAAAACTCACTGTATAAAGATATACAAATTATGTCTGATGGGTGGGGTCCACATAAGATTCGTGCTTAATCGAACCAAATTAATTGTATCACAAAAATTCCTGAATCATTTGTTTGGATGGTTTAGGTGGACAACAATACCAATGACTGACTTAACACCAGTCATAATAAACGCTGAAAAGAAAATTATGATGGAAGGGCAATTTGGTCAATATGATTTCCTACTCAAACCTACAAAAATATGTGATTTCAGTATAGATGTCTAGTTTCTATCTCATTTTGATGATAAAATTCAAGTTTCATTTGTGGAATTTCTTATGTCAATTGAAAAACCAAAAAGATTTTCTTTTTGAGTTAGTTTTTGACTATTAATGTGCAGGTGAACTATCTCTTTGGGGATTTTCATTAAGCAACAAATCTTGTTATGTTCTATCAAATCAAAATCAAAAGATCAAAATGTTTATCTGTGTTACTCAAGGTCATTGATTTGGGCTTGGTAAAATAGAGTGTTTTCAAACTGAGCTTATTTAAGTTATTACTTTTATGTACAAGGACATTAAGTTGTACTTGTTACATTACATTGGTGTGAATTGGACAAAACGTCAGAATTTTTCAAGGAATTAATTATACAACGTATAAGTTTAGGAACTTATATAAGGCACATAAGTTATGCGCCGCATAAGTCCTTCAACTTATACGCCATATAAGTCAAAGTATAAAGGGGATATATGGCGCATAAGTATATACTTATGCGTCTGAACTTGTTAAATTCTCCCTGCCTTGATTCACTACTTCACATAACCTCTTGCCGTTATTTTGATTGTGGATAATTGTAATGTTTTCATATCTTTAGATGAAAAGTAACTTAGGCCACGGATAAGTCAGATCTGATTATAATAAACAAGTTTTGAACTAAATAATCATCACAATAGAATCAATTTGACAATATGAGATCAATGATAACAGTTAATTGGATTATAATGGGTTCTTAGTGTCAGATCTGAAAAGAAAAACTTATCCGTTTGACTAAAAATGATACTTAACCAGTGGAACTTTGATATGTCATGAAATTGATCTTAAATTTATACTAAAAAGACATCAACGATAGATGTATGATAGATAATGTGCTCAACAGATTGCAGATTTGAAATTTTGATTTTGGTTAAAACATAAACATATACGTCGTATATGTTTATACACACACGGAGTATAAGTTATGCGTTGACCAAAGTCAATAACAAACATATACGTTGATGTACTTATGCATTGTTTAGACATATACGCTGATCATAAATGGTGAAAGGGTGCATGCTCCGAATGGGTTACAGGGATTCTTTGAACAGATTAGCTTTAAGGAAGACTGCATTGTCAAGGTCGTTCAAGTATCTTGTTCATGTTGTGGTTCATTGCCTTGGACATCAGAAAGGAAGTTACGAGGAGATGATAGATTACCAGATGAGCATGATGGCTGCTTTGTGCTTAAATTTTAAGTACAATTTCTCTCGCACGATTCTTGACAACATGAAGATGAATTTTGGTGATGATCAATGGTTGCAGTATTCAAGACTTATAAAGATTTTTGTTGAGGAAGTATTTCCAAATGTTAAGAAGAAAGGGCCCAAGATCTTTCTAGATCATGTCACCGCTAATAATCTGGCCAAATTAGCTTCCTATAAACATGTGAAAGAAGCTGATATTCCTAAGTTCAGAGGATTATTTGGACATCTCAAGAATCCTGATTATGTGGCTCCATCTGATAATAAGTGGAGGAATGATGGTAGTGATTCTGAACGGGCAGAAGAAGAAAGATTAATTTTGGAGTTTAAACCCGTGGGCAAACGTTTTAACAAGATTGAGTCTGATTCAGAAGGTGAATCTGTTACACCTAAGAAGAAAAAGCAGAAGATTATAAAGAAAAAAGTTATTACACTAGTCACACAAGAAGAAGTTTATTCAGCTGCATCTGAGAAGGATCCTGAGGAAATAGAGTAAAATTCTGAAGGCAGGAGAAAGAGATTAGCCAATCCAATGGCTAAGTTTGAGAAAAGGGCTGAGAGTTCCAAGAAACGTAAATCTACTAATGAGCAAGATGAGACGTATCTTCCTAAAGATGTTGAAAAACCTAGGAAGAAAAAGGTTGTCCGTATCAAAAAGTATTCTAAATGGGCTGCATCACCCAAGTTGAAACTTATTGATGAGCCTGAGGTTGAAGAACCAGAGGTGACTATAACTCCAATAAATCCGGCATTTGTTGTTGAATATCCGATTGTTGATTTGGGAAGAGATGATAATATTATAAAGACACCCGTTGTGGAACTATCTCCACAAGTTTAAGTACCTCATGTTTCATCTCCACAAGTTCAAGTACCTCATGTTTCACCTAAGGCAGCTGAAAAGATTCCAGATTTCAGTTTACCTTTACTAGATGCAAGTTGTTTTGGAGATTTTCAGATTTTAGGAGACCCTAATTCATTAAAGGCTATAGTTACTAAACAAGGAGTTAGAATTGATAGTCTGGTGATTGAGAACGAGAGACTAAGGAAAAAGAATACTGACCAAAGAAAGATCATTGAAGATAGTGAATTAAGGAGAAGGCAACAAGCTAACTTGTTACATCTACATATGAGATACATTGCCTTGTTGGAAGACAAATTGGGAATCAATCTTGTTGAAGAAATTGGGAAGTCAGAAGATAAAGTGTTCACTAAAGTTTATGGCGGAGAAGCACTTACTGAAGAGATTGGCTTTAAAATTCAATATGATCAAGATATTGTTGAGGCCAAGGGCAAAGGGAAAGTTGATGAGCCAACTATACATGTTGAAATTCCAGAAGTTGGTGGATCATCATCAGGATTTGTGAATATAGATGAACCAGAACAAGTGGTTGAGCCAGTGGTGAAACAGATTGTTGAACCAGTTGATGAACAGAGTATTTAGACAGTTTGAGCAGGTTGTATGTGACACCCGGTAATTTCCCAATCCCATAAACCAAGTGATCAACCTAATTATTAGGTGATTGTGAATATTATGCGTTCCATGTTATGACCAGCGCGGGCATATGTTATATGCGCCATGCGCGGATGCGATGCGCGCCATGTTATGATCAGCGCGGGCATATATTATATGCGCCACGCGCACAGGTTTTTGTTATGTTTTCATGACAACTTAATTTTATGTCGTTTCTGTCTAATGGGTTGCATACCTCTTCAATGATCAATAAGTAAAACTATGTTCAAACAACATCCTAATTTCCTAATTAAGACCCAAATCATTTATGCGCGCGCGGAAAAAGGGAACTAACCTCCCCGCATGGCGGGAACATTGAGAGCTAGTTTGTTTGAAGCTCCAAGATGGAATTGACTTCAACATAACTGATCACTTTGTTGAAATACCAAGACCTCATGGAGAATCTACAAATGAAACTCAACGTCCCTGACTACGAGAAGGTTACGCACCTACCCGCATCAAATAAAAAGGAGTTATGTGCGACACCTGCGGGAAGAATCCCCGCGGGACACCTTAAAACTAAACCCTTTACACATGAACGTCTGCACAGAAACCAACCACCTTTTCGCTTAAATCCAAAAGTTCACCCTGTTAATAAACTCTGAGAACGCTGGTTCCAGCAGAGCCAGATGGACCCACAGGATTCCTTATAAGGACGCCTGCGCAGTGATACGCGCAGGATTCGTTACAAGGACGCTTGCGCGAAGACCAACTGGCCACAACGTTCAAAGAAATGGCCTACACGCAGAAGGCTATACGCGCAAGGTTACGCGCACAAAACACTTAGTCTATTCTTCAGATGAAAGGGGATTACCCCCGCCCAGAAAGAACCAGTTGCGTGTTTCAGAGATTTTTACCTTTTGACAGCACACTGACAACAGTACCAGGAACAGTACTGTAACACGAAATGTCAACTGTCAGCCGCACCTACTCTCACCAACCACAGTCCTGCATGTACTGTCAAATCAATCAGAATCTTCATAACCACTCCCTAGGACCATCACCCCCATCCCTAAATAAATAATAATAAACCCCATACCTTGTCATCACTAGACCCAATATGATAAGATCTCAATCCCCTAAATCAAGGGATTGTGTTCCCTTGAATTTGCCTATAAATATCAATTCTTGAATAAAAATATCACAACCACAAGAAACACACTCCAAACTTCTCTCTTAAACCTGTAATTCTGCACTAACCATCTCCCAAGCATCCGTTTCCAGTTCCATCGCTAGGTAAGCCGAAACTTTAGTCTTGAGATTTACTTTTCGGACCAGCCCTAATATTCTTCGATTACTTGGTCTTAATACACATATTTCTTGTTATTTAAACATATTCTAGACTTCCAATTTCGAGGCTAACACCAAGAAACCCGAATCTCGTTTAATCTCTCTAAACCATCACTTTACAAGAATCACAGGTGAGTCTCACAGCCCCTATTTTCACTGTTTTTAAACTGTTTTCGGGGCGAGGGACACGTGTTTAAATTATGTTTTATCATGGTATATTTACAAGCAATGCAAACGATTATCTGTTCATAGTGTCTATCTTGGTTATCAATGTGAGTGCGCTAGAACGAGAAAGTGATCACTTTATCAATGAAACTCTAAGAGTAGGGACTACTGGTTTGATCAACCCGCTCGTAGGGGTAGCACCTCTTTGCATAGACGAGCGCCTAGTATGGTCATGGGGTAGTACTACTGGTTAAATTCGCTCGTAGTGGCCGCGCCAATTTGCATGGACGAGCACATAGTTTTCAGAAATGTCCGCGCGAAACCCGCGGGACGGTTTTATCAAGAATATGTTTTAATGATGTTATCAGAACTATGTTTCAATATGGTTTTATCAAGAATATGATGCAATACGATTTATCAAGTCACCGAAACTTGTGAACTCACTCAGTTTATACTGATTCAAATATTTTTACGTGTCTTTCAGGTGGTAATTAAGTAGCGCAAGGGGTCACACGTAGAGCACTTCACGCAGAACAGCTATAAAAATGGTTTTTGGAAGATTTTAGTTCTATCCCTTCCACACGCGTGGTTGTTCCCGCCGTGTAAGGGGATATGGCGCGGAAATCTTCAACGTTTTTCATATTTGGATGTTTTTATATGTTCTTCTAAACAATGTAATGTATTTTGTACTAGACATTTCATGAGAATTGGGAAATTTATTTGAATGTTTGCAATGACCCGTGCTTGATTATCAATCCCCACGCGCGCACGCCCGGCTGTTTCCGCCGTTTAGGGCTGGGTGTGACAGATTGGTATCAGAGCACTGGTTATAGCGAACTAGGAAAGAAGTTTTAACCTAGACTATAACCGTAGGGGAATCGCATGAAATATTTTTTTCAAAGAAAATATTTTCGAAAGAAAATTCACACACACTTCGGAACACGGGTCACACAATGTCTAGTGAACACTAGGGATAAAAACATTATATGCTCAGGGTACATGCGCTAAGTATGATATATTTTCACTCTTTCAAGAAAAACGAGAATGCCTCCAACCAGAGCCAAAGGAATTACCATGACACCCGAGGAACTCGCAGAAATAATCGCACAGGCGATCGCAACGCATGAGGCCAGCAAGGCCGAATCCAGTCAGGGCCGTCAAGAGACCGAAACCCCAGAACCCGAATCAGGAGCTTTGAACAAAGGATGCTCCTATAAGACATTTATGGACTGTAAGCCTTGGCCATTCAAGGGCACCGAAGGGGCCATTGGGCTCTACAACTGGATCGACAAAATGGAGACAGTTCTCTCCATTAGCGGGTGTAGTGAAAGTCAAAAGGTCCTTTACGCGACCTGCATGTTCCAAGAAGCGGCCTCGTCTTGGTGGAAGCTTCAAACGAAAACATTGGGACGAGAAGTTGCTCTCCACAAGACCTGGGAGGAACTAAAGGATATGATGATGAAGAAGTTCTGCTCTCGCGCCGAAATTCAGAGTTTACAGCAGGAATTTTGGAACCACGCCATGGTAGGAGCTGATATCGACGCCTACAACAACCGATTCAACGAACTTTGCCAGATGGTGCCGGATATGGCAAACACGGAGGAGAAAAAGATCGAGAGGTATATCTTTGGGTTACCCCATGTTATCAGAGTTCCGCTCAATGCCGCAGCGCCTCCAACCTTTGATGATGCAGTGGCGCGGGCCATCACTCTTACAAGAGATACGGTCCGTGCGGGCATGTTGACCTCGCGCTGGAACGAGCAGCGAACCTCTGACCCCAAGAGAAAATGGAACTCTCACCACCGAGGGTCCGACTCCAAGCAACCACCATTCAAGAGACAGGAGAGCGTAAGGGCTTACGCGATTCAAGCCTTGGAGCCACCACGAAGAGGGTACAATGGGCCTTGCCCATGGTGCAGCAGATGCAAGTATCACCACGAGGGTGAATGCGCAAGCATCGTATGCGCCAAATGTAGCAGACCAGGGCACAAGGCGATAAATTGCCATGTCAAAGAAACTGGAGTAAACGATAACTGCTACGCATGCGGGAAGCCAGGACATTTCAGTCGGGATTGCCCGCAAAAGAGAAACCAAGCTCGCGGGAGAGCCTTTGTGATCAGCGCGGGCGAAGCAAAAGAAGAAGCGAATGTGGTAACCGGTACGTTTCTACTTAACGACCATTTTGCATCTGTCTTATTTGATACTGGCGCTGACCTAAGTTTCATATCCACTGAGTTTAAAAACTTCCTAGGCTTAGCAACCAGTAGGCTAGACACGCCTTATACTATAGAACTAGCCAATGGTAGGCAGATACGCGCGAACGAGAGGACTGAGTAATGTGTATTGGTCATGGGAGGTCACGGATTCAATATTAACTTATTGCCAATAGACTTGGGAAGTTTTGACATTGTGGTAGGCATGGATTGGTTAGTCGAGAACCACGCGGAAATTATTTGCCATGAGAAGCAAGTTCGGATCCCACTGTTGAGCGGGGAAACCTTAGTAATTCAAGGGGAAAGAAGTGGAGTTGCGATAAAACTCATTTCGTGTCTAAAGGCGCGCAAGTGCCTGAGGAAAGGATGCTACGCCTTCCTGGCGCACGTAGTAGAGAAGAAAGGAGAACGAAAGATTGAAGACTTACCAGTGGTGCGCGAATTTCCAGACGTTTTCCCTGAAGATTTGCCCGGATTACCGCCACCGCGACAAGTCGAGTTTCGAATCGACTTGGTTCCAGGAGCTGCACCAGTAGCTCGAGCACCTTATCGACTAGCTCCATCCGAGATGCAAGAGCTATCCAATCAGTTGCGGGAACTATTGGATAAGGGTTTCATACGCCCAAGCTTTTCACCCTGGGGAGCTCCAGTGCTCTTCGTGAAGAAGAAGGATGGTTCATTTAGAATGTGTATTGACTACAGGGAACTGAACAAGCTGACAGTCAAGAATCGGTACCCCTTACCAAGGATTGACGACTTATTTGATCAGTTGCAGGGATCCAGTTATTATTCGAAGATAGATCTACGGTCAGGTTACCACCAACTTAAGGTCCATGAGGAAGATGTGCCGAAGATAGCCTTCCGAACTAGATACGGCCATTATGAGTTCTTAGTGATGCCCTTCGGGCTAACTAATGCGCCGGCTGTATTCATGGATCTGATGAACCGTGTGTGCAAGCCATACTTGGATAAGTTTGTGATTGTGTTTATAGATGATATTCTGGTTTACTCCCGAACCAGAGCTGAGCATGAACAACATCTGAGATTAATTTTGGAAATGCTGAAGAAAGAAAAGTTGTATGCAAAGTTTTCTAAATGTGAGTTTTGGATTAGAGAGGTTCACTTTCTCGGTCACGTTGTAAACGAGAAAGGAATACACGTCGATCCTTCCAAGGTCAAAGCCATCGAGAATTGGGAAGCGCCAAAAACACCAACTGAGGTGAGGCAATTCCTAGGACTAGCTGGCTACTATCGACGTTTCATTGAGAACTTCTCCAAGATAGCTTTACCTCTGACCGCGCTAACACAGAAAGATACGAAGTTTGATTGGGGCGAAAACCAGGAAGCAGCGTTTCAAATGTTAAAGCTAAAGTTATGTAGTGCGCCAGTTTTGTCTCTGCCCGAGGGGACGGACGACATCGTCGTCTACTGCGATGCTTCACATCAAGGGCTCGGATGTGTCCTTATGCAGAGAAACAAAGTCTTAGCGTATGCCTCTCGTCAACTCAAGGTCAATGAAAGGAACTATACAACGCATGATCTGGAACTTGGAGCAGTTGTTTTCGCGCTAAAGATTTGGCGCCATTATCTTTATGGTATAAAGTGTTTAATTTTTACGGATCACAAGAGCCTTCAACATATATTTGATCAAAAGGATTTAAACATGAGGCAACGAAGATGGGTAGAATTATTGAATGATTATGATTGTGAAATAAAGTATCATCCTGGAAAGGCGAATGTGGTAGCAGACGCTTTAAGTAGGAAAGAGCGAGCAAAGACGCTACGAGTTAAGGCTCTAAGATTGACCATTCGCGCAGATCTCACTACCCGCATCCGAGAAGCTCAACAAGAAGCCTTGAAACCAGAGTTTGTCAAGAACGAATCCCTTAGGGGTATGATTAAGAATTTAGAGCTCAAAGAGAACGACACTCGATATTTTGCTAACCGCATATGGGTCCCTCTCAAGGGAGGATTGCGCGAGCAAGTGTTAAACGAAGCTCACAAAACGCGGTATTCCGTACATCCTGGCGCAGACAAGATGTACCAAGATGTTAAAGCGCTGTATTGGTGGCCCAATCTTAAGGGCGACATCGCGACGTATGTCAGTAAATGCCTGACGTGTTCGAAGGTGAAGGCTGAATACCAGAAACCGTCGGGGTTGCTTCAACAGCCAGAAATTCCCATGTGGAAGTGGGAACAAATCTCCATGGACTTCATTACCAAACAGCCAAGGACACCTGGGGGTTACAACACGATTTGGGTTATTGTAGACCAACTAACTAAGTCAGCACACTTCCTGCCAATCAAGGAAACCGATAAGATGGAAAAGTTAGCCCGATTGTATATTCGAGAAGTAGTTTCAAAACACGGAGTTCCGGTATCCATCATTTCTGATAGAGACAGTCGGTTCACCGCAAGGTTTTGGAAATCGTTACAAGGGGCTTTAGGTACTCGTCTTGACATGAGTACGGCTTATCATCCCCAAACAGATGGACAAAGCGAGCGAACCATTCAAACATTAGAAGATATGTTGCGCGCATGCGCAATCGATTTCGGAGGTAGCTGGGATACTCATCTCCCATTGGTTGAATTTTCATACAATAACAGTTACCACACAAGCCTCAAGGCTGCGCCATTTGAAGCCTTGTATGGGCGCAAGTGTAGGTCCCCGCTGTGTTGGGCTGAAGTGGGTGACAAGCAAATGACTGGTCCAGAATTGATCCAAGAAACGACGGACAAAATTTTCCAGATACGGGATCGCCTTAAGGCAGCGCGCGACAGACAGAAAAGCTATGCAGATGTGAGAAGAAAACCGTTGGAATTTCAAGTAGGGGATAAAGTACTTTTGAAAGTCTCTCCATGGAAAGGAGTCCCCCGTTTCGGCAAGCGAGGAAAGTTAAATCCGCGATACATCGGACCATTTGAGATCCTGGAAAGGATCGGTCCAGTTGCTTATAAACTCCATTTACCCGCCAAACTTAGTGGAGTTCACGACACGTTTCATGTGTCCAACCTCAAGAAGTGCTTATCTGATGAAACGTTAATTTTACCATTGGACGAGATTCATATCGACAAACAACTACACTTCATGGAAGAGCCTATAGCAGTAACCGATTGGAAAGAACAAAAGTTGCGAAGAAGCCGAATCAAGTTAGTAAAGGTTCAATGGGACACAAAGCGTGGACCTGAATTCACTTGGGAAAGAGAAGACCAAATGCGCAAAAAGTACCCATACCTCTTCCAAAGGATAGCTCCTACCAGCGACACCTCCTAATTTCGGGACGAAATTCTCCTAACAGGGGGAGAATGTGACACCCGGTAATTTCCCAATCCCATAAACCAAGTGATCAACCTAATTATTAGGTGATTATGAATATTATGCGCGCCATGTTATGACCAGCGCGGGCATATGTTATATGCGCCATGCGCGGATGCGATGCGCGCCATGTTATGATCAGCGCGGGCATATGTTATATGCGCCATGCGCGGATGCGATGCGCGCCATGTTATGATCAGCGCGGGCATATATTATGTGCGCCACGCGCACAGGTTTTTGTTATGTTTTCATGACAACTTAATTTTATGTCGTTTCTGTCTAATGGGTTGCATACCTCTTCAATGATCAATAAGTAAAACTATGTTCAAACAACATCCTAATTTCCTAATTAAGACCCAAATCATTTATGCGCGCGCGGAAAAAGGGAACTAAACCTCCCCGCATGGCGGGAACATTGAGAGCTAGTTTGTTTGAAGCTCCAAGATGGAATTGACTTCAACATAACTGATCACTATGTTGAAATACCAAGACCTCATGGAGAATCTACAAATGAAACTCAACGTCCCTGACTACGAGAAGGTTACGCACCTACCCGCATCAAATAAAAAGGAGTTATGTGCGACACCTGCGGGAAGAATCCCCGCGGGAGACCTTAAAACTAAACCCTTTACGCATGAACGTCTGCACAGAAACCAACCACCTTTTCGCTTAAATCCAAAAGTTCACCCTGTTAATAAACTCTGAGAACGCGGGTTCCAGCAGAGCCAGATGGACCCGCAGGATTCCTTATAAGGACGCCTGCGCAGTGATACGCGCAGGATTCGTTACAAGGACGCTTGCGCGAAGACCAACTGGAGCCGCCGGACCCACAACATTCAAAGAAATGGCCTACACGCAGAAGGCTATACGCGCAAGGTTACGCGCACAAAACACTTAGTCTATTCTTCAGATGAAAGGGGATTACCCCCGCCCAGAAAGAACCAGTTGCGTGTTTCAGAGATTTTTACCTTTTGACAGCACACTGACAACAGTACCAGGAACAGTACTGTAACACGAAATGTCAACTATCAGCCGCACCTACTCTCACCAACCACAGTCCTGCATGTACTGTCAAATCAATCAGAATCTTCATAACCACTCCCTAGGACCATCACCCCCATCCCTAAATAAATAATAATAAACCCCATACCTTGTCATCACTAGACCCAATATGATAAGATCTCAATCCCCTAAATCAAGGGATTGTGTTCCTTTGAATTTGCCTATAAATATCAATTCTTGAATAAAAATATCACAACCACAAGAAACACACTCCAAACTCCTCTCTTAAACCTGTAATTCTGCACTAACCATCTCCCAAGCATCCGTTTCCAGTTCCATCGCTAGGTAAGCCGAAACTTTAGTCTTGAGATTTACTTTTCTGACCAGCCCTAATATTCTTCGATTACTTGGTCTTAATACACATATTTCTTGTTATTTAAACATATTCTAGACTTCCAATTTCGAGGCTAACACCAAGAAACCCGAATCTCGTTTAATCTCTCTAAACCATCACTTAACAAGAATCACAGGTGAGTCTCACAGCCCCTATTTTCACTGTTTTTAAACTGTTTTCGGGGCGAGGGACACGTGTTTAAATTATGTTTTATCATGGTATATTTACAAGCAATGCAAACGATTATCTGTTCATAGTGTCTATCTTGGTTATCAATGTGAGTGCGCTAGAACGAGAAAGTGATCACTTTATCAATGAAACTCTAAGAGTAGGGACTACTGGTTTGATCAACCCGCTCGTAGGGGTAGCACCTCTTTGCATAGACGAGCGCCTAGTATGGTCATGGGGTAGTACTACTGGTTAAATTCGCTCGTAGTGGCCGCGCCAATTTGCATGGACTAGCACATAGTTTTCAGAAATGTCCGCGCGAAACCCGCGGGACGGTTTTATCAAGAATATGTTTTAATGATGTTATCAGAACTATGTTTCAATATGGTTTTATCAAGAATATGATGCAATACGATTTATCAAGTCACCGAAACTTGTGAACTCACTCAGTTTATACTGATTCAAATATTTTTACGTGTCTTTCAGGTGGTAATTAAGTAGCGCAAGGGGTCACACGTAGAGCACTTCACGCAGAACAGCTATAAAAATGGTTTTTGGAAGATTTTAGTTCTATCCCTTCCACACGCGTGGTTGTTCCCGCCGTGTAAGGGGATATGGCGCGGAAATCTTCAACGTTTTTCATATTTGGATGTTTTTATATGTTCTTCTAAACAATGTAATGTATTTTGTACTAGACATTTCATGAGAATTGGGAAATTTATTTGATTGTTTGCAATGACCCGTGCTTGATTATCAATCCCCACGCGCGCACGCCCGGCTGTTTCCGCCGTTTAGGGCTGGGTGTGACATTGTAGAACCAGTTGTCTCAGAGCCTATTATACCAAATGAGCGAGAGGATGAGGAAGAAGATGAAGAATTATTAAATTATGGAGATTCTCCGTCTCATGATGATCAGGATGATCCTAATACTGGTAGTGGTTTCTGTGTGTTGATTGGATCTAGTACAAGTATGAGTGTTGAACATGTTAAAGAGCCAGTGGTTGGAAGTAAATCTGCTCAAGAATCTACTCAAGCCGGTGGTAATATTGATGAGCTTGAAGTACTTGATGTTGATCCTGTAGCTTATAAGCCTCCTGTGAGATTTTCATCTACTAGAGAAGAATTAGAGGAAGGTGAAATTGAAGTTACTCGAGCCGTCTAGCCAAATTGTTGAATATAACAGAAGATGAATTTGTTTTTGTTTTTGAGAAAGATTTGAGTTCAGTTGCTGATAATGTTCTGGTAAACGAACATATTGAAGAAGAGGAGTTAAACAAAGAACCAGTGACGTATGTGAATGCTGATGATCATGTGTTTCCAGAATTCAATGAAGAGTTTGATGAGGAAACTAAAACGATAAGTCAAGAATTCGATAGTCAAGGGAATCCTGTACCCTCTGACAAAGACAAATCAACTGAAGAAGCTGAGGTGAATAGTCAAGAGCAGGATGATTGGTTTGAAAGGAGATAGATTGAACCAAAACGCATATACTTGAATCCAATCAAGTACTACAGTAAAGAAAAGAATGTAAAACCGAGCAAGGTTATGAGTATAGCTTATTTGAAATAGATTAGAAAGATTTCCGTGAGAAAAACATATGGCGTACAGTATTTTGAAAGTCTATGCGGGTTGAAATCTTTACCATGGATGGACGTCGTGGACATAGTTGAAAAGGGTTTATTATATTGTCCTAAAAGCGGGCCGGTAAAAGAGATTTGGGAGTTTATAAAACGTCAAGCAAAATGCAGATTTAGAAGCTGGACTCCTCAAACACCATATCTACATGCATCAAAAGTAAAGAAAGATCCTAATACAGATGATTTTGTGAAGACTTGGAGATACAAGCAGCCTGAAACTCTTAAAGTGATTCCTATGTACCCCATGGAGCAAGATTTCAATGTTTATTTTTTATGGTGGTATTATGATGAGAACAGGGATGAAGCTCAGATTGTTTTGAACCGAAATGGAGTATGGGACGTGATAGATGTGATAGATTCTATGTGGTTAGTGAACTACTCGAAGAAGGACATAGAGACGCTACATAAGTGCAAGATACAAGTTTCACGTGATAAACATCATGCGTCTACTATGCAATACCAGAAAGTGATCAAGATTAGTCATAAGTATAAAATTCATTCTGGTGAAGTATGGAAAAGTAAGTGGTTTGATATGGGTGAAGAGGAAGCTCAGAAGGAGAAAGAGAGAAAGGAGGATGAGATTAAAGAAAAGATGAAAATTGCTTCATTGAAGAAATTCCAATACAGTGGTGTTGGAGTATTTATTCCTGCAAATTAGAACCACTGAAATAAACGTTCATGGGAGGATATGAAGACGGAATATTGAGAAAGGGTTTTTGGAATGAAGACTGAAAATTGAAGATCGAAGACCTAGCAACATCCAGGGGGGGCTTGTTAGAGCATAATGTCTATCACTAGGGTTTTGATTGTATTAGATATGATTGTATAGGGCTAGAATTATCAAATGTATGTTTTATATTGTGATTAGCACATAAGTCAACAAGTACCGCATATGTTATGCGGCACATAACATATGCGCCGTATAACTTATACGGTCCTTAGAGTCTTACAAGTTGTTTCCTATAAATAGGGGACTTATGAGTTATTATGCAGACTTTTGGTGAATGTTAGAGTGAGAGAGTAGAGAGAGAAAGTTGCCTAATTGTCCTATCTTAAATTCTTTGAAGTTATCAATGAAGTATATACTTAACGTTTACTTGTTGTGTTCAATCTCAATGGATTCTGCACTTTGAGATATAAGCTGTAACATCTAGAGATCCTAATTGTTGTCTACATCAGCACATAATCATCTTTCAACACAAGTGAACATTAAGCATATTCTTCATTAATAACTTCAAAGTTTTACAAGATATGACACTTTAGTAACTTTCTCTCTTTAGTCTCTCACTCTAACAACCACCAAAAGTCTAAGGATTCACGCAAAAGTCTCCTATTTATTGGAAACATGAAAGAACATCAAGGGCATATATGATATACGGCGCATATGTTATGCGCCGCATAACATATGCGGTCCTTGAGACTTTTTCGCTGTCCTAGTATACACAAACATACATTTGACAATTAAAGCCTATACAATCATATCTAAGAACCTAGCAATAGACATTATGCTCTAACAACTTTTAGACTACTACTGCTGTTGCTGCTACTACTACTACTACTACTACTACTATTAATAACCAAAAGAATCCAAACTTGGTTAGCTTCAAGTTCCAATCTTTTATTCTAGGTTTATAAAGAACCAAATTTGCGTTAGATCTATGAATCATGAACGAGTCACACTTAACTAACGAGTTAAACGAGTCCTACTCTTAAATTCACATTTTGTAACACCCGTTAACTCCGGTTTGAAGAACTAAAGATTGTTGAGTTTGTACAACTCTCGGGATTTATCCGACGTTTCTCGGAGGCCTTTACGTCATCTCGGTACGCCTAATCGCTTAACTTTTCTTCCAAGTTGCATCATTATTAAATTCCGGGGGCTAGAATGAAAATGTTTTATATTATAACATTAAATAAAAAAAAATAAAACCCTAACCCTTGGCAGCAAGTCCGATCGGCCACTTCCAGCCCCCCCCCCTCATTGCTTCGACTTTTTGATAGATTCCAAGTTCCTAGAGGTAGTTCAAGGTATGTACTACAATCCCCTACACTTTTTTTGCTCACCCTTAATCGTTTTGATGCTCAATTTTGCCAAAACTTTTCGTTGGACAAATTTCGGCTAGAGTGTAATTGACCCACTTCCCGTGGATAATAATTAGA
Organism: Bidens hawaiensis; assembly: GCF_021521415.1. Taxonomy (NCBI): domain Eukaryota; kingdom Viridiplantae; phylum Streptophyta; class Magnoliopsida; order Asterales; family Asteraceae; genus Bidens; species Bidens hawaiensis. The sequence continues at coordinate 1,698,959 of NW_027491284.1, read as the reverse complement.
GTTTCCGGTGTAGAAAGATCCCCAGGTATGGCATTTACATCATATTAAAATTTCGTGGTCATTGGAGGTGTTTAGGTCGGTCAATCGATTTTAGTTCGAAAACTAGGGTTTATCGGGTGTAGAATTGCAAATTGTTGAGTTTGATGCGTTAGTTGATCGGGTGACCGACCGATTCTGTTCGTGCAGCCCTAGGAGGGTTTAAGGGCTGTGGAAAAATTATTTTTTTTGGTGCTCGGGGCTGTCAGGGTTAGTGCTTCGTCAATCGACTCGGCGGTGCGCGAATTTTCGTTTAAATGTTAAAGTTAATGTTGTAAAAAGGAACCGTCAACACTATCAACTCGGGTGACATAATTATGAGGAATGAAAAGGTTTAAGATGTAATTTGGTCCATTCAGGGTTGATTCGGTTAAGAAATGGTTTTAAGGATTATTTCACGCGCATTCGACCCGATTTGACTATCTTTGGGCCTTGGGCCAAGTTGTTGGGACTTGGACCAATTTGTTAGGCCTTGGGCCAAGGGTTGGGCCTTGGGCCAAAGTGTTGGGCTTGTATGGCCCATTAGGCTAGAGTGTTCCTACAGTCTAGTTTAGTAACGCGTTATGTATAATTTACAGGCCCTTGCTTGTAATTTTGCCCTTAGGAACTTCCTAGCTCGTTGCAAGTATTCGATCGATCTCAGGTGAGTTCATGATGCCCTTTTTACTCATTTTACTTTTGGGCTAGCATGCGCACCTAAATGTTTTCTTACTTGATGAAAGGTTTTTAAAATGATTTTATATAGGCTTGCTAGTATATGGTAAGCCTTGGGATGTTAAATATATATATGTGTATATACATTATTTCTTGGCCTCTATTTGGCGATGTTGTAGTCGTTTCAACTACTGATGTTGTGTATGCCTACTTTGTGTTTGCATACACCAATTTTACGTGTTCGGGTTGTACGTTTGCTCGACCCTGATGTTATACGTGGATGATATATATATATACTGTTATGTATATAGGGATGTTATTGAATGGATGTTTACATATACATTTTGTATATGTATGTATGAGGATGTTTAAGATCGGTAATGATGATTAGATGGATGTACCCCTTTTACTTTTAGAAAACCTTTGATATGACCATCATGATTTTACTACTGATATCTTTTACTTAAAACTTGAACTCACTCAGCTCAAGCTGACTTTGTGTGCTTGTTAGTGTAAGTTTCAGGATTCGGAAGAGGATGCCTTATCGCTTGGACGTGCATGGAGCTACCTGGATGATGAAGGGCATACTAGAAGGAAGAATTGTTATGAATGTTTTATTTCAAAGAAACTTATAAAAGTTATACTTACTTTGGATTTTGGGCAAAATTCCCGGGTTTCGGGAACTTATTTCGTTTTTCATGTTGTCCGCAAAATTGATACTCTGAAATGTTTGTTTTAATGGAAGAAACGATTTTGAGTTCATTTAATTTTACGAGTGTTTTGAATAATTACCAACTGTGGGGTTCCCGGGGTTCGGGGCCTTACAAGTTGGTTGTAACACCCGTTAACTACGGTTTGAAGAACTAAATATTGTTGAGTGTGTACAATTCTCGGGATTTATCCGACGTTTCTCGGAGGCCTTTACATCATCAGGGTACGCCTAATCGCTTAACTTTTCTTTCAAGTTGCATCATTATTAAATTCCGGGGGCTAGAATGAAAATGTTTTATATTATAACATTAAACAAAAAAAATAAAACCCTAACCCTTGGCAGCAGGTCCGATCGGCCACTTCCAGCCTACTCCGCCCTTCATTGCTTCGACTTTTTGATCGATTCCAAGTTCCTAGAGGTAGTTCAAGGTATGTACTACAATCCCATACACTCTTTTTGCTCACCCTTAATCGTTTTGATGCTCAATTTTGCCAAAACTTTTCGTTGGACAGATTTCGGCTAGAGTGCAATTTACCCACTTCCCGTGGATAAAAATTAGTGTTTCCGGTGTAGAAAGATCCCCAGGTATGGCATTTACATCATATTAAAATTTCATTGTTATTGGAGGTGTTTAGGTCGGTCAATCGATTTTAGTTCAAAAACTAGGGTTTATCGGGTGTAGAATTGCAAATTGTTGAGTTTGATGCGTTAGTTGATCGGGTGACCGACCGATTCTGTTCGTGCAGCCCTAGGGGGGTTTAAGGGCTGTGGAAAAATTATATTTTTTGGTGCTCGGGGATGTCGGGGTAAGTGCTTCGTCAATCGAGTCGGTTGTGCGCGAATTTTCATTTAAATGTTATAGTAAGTTTCGTAAAAAGGAACCGTCAACCCTATCAACTCGGGTGACATAACTATGATGAATGAAAAGGTTTAATAAGGAATTTGGTCCATTCGGGGCTGATTCGGTTAACAAATGGTTTTAAGGATTATTTCACGCGCATTCGACCCGAATTGACTATATTTGGGACTTGGGCCAAGTTGTTGAGCCTAGGGCCAAGTTGTTGGGCCTTGGGCTAAGTATTGGGCCTTGGGCCAAGTTGTTGGGCCTTGGACCAAGTTTTTGGGCCTTGGGCTAAAGTGTTGGGCTAGTACGGCCCATTAGGCTAGAGTGTTCCTACAGTCTACTTTAATAACGCGTTATGTATAATTTACAGGCCCTTGCTTGTGATTTTGCCCTTAGGAACTTCCTAGCTCGTTGCAAGTATTCGATTAATCTCAGGTGAGTTCATGATGCCCTTTTTACTCATTTTACTTTTGGGCTAGCATGCGCACCTAAATATTTTCTTACTTGATGAAATGCTTTTAAAATGATTTTATATAGGCTTGCTAGTATATGGTAAGCCTTGGGATGTTAAATACATATATGTGTATATACATTATTTTTTTGGCCTCTATTTGGTGATGTTGTAGTCGTTTTGACTACTGATATTGTGTATGCCTACTTTGTGTTTGCATACACTGATTTTACGTGTTTGGGTTGTACGTTTACTCGACCCTGATGTTATACGTGGATGATATATATATATATATATATATATATATATATATATACTGTTATGTATATTGGGATGTTATTGAATGGATGTTTACATATACATTTTGTATATGTATGTATGAGGATGTTTAAGATCGGTAATGATGATTAGATGGATGTACCCCTTTTACATTTAGAAAACCTTTGATATGACCATCATGATTTTACTACTTATATCTTTTACTTAAAACTTGAACTCACTCAGCTCAAGCTGACTTTGTGTGCATGTTAGTGTAAGTTTCAGGATTCGGAAGAGGATGCCTTATCGTTTGGACGTGCACGGAGCTACTTGGATGGTGAAGGGCATACCGGAAGGAAGAATTGTTATGAATGTTTTATTTCAAGGAAATTTATAAAAGTTATACTTACTTTGGATTTTGGGCAAAATTCCCGGGTTTCGGGAACTTATTTCATTTTTCATGTTTTCCGCAAAATTGATACTCTGAAATGTTTGTTTTAATGGAAGAAACGGTTTTTGAGTTTATTTAATTTTATGAGTGTTTTGAATGATTACCAACTGTGGGGTTCCTGGGGTTCGGGGCCTTACAAGTTGCCATCAGAGCCTTGGTTCGAGGGATCCGAGCATCCTCGAATGCTTGGACTCGAACTGTAAGAAAAGAGACCAGTATGCCCGCCGCGAGTAGCTGCACGCCAAGAGGTAACTTTAAATTATTTAGTCATTCCTTTACATTTAAGATTTCCTTTATGTGATTAACTGGTAAGTGTAGATAGAGTGCTAATATGGTTAGGGGCCGGGGGCGATAAGGACGGCCGGGTAAAGTAAACGACTAATCATACTTGATCAACGTCATTAGCAGTTTACTCTTACCTTACATGTTCTAAATGCCACTTGTACTTAATCATATTAAAACTCTGTATTTGTAGGGATTAGTCATGGTTAACACTCGAACAACTAGGAGAGGTGGTTCTAGCGGTCGTGGTCGTGGTCGTAGGCCACGTGCCGAAGCCGAGAATGATTTTCCTACTCCCAGCAGGAAACTCCGATTCATGAGGAGGGAGATAACCCCGCCTTAGATCCTGCTTTACGCGCGGCTAACGCGGATGAGGTTTACCAGGTGCTCCATAGCGCCATTCCAGAAATCATTGCTGAGTCCGTCAGGGTCATGGAAGAATCACTAGCTGGTAAGGGTTCGGATAGGGGAAGGAAGAGTAAGGAGGTACAGGTCGAAGAGGAAGAGGAAGTGTATGTGCCGAGTGGGGATAAAGATGAGGTGCGGACCGTTAGTGTATCGACCCAGGGTTGCTCGTATGGTGACTTTAAGAAGTGCGACCCCCCTTACTTCGATGGTACTAAAGATGCATTGGCAGCACATCAGTGGGTGAGGGAGATGGAGTCTGTTCTGAGGGTCAGTAAGTGCAAGGGGGATGACATGGTTACTTATGCTACTGCCTCGTTCCATTCCGAGGCACTATGTTGGTGGGATAACTTGGCGCAGGCCATGGGGGATCATGCGGTTAGGAGGATGACATGGGATGAGTTGAAGAAATCGGTTCTTGATCAGTTTTGTCCTACGCATGAATTAAATAAAATAGAACAGGAATTCTTGACCATGGAGTCTGGTTCTATGTCGCATCGGGAGTATACCACCATGTTTAACAAGATGGCTCGCTTATGTCCCGACTTGGTTACTCCCGAAGCCAAGAGGATTAAGAAGTACGTGAAGGGACTTCCGGTGGATATTCGTAGGGGTGTGTTGACTACCGACATGAACTCTTTTCACTCAGTGGTCACTCTAGCAGGTACACTTTATGATCAGAGGGAGAAGCTACCGCCTACCGAGAATAGGAGGGCATGGAACTCAAATTCGTACGGTAAGCGGCCAGGGGGGAACAATTTTAACTCGTCCTGGAAAAGGGTGAAGACTGAGACTTTTGAGTTTAGAAGGGATGCAGCGTCTGGTAATTGCAGGAAGTGCGGGAAGCCACATAAGGGGGTGTGCAGGATGGGGTCTGACACTTGTTTTCGTTGTGATAAGGTGGGACAACCCCACTTCAAGTGTCCGACATTAACCTGTTTCCGCTGTAAGGGTTCAGGTCACTTGGCATCAAACTGTCCTTCCATTAGGGTGAGGGGGTCAGGGCAGGGGACTTCCTCTAGGGGGGAAATTGATGAGAAGCCGAAGGCCAGGGCGAGGGCCTTCAACATCTCCAAGAAGGAAGCAAAAGAGGATGCGGATGTCGTTTCAGGTACTTTTTCCTTATTTAGCTTTCATTCCACCGTTATAATTTCTTGTTCCTTTGAAATCGTATGTGTTGACCGTGTAGCTAAGCAGTAGTATAATATCGTCCCAGGTACTTTCTTACTGGATGAGTTACAGACGTCAGTTTTATTTGATTCGGGCGCCAGTAGGAGTTTTGTATCTACCGCTTTCTGTTCCTTGTTGAATAAATCACCCCAGCACGAAGTCGATGGATTTCAGGTTGAGGTCGCTGTAGGGAAATCCGTGTCCGTGTCTAGGGCTATTAAGGGTTGTTCCATAGAGTTGTCTGGTTATATATTTCCAGTGCGATTGTATTTGATGCCGCTTGGTTGTTTCGATGTGGTGCTCAGGATGGATTGGCTCGTGAATGTTGATGCTCAGATCATTTGTGGTCAGAAACTCATTCGTCTAAGGGCCCCGGATGGGACTCGGATTACGGTCTTCGGTGATCGGAATGTTGCGACGCCACATATTATATCCATGCTTAAGGCGGGGAAGTTGATGCAGCGGGGGTGCGGGGCGTATCTGGCGTATGCTATGAATGTAAATACCGAGGTGGCTACCATCGGTGACGTTCCTATTGTTCGGGATTTCCCGGATGTATTTCCAGATGATTTGTCAGATGTGCCGCCGGATCGCGAGGTCGAGTTCCAGATAGACCATGTACCGGGCGCCAAACCCGTTGCCCGAGCTCCCTACCTCCTAGCACCGAATGAGATGAAAGAACTTATGGCCCAGTTGGAAGACTTGCTCGATAAGGGCTTCATTCGACCGAGCATCTCACCTTGGGGTACCCCGGTCTTGTTCGTTAAGAAGAAGGACGGTAGCATTCTGATGTGCATTGACTACCGTGAGTTGAATAAGCTCACCGTTAAAAATCGGTACCCTCTCCCAAGGATCGACGATATATTTGATCAGCTCCAAGGAGCTAGTTGGTTTTCGAAGATCGACCTTAGGTCCGGGTATCATCAGCTGAAGATTCGGGAGGAAGATATTCCTAAGGCTGCCTTCCGCACTCGTTATGGACATTACGAATTTCTGGTGATGTCTTTCGGTTTGACCAACGCACCGGCTGCTTTCATGGATCTTATGAACCGGGTGTGTAGACCGATGCTCGATCGCTCGGTTATTGTGTTCATTGATGACAGTCTTGTGTACTCTAAGAGTGAATCCGATCACGCCGGTCATCTCAGGGAAGTGTTGGAGGCTCTGCGAAAGAACAAATTGTATGCGAAATTTTCTATGTGTTCCTTCTGGTTACATGAGGTTCAATTCTTGGGCCATGTCATTAACCCGAGTGGTATTCTGGTTGACCCCGCAAAGGTGGAAGCCGTGAATGAATGGGATCCTAAGTCTCCGACCGAAATCCGTAGCTTTCTGGGTTTGGCGGGGTATTACCGCCGCTTTATTCCAGATTTTTCAAAAATTGCCTCTTCGCTAACCCAGCTAACTAAGAATAGTGTTAAGTTCGTTTGGGGTACGGAACAGGAGGAAGCTTTTCTCGAGTTGAAGAACAGATTGACGCATGCCCCGATATTAGCTTTACTTGATGGCACCGACGATTTGATGGTGTATTCTGATGCCTCTTATCAGGGGCTTGGGTGTGTTTTGATGCAGCGAGGTCGAGTCATCGCTTATGCCTCACGACAGTTGAAGCCTCACGAGGCGAATTATCCTACCCACGATTTAGAACTGGCAGCGGTTGTGTTTGCGCTTAAGTTGTGGAGGCACTATTTGTACGGTGTTACTTGCGTTATTTACACCGATCATAAGAGCTTAAAGTATTTCTTCGAACAAAAGGAACTGAATATGCGGCAGCGTCGATGGTTGGAGTTGATTAAGGACTACGACCTGGAGATCATGTACCATCCAGGTAAGGCTAACGTGGTGGCCGACGCGTTAAGCCGGAAGGAGAGACCAAAACCTATTCGTGTGAAATCCTACCAGCTTAATCTCAAACCCAACATTTTGAAACAAATAGCCAACGTACAGAATGAAGCATTGCAGGTGGAATGGATTATGTCAGAGCGTATTTGGGGTCAGGAAAAGTTGTTGGAAGACATAGGTGATGGGTGAAATATAAGGATGGTCGTTTATGGATACCGAGGTATGGAGGATTCAGAGATAAAATTTTGGATGAGGCACACAAGTCACGCTATTCTATTCACCCGGGCTCGACCAAGATGTACCAAGACTTGAAGAAAAATTATTGGTGGCCTGCAATGAAATTTGAGGTGGCTCAGTACGTGAGTAAGTGTTTGACGTGTCTACAGGTTAAGGCCGAGCATCAGAAGCCATTTGGGAAGATTCAGCCGTTGGAAATACCGGAGTGGAAATGGGAACATGTTACTATGGATTTCGTGACTAAATTGCCTCGTACTCCTAGGGGTAATAATGACACCATTTGGGTAATCGTGGATAGATTGACCAAGAGCGCTCACTTCTTGCCGATTCGAGAGACTTTTAATTCTGAGCAGCTGACCGATGTGTTTATTTGTGAGATCGTCTCTAGGCATGGGGTGCTGGTATCTATTGTTTCGGATAAGGATACGCGTTTCACTTCCAGGTTTTGGAAAAGGTTTCACGAGGAGATGGGCACCAAACTCCTCATTAGTACTGCTTATCACCCGCAGACGGATGGTTAGTCCGAGAGGACCATTCAGACTCTCGAGGATATGTTGCGGGCTTGTTTTATCGACTTTGGTGGTAGTTGGGACCGTCACTTACCGTTGGTGGAGTTTTCGTATAATAATAGTTATCACGCCACGATTGGGATGCCACCGTTTGAGATGTTGTATGGTAGAAGGTGTAGGACTCCAGTCCGTTGGGGTTCCATTGGTCAAAAGCAGTTAGGAAGTTTAGAGGTGGTCGAGGCTATGACTGAGAAACTCGATAAGATTAAAGCATTTATGAAGGCCGTGCAAGATCGTCAGAAGTCTTATGCAGATAAAATGCGAAGGCCTATTGTGTTTGAGGTTGGGGATCGGGTTATGTTAAAAGTTTCTCCTTGGAAGGGCATTATTCGTTTTCATAAGAGGGGGAAGCTCAGTCCGAGGTTTATAGGCCCCTTCCGTATTTTGGCCCGAGTTGGTGAGGTAGCTTATAGACTGGATTTACCCGAGGAGCTCGCGGGGATTCACCCTACTTTCTACGTGTCTCATCTAAGGAAATGCTTAGTGGATGAGGAGGCCCATGTGCCTCTTGACGATATTGAGCTAGATGGTAAGCTGAACTACGTCAAGCAACCGATTGCTATCCTTGACCGTCAGGAGAGACGACTGAGGAATAAGGTGGTTAGGCAGGTGAAGGTGCAGTGGAGACACCGTAGGGGTTCCGAGGCTACTTGGGAGTCCGAAGACGAGATGAGGAAGCATTATCCGCAGTTGTTCCTGTGACCTCGGGATTCGGGGATGAATCCCATTGTAAGGGGGGTGGACTTGTAACACCCGTTAACTCCGGTTTGAAGAACTAAAGATTGTTGAGTGTGTACAACTCTCGGGATTTATCCGACATTTCTCGGAGGCCTTTACGTCATCCCGGTACGCCTAAACGCTTAACTTTACTTCCAAGTTGCATTATTATTAAATTCCGGGGGCTAGAATGAAAATGTTTTATATTATAACATTAAACAAAAAAAATAAAACCCTAACCCTTGGCAGCAGGTCCGATCGGCCACTTCCAGCCCCCCCCCCCCTTCATTGCTTCGACTTTTTGATCGATTCCATGTTCCTAGAGGTAGTTCAAGGTATGTACTACAATCCCCTACATTCTTTTTGCTCACCCTTAATCGTTTTAATGCTCAATTTTGCCAAAACTTTTCGTTGGGCAGGTTTTGGCTAGAGTGCAATTGACCCACTTCCCGTGGATAAAAATTAGAGTTTCCGGTGTAGAAAGATCCCCAGGTATGGCATTTACATCATATTAAAATTTCATGGTCATTGGAGGTGTTTAGGTCGGTCAATCGATCTTAGTTCGAAAACTAGGGTTTCTCGGGTGTAGAATTGCAAATTGTTGAGTTTGATGCCTTAGTTGATCGGGTGACCGACCGATTCTGTTCGTGCAGCCCTAGGGGGGGTTTAAGGGCTGTGGAAAAATTATTTTTTTTGGTGCTCAGGGCTGTCGGGGTTAGTGCTTCTTCAATCGAATCGACGGTGCGCGAATTTTCGTTTAATTGTTAAAGTAAGTGCTGTAAAAAGGAACCGTCAACCCTATCAACTCCGGTGACATAATTATGAGGAATGAAAAGGTTTAAGACGGAATTTGGTCCATTCGGTGCTGATTCGGTTAACAAATGGTTTTAAGAATTATTTCACGCGCATTCGACCCGATTTGACTATCTTTGGGCCTTGGGCCAAGTTGTTGGGCCTTAGGCCAAGTATTGGTAAGTTGTTGGGCCTTGGGCCAAATTGTTGGGCCTTGGGCCAAGTTGTTGGGCCTTGGGCCAAGGGTTGGGCCTTGGGCCAAAGGGTTGGGCTTGTACGACCCATTAGGCTAGAGTGTTCCTACAGTCTAGTTTAGTAACGCGTTATGTATAATTTACAGGCCCTTGCTTGTGATTTTGCCCTTAGGAACTTCCTAGCTCGTTGCAAGTATTCGATCGATCTCAGGTGAGTTCATGATGCCCTTTTTACTCATTTTACTTTTGGGCTAGCATGCGCACCTAAATGTTTTCTTACTTGATGAAATGTTTTTAAAATGATTTTATATAGGCTTGCTAGTATATGGTAAGCCTTGGGATGTTAAATATATATATGTGTATATACATTATTTCTTGGCCTCTATTTGGCGATGTCGTAGTCGTTTCGACTACTGATGTTGTGTATGCCTACTTTGTGTTTGCATACACTGATGTTACGTGTTTGGGTTATACGTTTGCTTGACCCTGATGTTATACGTAGATGATATATATATACTGTTATGTATATAGGGATGTTATTGAATGGATGTTTACATATACATTTTGTATATGTATGTATGAGGATGTTTAAGATCGGCAATGATGCTTAGATGGATGTACCCCTTTTACTTTTAGAAAACCTTTGATATGACCATCATGATTTTACTACTGATATCTTTTACTTAAAACTTGAACTCACTCAGCTCAAGCTGACTTTGTGTGCATGTTAGTGTAAGTTTCAGGATTCGGAAGAGGATGCCTTATCACTTGGACGTGCACGGAGCTACTTGGATGGTGAAGGGCATACTAGAAGGAAGAATTGTTATGAATGTTCTATTTCAAGGAAACTTATAAAAGTTATACTTACTTTGGATTTTGGGCAAAATTCCCGGGTTTCGGGAACTTATTTCATTTTTCATGTTTTCCGCAAAATTGATACTCTGAAATGTTTGTTTTAATGGATGAAACGGTTTTTGAGTTTATTTAATTTTACGAGTGTTTTGAATGATTACCAACTGTGGGGTTCCCGGGATTCGGGGCCTTACACATTTTGACATCAAGTTTATATTTTTATTAACCCTTAGGCCGTGATCGAAGGTTCTACCAATTTTCGTAGAAAACCGACATCAAATGAACCATCTTTATACTACAAACATACCTCTTAGCAATTTAGTTTTTGAGCTTAGTCTTGGCACGTGCTAGATCTTTATCTTCCGAGTCGTTTGGATGCAAGAATCACTAAACCGACTTAGATCTTGTTCTAGGATTTCTAAAATATGAAGAGTGTGTGTATTTGAAGGTGAGTCGGTAAAAATGAAAAGTGGCTAGGGTTTTAAGGTTTTAAGGGGTATTTATACCCTTTGCTCATGGACCTTAGGCCCATTAGCTTACTAAGTGCATCTTTATTGTTAGGTCCATCTCCATTTAAGCCTACCATCTTTTATATTAGTTTACTAAGTCCATGGTTGAATGAGTATTGTAACATATCGGTTTTTTCGTATTTGTATTCAATAATGTTTAACCAAACTTGGGAACGTAATTTAGATATTTTGTTATTAATAAAGTCTTGTATTTATTAGCATTTAACTTTATTAAACTTAGTTTATACCCTCGTAACTTTCAAACTCGTCAAGCAACGTTTATAAACCCTTAAAATCGCTTAAAAGCTAAAAATCGCGTTTATGGAAGTACATGGGCTATTTTTGCCAAAAATCAAAGGTTGGAGCACACCCCATCACGCGTGGGTGTGAGTCCATGTGGACAACGCAACGCGGGCACCTGTCTGCACCAGATTTGGTTCGTTTTGACTCGCTTATTCGTTTTTAATGCTAAATCATGCCGATTTTGACCCAAATCCCGAAAATTAAGGTCCAAATTAAGTCATTTGATGTCATAACATGTCCAAGTTCATTTTCTTGTTGGTAGAACCGAAATCTTTGAGTTATTGGGGTTGACTTCATCATTAATTGATTATTCGATTTTCCTAAACGAGTTATAAACTAATAAACCAATTTTGGATTTTGTATATATCAAAACATGTCTGAAACCCTAAAACGCTACTAAAACATTTGCCACCATATCTCTAACCACGAATTCCCTCTCTTTCATTGTCGGTTTCTTCAAAATTCTTTAAATTTTTTAAGCTTCCATTGACTTTCAAGCTTCAAGACTCTCGGACCTCGTTTATCTCCTAGTTCTATTCATCTTCCCTGTAACTTTTCTTCTATAATTTCATAGGTTTTCATCTCATAAAGAAAGGCCCCTAATCAATTTCTGTTATTGAGATGGTTTTGGTGGTCAATTTGATGCCGATCTGTTAAGGGCCCCTAATCAATTTCTGTCATAGATTTTTCAATTACTATATCTTCCGGTGAAAAGTAGTTTTCAGGCCGGAAGACCTTTTTGTTTGTCACGAAATTTGGAGTGTACTGGTCAGAACTCGACGTCAGATTTGAAGTTCGGATCTGAACTGTACCAGCTTGCTTAAATATTAAAAGTTTTTAAGTGTGTGCTTTTCATTAAATCCTAACCCAACTGAGCAGTTCATGGCCCGGAACGACAACCCGAAAAATAAAAGATATGGACCAAAGATCGGACCTGTAGAGGCAACCGATCTCGGCTATGAGTCGGTTATTAGAGCTCGGGTCACATCTGAAGACCGAAGACTGATCCGGTTGGAGAAAAACTCAATTGCAGACTCAATATGGGTAGTAATTAGATCAAATTCATCTTGTGTTTCATTAAACTAAAGTCGCTGTTAACAATCGCAACGATCTGAAATGATGAAATCGCTAGCGAGTTGTGTACTATGTGGTGCCGGAATCAAGACCTGCAGGACCATTTAATGGCAGTTCGTGGTGGTGTCGTACGGTTGTACTGTAATGGTAGAGATTGGATTTGATTTGTAAGAAAAGAAACAAAAAAAGTAGGAGTTTGATAAACTTGGGGCTTGAAGTGTATTCTGCTTCATCAGATGTAATAATAAAAAAAATAAAATACTTTACAATAAAAGAAGAATTGAAACTTGAAAGTACATTAAACTATAATTTACATTTAGTTGACGTCCATTTAAAACTTTCAAATTCATTTCACGTCCGTTGTTATATTAAATTTTCAAATCCATTTTCGCGTCCGTTGATATATTAAAGTATAAAATTCATTTCACACCCATTAAACCCTTTTCACATCCTTCACGTCCATCCATTTGTTCTCCAATCTCCATGTTCACTTCATCTTCTTTCCGTTCCAATCGCTCTCCTTTACGGCTCCCATGGTAAACTCAGGTCGGTTCGGTCAAACTTTGTTTATTTGGACTTAAAACCGAATCTGAGACCAAAACCGATTTTGCGAGGAATTAAGAACTGTAAGGCCCCGAACCCTGGGAACCCCACAGTTGGTAATCATTCAAACACTCGTAAAATTTAATAAACTTAAAAACCGTTTCTTCCATTAAAACTAACGTATCAGAGTATAAATTTTGCGAAAAACATGAAAAATGAAATAAGTTCCCGAAACCCGGGAATTTTGCCCAAGAACCAAAATCAGTATAACTTTCATAAGTTTCCTTGAAATAAATATTCATAGACAATTCTTCCTTCCAGTATGCCCTTCACCATCCAAGTAGCTCCGTGCACGTCTAAGCGATAAGGCATCCTCTTCCAAATCCTGAAACTTACACTAACATGCACACAAAGTCAGCTTGAGCTGAGTGAGTTCAAGTTTCAAGTAAAAGATATCAGTAGTAAAATCATGATAGCCATACCAAAGGTTTTCTAAAAGTAAAAGGGTACATCCATCTAATCATCATTATCGAACTTAAACATCCTCATACATACCTATACAATTGTATATGTAAACATCCATTCAATAACATCCCTATATATATAACAGTATATATATATATATATATATATATAACATCCACGTATAACATCAGGGTCGAGCAAACGTACAACCCAAACACGTAACATCAGTGCATGCAAACACGAAGTAGGCATACACAACATCCGTAGTCGAAACGACTACAACATCGCCAAATAGAGGCCAGGAAATAATGTATATACATATATATATATATATTTAACATCCCAATGCTTACCATATACTAGCAAGCCTATATAAAATCATTTCCAAACATTTCATCATATAAGAAAATGTTTAGGTGCGCATGCTAGCCCAAAAGTAAAATGAGTAAAAAGGGCGTCATGAACTCACCTGAGATCGATCGAATACTTGCAACGAGCTAGGAATTTCCTAAGGGCACAATCACAAGCAAGGGCCTGTAAATTATACATAACGCATTACTAAACTAGACTGTAGGAACACCCTAGCCTAATTGGCCGTACAAGCCCAACACTTTGGCCCAAGGCCTAACAACTTGGCACAAGGCCCAATACGTGTCCTAAGGCCCAACACCTTGGCCCAAGGCCCAACACCTGGCCCAAGGCCCAACAACATGGCCCAAGGCCCAATACCTGGCCCAAGGCCCAACTACGTGGCCCAAGGCCCAATACCTGGCCCAAGGCCCAACAACTTGGCCCAAGGCCCAAAGATAGTTAAATCGGGTCGAATGCGCGTGAAATAATCCTTAAAACCATTTGTTAACCGAATCAGCCCCGAATGGACCAAATTCCGTCTTAAACCTTTTCATTCATCATAATTATGTCACCCGTGTTGATAGGGTTGACGGTTCCTTTTTACAACACTTACTTTAACATTTAAACAAAAATTCGCGCACCGCCGACTCGATTAACGAAACACTAACCCCCGACAGCCCCGAGCACCAAAAAAATAATTTTTCCACAGCCCTTAAACCCCCCTGGGGCTGCACGAATAGAATCGGTCGGTCACCCGATCAACTAACGCATCAAACTCAACAATTCTAGACAACCGAACATAACAATCAAACTACAACTAGTTGATCAACTTAACGAACACCTAAGAACATGATCTTTGAGTATGATATACGGGACATACCTAGGAAGATTTTGGTGCAGAAACTCACTTCAAACAGCCCCGATAAGAACACAATTGAACATCCACCGGTTAAGCCTAAAACGAACTTATCGATCAATAACGAGTAAAACGTGTAGATTTTAGCATGCGAAGATGAATTTAATTACATAGGATAACCTTTGAAATAAATTATTAAATTTTTACCAGACTTTAATAAATGTCTTAGGTTTATAAAAATATTTTTATTATATTTTTCTATTGGACCCAAAAATTATAAAAATTTCTCCAACACAGCAAGGTACATGCAGCAATTTCAGCTGCGCAACAAAATGGTTTTATTTTTATAAAATTCATTACCCAGCCAAATTAAACGATTCCAATTGGGTTTGGTTCCTAACTCAAAACAGTAACTAACAGAAATGGAACCAACCAATTTATACTTGTAGAAAAAAGGTTATGATGTCGGGAAGACGGTCCAGAATCCGTCGTCCCGCATCAGGTTTGATACTCGATTTTATAAAATCATAAAAAGGATTCAAATCTCGTCCAAAAATTACGTATTATACTTTTCTGGAAACTAGACTCAAAGTAGAACATCATGGAGTCAAGAATCGATCAAAAACAGTATATTTTCATCTAGTTACAGACCCTATAATAAAAGTATACGAATCTGTCAGCAAACTGTTATCATCAAAACTCAACCTTAACAACCAATAAGCACGTTAATATGATCAATTAAGGTGTAAAAGACATGGGGAAACATAGAACTAACCTTGAATTGAAGTTTGGCACTTGGAATTGGCTTCCAAAAACGAAAATGGGAGCCCTATGGCAGCAGCAATAATCCGATCGGCCAAGAGGAGGGCTAGGGTTTTAGTTTTTATGTTATAATATAAAATGTTACACTCTAGCCCCTCCAATTTGAAGGATATAGCAACTTGAAAGAAAGGTTTAATGAATTTAACATACCGGGATGACGAGAAAGCCTCCGAGGAAAGTCGGATAAATCCCGAGAGATATACATACTTTGCATGCTTTAAATCACATATCTGAAATTAACGGGCGTTACAAGTCCACCCTCCTTATAATGGGATTCGTCCCCGAATCCCGATGCGACAGGAACGATTGCGGGTAGAGTTTCATCATCTCGTATTCGGATTCCCAAGTAGCCTCGGAACCCCTACGGTGCCTCCATTGCACCTTCACCTTCCTAACCACTTTATTTCTCAAACGCCTTTCCTGACGGTCAAGAAATGCGATAGATTATTCAACGTAGTTCAGTTTACTATCAAGCTTAATGTCATCAAGAGGCACATGGGCATCTTCATCTGTTAAACATTTCCTCAAATGGGACACGTGGATAGTAGCATGAATCCCCGCGAGCTCATCGAGCAAATCCAGTCTATACGATACCTCACCAACATGGGACAAAATACGGAACGGACCAATGAACGTCGGACTAAGCTTCCCCCTCTTACGAAAACGAATGATGCCCTTCCAAGGAGAAACTTTTAGCATAACTCTATCACCAGCCACAAAATCAATAGGCCTCCGCCTTTTTTCCGTGTAGGACTTTTGACGATCTTGAGCGGCCTTCATAAAAGCCTTAATCTTATTGAGCTTCTCAGTCGTTGCCTCAACCACCTTCAAACTACCCAACTATTTCTGACCAATGGAACCCTAACAGACTGGAGTCCTACACCTCCTACCATACAACATCTCAAACGGTGGCATCTCAATCGTGGCACGATAACTTTTATTATACGAGAACTCTACCAACGGTAAATGACGATCACAACTGCTCCCAAAATCGATTATACAGGCCCGCAACATATCCTCAAGAGTCTGAATGGTCCTCTCGGATTGACCATCCATCTGCGGGTGATAGGCAGTACTGATAAGGATTTTGGTACCCATCTCCTCGTGAAACCTTTTCCAAACCCTGGAGGTGAAACGCGTATCCTATCCGAAACAATAGATACCGGAACCCCGTGCCTAGAGACGATCTCACGAATAAACTCATCGGCTAGCTGCTCAGAATTAAAAGTCTCTCGAATCGGCAAGAAGTGAGCGCTCTTGGTCAGTCTATCCTCTGTTACCCAAATGGTGTCCTAATTACCCCTAGGAGTACGAGGCAGTTTAGTCACGAAATCTATTGTAAGATGCTCCAATTTCCACTCAGGTATTTCCAATGGCTGAAGTTTCCCAAACGGCTTCTGATGCTCGGCCTTAACTTGCAGACATGTCAAATGCTTACTTACATACTGAGCCACCTCAAACTTCATTGCAGGCCAACAATAATTCTTTTTCAAGTCTTGGTACATCTTGGTCGCGCCCGGATGAATGGAAAAGCGCGACTTGTGCGCCTCATCTAAAATTTTACCTCTGAAATCTCAATACCTCGGTACCCATAAACGTCCATCCTTATACTTCACCCCATCACCTACGTCTTCCAACAACTTTTCCTGACCCCAATTATGCTCAGACATAATCCATTCCACCTGTAACATTGGCTAATTGTTTCAAAATGTCGGGATTGAGAATAAGCTGGTAGGATTTCACACAGATAGGTTTTGGTCTCTGCTTCCGGCTTAACGCGTCAGCCACCACGTTAGCCTTACCCGGATGGTATATGATCTCCAGATCGTAGTCCCTAATCAACTCCAACCATCGATGCTATCGCAGATTCAGTTCCTTTTGCTCTAAGAAATACCTTAAGCTCTTATGATCGGTCTAAATAACACAAGGAGCACCGTACAAATAATGCCTCCACAACTTAAGCGCAAACACAACCGCCGCCAGCTCTAAATCGTATGTAAGATAATTCGCCTCATGAGGCTTCAACTGCCGCGAGGCATACGCGATGACTCGACCTCGCTGCATCAGAACACACCCAAGCCCCTGGTAAGAGGCATCAGAATAAACCAACAGATCGTCGGTGCCATCAGGTAGAGCTTAAATCGGGGCATGCGTCAACCGGTTCTTCAACTCGAGAAAAGCCTCCTCCTACTCAGTACCCCAAAGGAACTTAACACTCTTCTTAGTCAAACTGGTCAGCGAAGAAGCAATTTTCGAAAAGTCGGGAATAAAGCGGCGGTAATACCCCGCCAAACCCAGAAAGCTACAAATTTCAGATGGAGACTTTGGAGACACCCATTCATTCACGGCTTCCACCTTTGCAGGATCAACCAAAATACCACTCGGGTTAATAATGTGCCCCAAGAACTGAACCTCGCGTAACCAAAAAGAACACTTAGAAAACTTCGCATACAACTTGTTCTGTCGAGAGCTTCAGAAACTTCCATGAGATGACCGACGTGATCGGATTCATTTTTGGAATACACCAGAATGTCATCGATGAATACAATAACTGAACGGTCGAGCATCGGCCTGCACACCCGGTTCATAAGATCCATGAACGCGGCCGATGCATTGGTCAAACCAAAAGACATCACAAGAAATTCATAATGCCCAAAACGAGTGCGGAAGGCAGTCTTAGGAATATCTTCCTCCCGAATCCTCAACTGATGATACCCGGACCTAAGGTCGATCTTCGAGAACCAACTAGCTCCTTGGAGCTGATTAGATAAGTCGTCGATCCTCGGGAGCGGGTACCGATTTTTTTTTTTAACGGTGAGCTTATTCAACTCACGGTAGTCAATGCACATCCGCATGCTACCGTCCTTCTTTTTAACGAACAAGACCGGGGCACTCGAAGGCAAGATGCTCGGTCGAATGAAGCCCTTGACGAGCAAGTCTTCCAAGTGGGCCATAAGTGCTTTCATCACATTCGGTGCTAGACAATAAGGGTTCGAGCAACGAGTTTTGCGCCCGAACAAGATCTATCTAGAACTCAACCTTGCGGTCCGGCGGCACATCTGACCAATCATCTAGAATTACATCCGGGAAATCCCGAACGATAGGAACATCACCGACGGTAGCCCTAGACACGAAAATAGATTTTCCTACGGCGACCTCAACCTCAAACACATCGACTATGCGCTCGGGTGATTTATTCAATGAGGAACAGAAAGTGGTAGACACAAAACTTCTACTGGCGCCCGAATCAAATAAGACTGACGCCGGTAATTCATCAAGTAGAAAGGTATCTGGGATAACATCATGCTCCTACTTAACTAAACAGTTGCTCATACATTCTTGAAGGAACGAGGAATTTAAGCGGTCAAGTACCAAGGAACCTAGAGTGACAGTATGCTACGCCTCAGCTAAACAATTACGCGTAAAGCGTTCGAGAGGATGGGAAACGAACAGGAGAATTTAGGGAATAAGATAAACTTAAACGCTAACGACTCGAGAGTTAGCCAAATCCTATCCCTACAAAGACGGAACCCTAACATAGTCAGACACAAGTGGTATTTAAAACATGGAAGGTAAGGGTAAACGGCTAATAACGTTGATCAAGTGTTATTAGTCGTTTACTTCACCAGCCCGTTCTAAGCACCCCCTGCCCCTAACCACATTAGCATTCCATCTAACACATTGCAATTAATCACATACTGGAAACTTTTAAATTTAAAGGAATGACTAATAATTTAAAGTTACCTCTTGGCGTGCAGCTACTCGCGGTGGGCATACTGGTCTCTTTTCTTACAGTTCGAGTCCAAGCATTCGGGGATGCTTGGATCCCTCGAACCATGGCTCTGATACCAACTTGTAAGGCCCCGAACCCCGGGAACCCCACAGTTGGTAATCATTCAAACACTCGTTAAATTTAATAAACTAAAAAACAATTTCTTCCATTAAAACAAACGTATCAGAGTATATATTTTGCGGAAAACACGAAAAATGAAATAAGTTCCCGAAACCCGGGAATTTTGCCCAAGAACCAAAATCAGTATAACTTTTATAAGTTTCCTTGAAATAAATATTCATAAACAATTCATCCTTCCTGTATGCCCTTCACCATCCAAGTAGCTCCGTGCACGTCTAAGCGATAAGGCATCCTCTTCCGAATCCTGAAACTTACACTAACAAGCACACAAAGTCAGCTTGAGCTGAGTGAGTTCAAGTTTTAAGTAAAAGATATCAGTAGTAAAATCATGATGGTCATATCAAAGGTTTTCTAAAAGTAAAAGGGGTACATCCATCTAATCATCATTACCGATCTTAAACATCCTCATACATACATATACAAAATGTATATGTAAACATCCATTCAATAACATCCCTATATACATAACAGTATATATATATATCATCCACGTATAACATCAGGGTCGAGCAAACGTACAACCCGAACACGTAAAATTGGTGTATGCAAACACAAAGTAGGCATACACAACATCAGTAGTTGAAACGACTACAACATCGCCAAATAGAGGCCAAGAAATAATGTATATACACATATATATATTTAACATCCCAAGGCTTACCATATACTAGCAAGCCTATATAAAATCATTTTAAAAACATTTCATCAAGTAACAAAACATTTAGGTGCGCATGCTAGCCCAAAAGTAAAATGAGTAAAAAGGGCATCATGAACTCACCTGAGATCGATCGAATACTTGCAATGAGCTAGGAAGTTCCTAAGGGCAAAATCACAAGCAAGGGCCTGTAAATTATACATAACGCGTTACTAAACTAGACTGTAGGAACACTCTAGCCTAATGGGCCATACAAGCCCAACACTTTGGCCCAAGGCCCAACCCTTGGCCCAAGGCCCAACAACTTGGCCCAAGTCCCAACAACTTGGCCCAAGGCCCAAAGATAGTCAAATCGGGTCGAATGCGCGTGAAATAATCCTTAAAACCATTTCTTAACCGAATCAGCCCTGAATGGACCAAATTCCATCTTAAACTTTTCATTCCTCATAATTATGTCACCCGAGTTGATAGGGTTGACGGTTCCTTTTTACAACATTTACTTTAACATTTAAACGAAAATTCGCGCACCGCCGAGTCGATTGACGAAGCACTAACCCTGACAGCCCCGAGCACCAAAAAAAATAATTTTTCCACAGCCCTTAAACCCTCCTAGGGCTGCACGAACAGAATCGGTTGGTCACCCGATCAACTAACGCATCAAACTCAACAATTTGCAATTCTACACCCGATAAACCCTAGTTTTCGAACTAAAATCGATTAACCGACCTAAACACCTCCAATGACCACGAAATTTTAATATGATGTAAATGCCATACCTGGGGATCTTTCTACACCGGAAACTCTAATTTTTATCCACGGGAAGTGGGTCAATTGCACTCTAACCGAAATCTGTCCAACGAAAAGTTTTGGCAAAATTGAGCATCAAAACGATTAAGGGTGAGCAAAAAGAGTGTAGGGGATTGTAGTACATACCTTGAACTACCTCTAGGAACTTGGAATCTATCAAAAAGTTGAAGCAATGAAGGGGGGGGGGGGCTGGAAGTGGCTGATCGGACTTGCTGCCAAGGGTTAGGGTTTTATTTTTTTTATTTAATGTTATAATATAAAACATTTTCATTCTAGCCCCCGGAATTTAATAATGATTCAACTTGGAAGAAAAGTTAAGCGATTAGGCGTACCGGGATGACGTAAAGGCCTCCGAGAAACGTCGGATAAATCCCGAGAGTTGTACACACTCAACAATCTTTAGTTCTTCAAACCGGAGTTAACGGGTGTTACAAAGTGTGAATTTAATAGTCGGACTCGTTTAACTCGTTAGTTAAGTGTGACTCGTTCATGATTCATAGATCCAACGCAAATTTGGTTCTTTATAAACCTAGAATAAAAGATTGGAACTTGAAGCTAACCAAGTTTGGATTCTTTTGGTTATTAATAGTAGTAGTAGTAGTAGTAGTAGTAGCAGCAACAACAGCAGTAGTAGTCTAAAAGTTGTTAGAGCATAATGTCTATTGCTAGGTTCTTAGATATGATTGTATAGGCTTTAATTGTCAAATGTATGTTTGTGTATACTAGGATAGCGAAAAAGTCTCAAGGACCGCATATGTTATGCGGCGCATAACATATGCGCCGTATATCATATATGCCCTTGATGTTCTTTCATGTTTCCTATAAATAGGAGACTTTTGCGTGAATCCTTAGACTTTTGGTGGTTGTTAGAGTGAGAGACTAGAGAGAGAAAGTTACTAAAGTGTCATATCTTGTAAAACTTTGAAGTTATTAATGAAGAATATGCTTAATGTTCACTTGTGTTGAAAGATGATTATGTGCTGATGTAGACAACAATTAGGATCTCTAGATGTTACAGCTTATATCTCAAAGTGCAGAATCCATTGAGATTGAACACAACAAGTAAACGTTAAGTATATACTTCATTGATAACTTCAAAGAATTTAAGATATGACAATTAGGCAACTTTCTCTCTCTACTCTCTCACTCTAACATTCACCAAAAGTCTGCATAATAACTCATAAGTCCCCTATTTATAGGAAACAACTTGTAAGACTCTAAGGACCGTATAAGTTATACGGCGCATATGTTATGCGCCGCATAACATATGCGGTACTTGTTGACTTATGTGCTAATCACAATATAAAACATACATTTGATAATTCTAGCCCTATACAATCATATCTAATACAATCAAAACCCTAGTGATAGACATTATGCTCTAACAAGCCCCCCCCCTGGATGTTGCTAGGTCTTCGATCTTCAATTTTCAGTCTTTCATTTCAAAAACCCTTTCTCGATATTCCGTCTTCATATCCTCCCATGAACGTTTATTTCAGTGGTTCTAATTTGTAGGAATAAATACTCCAACACCATTGTATTGGAATTTCTTTAATGAAGCTATTTTCATCTTTTCTTTAATCTCCTCCTCCTTTCTCTCTTTCTCCTTCTGAGCTTCCTCTTCACCCATATCAAACCACTTACTTTTCCATACTTCACCAGAATGAATTTTATACTTATGACTAATCTTGATCACTTTCTGGTATTGCATAGCAGACGCATGATGTTTATCACGTGAAACTTGTATCTTGCACTTATGTAGCGTCTCTATGTCCTTCTCCGAGTAGTTCACTAACCACATGGAATCTATCACATCTATCACGTCCCATACTCCATTTCGGTTCAAAACAATCTGAGCTTCATCCCTGTTCTCATCATAATACCACCATAAAAAATAAACATTGAAATCTTGCTCCATAGGGTACATAGGAATCACTTTAAGAGTTTCAGGCTGCTTGTATCTCCAAGTCTTCACAAAATCATCTGTATTAGGATCTTTCTTTACTTTTTATGCATGTAGATATGGTGTTTGAGGAGTCAAACTTCTAAATCTGCATTTTGCTTGACGTTTTATAACTTTTATAAATTTCCTTGAAATAAAACATTCATAACAATAAGGTATCCTCTTCCGAATCCTGAAACTTACACTAACATGCACACAAAGTCAGCTTGAACTGAGTGAGTTCAAGTTTTAAGTAAAAGATATCAGTAGTAAAATCATGATAGCCATACCAAAGGTTTTCTAAAAGTAAAAGGGTACATCCATCTAATCATCATTATCGAACTGCTCATACATACATATACAAATGTATATGTAAACATCCATTCAATAACATCCCTATATACATAACAGTATATATATATAACATCCACGTATAACATCAGGGTCGAGCAAACGTACAACCCAAACACGTAACATCAGTGCATGCAAACACAAAGTAGGCATACACAATATCAGTAGTCGAAACGACTACAACATCGCCAAAAGAGGCCAGGAAATAATGTATATAAATATATATATATTTAACATCCCAAGGCTTACCATATACTAGCAAGCCTATATAAAATCATTTCAAAACATTTCATCAAGTAAGAAAACGTTTAGGTGCGCATGCTAGCCCAAAAGTAAAATGAGTAAAAAGGGCGTCATGAACTCACCTGAGATCGATCGAATACTTGCAACGAGCTAAGAAGTTCCTAAGGGCACAATCACAAGCAAGGGCCTGTATATTATACATAACGCATTACTAAACTAAACTGTAGGAACACCCTAGCTTAATGGGCCGTACAAGCCCAACACTTTGGCCCAAGGCCCACCAACTTGGCCCAAGGCCAATACCTGGCCCAAGGCCCAACAACTTGGCCCAAGGCCTAATACATGGCCAAGGCCCAATACCTGGCCCAAGGTCCAACACCTTGGCCCAAGGCCCAACACCTGGCCCAAGGCCCAACGACTTGGCCCAAGGCCCAATACCTGGACCAAGGCCCAACAACGTGGCCCAAGGCCCAATACCTGGCCCAAGGCCCAACACCTAGCCCAAGGCCCAACAACTTGGCCCAAGGCCCAATACCTGGCCCAAGGCCCAACAACGTGGCTCAAGGCCCAATACCTGGCCCAAGGCCCAACAACTTGGCCCAAGGCCCAAAGATAGTTAAATCGGGTCGAATGCGCGTGAAACAATCCATAAAACCATTTGTTAACCGAATCAGCCCCCATTGGACCAAATTCCGTCATAAACCTTTTCATTCATCATAATTTTGTCACCCGAGTTGATAGGGTTGACGGTTCCTTTTTACAACACTTACTTTAACATTTAAACGAAAATCCGCGCACCGCCGACTAGATTGACGAAACACTAACCCCCGACAGCCCCGAGCACCAAAAAAGTAATTTTTCCACAGCCCTTCAACCCCCCTGGGGCTGCACAAACAGAATCGGTCGGTCACCTGATCAACTAACGCATCAAACTCAACAATTCTAGACAACCGAACATAACAATCAAACTACAACTAGTTGATCAACTTAACGAACACCTAAGAACATGATCTTTGAGTATGATATACGGGACATACCTAGGAAGATTGTGGTGCAAAAACTCACTTCAAACAGCCCCGACAAGAACACAATTGAACATCCACCGGTTAAGCCTAAAACGAACTTATAGATCAATAACGAGTAAAACGTGTAGATTTTAGCATGCGAAAATACATTTAATTACATAGGATAACCTTTGAAATAAATTATTAAATTTTTACCAGACTTTAATAAATGTCTTAGGATTATAAAAATATTTTTATTATATTTTTCTATTGGACAAAACAATTATAAAAATTCCTCCAACACAGCAAGGTACGTGCAGCTATTTCAGCTGCGCAACAAAATGATTTTATTTTTATAAAATTCATTACCTAGCCAAATTACACGATTCCAATTGGGTTTGGTTCCTAACTCAAAACAATAACTTACAGAAGTGGAACCAACCAATTTATACTTATAGAAAAAAGGTGATGATGTCGGGAATACGGACCAGAATCCGTCGTCCCGCATCAGGTTTGACACTCGATTTTATAAAATCATAAAAAGTATTCAAATCTCGTCCAAAAATTACGTATTATACCTTTCTGGAAACTAGACTCAAAATAGAACATCATGGAATCAAGAATCGATCAAAAACAGTAAATTTTCATCTAGTTAAAGACCCTAAAATAAACGTATACGAATCTGTCAGCAAACTGTTATCATAAAAATTCAACCTTAACGACCAATAAGCACGTTAATATGATCAATTAAGGTGTAAAAGACATGGGGAAACATAGACCTAACCTTGAATTGAAGTTTGGCACTTGGAATTGGCTTCCAAAAACGAAAATGGGAGCCCTATGGCAGCAGCAATGGTCCGATCGGCCAAGAGGAGGGCTAGGGTTTTAGTTTTTATGTTATAATATAATATGTTACACTCTAACCCCTCCAATTTGACAGCAAACAAGTTAAACGAAAATATGCTCGTTTAACTACCCACTATAAATTTAAAGGCAAAAGATAGTTACAAACCAAGCATTGTATCATCCGTTAAGCTGAAAAAGACTTACCAAACACTTATTTTTATGAAAGTATACTATGTTTTTATAAATTTATACAAAAGTAGCCGAAAAACACTCCTTTCGGCACTATTTGACGTACCCAATATGCTTTTCGCGCCAAAAACCGTATTTGGGCTTGTAGAACAGAAACTTGGGCCAAAATGGGCCCACAAGAGGGCCCAAAACCTCCCGGCCGCAATAGTTGAATTGCACCTTTATTTATATGCATTTGTTCTAACTTAGTCATACGTTTGCTTTTACAAAATATCTGGCCATTTTCAGCTACTTGCTTGCTTCTTCAAGTTCTTTAACAAAAACCCTAGGTAAAGTTGCTAATTTTGATCCAATTTTAACTTGTTTAAACATGTTTAATTGCATATAAACATAGTTTGGTTACCAAAAATCATTCCTAATCATGCAAAAACCTTAAAAGTGGTTCAAAAACATGTTTTGGTCATACACATGGTTAGGAATCAGAATTATACTCTTTTTTAGCCATAAACACGGATTAAAGGGTTTAAATTTGGTAATATTTCTACCATCCGAGAATATTTGGCGAATTTATTACCGAATTGGGACGTTTATTTAGGAAAAATAGTTAAAATGCTTGAAAACTTATGAACTTTTGTGAGGAACTCAGTTTTGGTATGTTATGATGATATATGAAATTCGGGGTCATTTGGAAAACCCTAGCTATGTTTTGTGGATTCGCGTTTATTCGAGTTATCATAGTCGTTTGTGGCTCAAAACGGTAATTTGGCAAAAGTGTTAGGTTTTGGAATTTTTACAGGTTGTTTTGGGAAGTATTTTGATTACTCAGAAATTTTGGTAGAACTTTTGAAGATTGGTTAGTATAAACGGACGATTTTTGGGCTAAATATAGCAGATAAAATGAATTTTTATAAATTAATAAATCAATAAATAATTCCTGAAATATTTTTATAAAAATATACATATTTAATTGATAAGTGGCTAAATTTTCATAAATTAAGGATTAACAGATAATTAATTATACCAATTTAAAGATTAAACAAATTCAATTCTAATAAAAACCGACGAGTCCGTGATTAACGAACTTGTTGGAATATCAAAACACTAAGAGTAATAAGAAATCATATTTTTTGATTAATTAAGTAAAAACGATTTTTTATGAGAAATCTGGACAATTTGGATAAACTGTGCTCATTTTTCTCCAAATCAAACTGAATTAACGGAAACGAGCCTCATAGCGAATCCAGAACCCCAATGTGTGATCTTTCTTTATAACTTAATCATTTTATTGGCCAACACATTTACCCAAGCTTACTTCCCCATAATTGTTTTCTGAACGCATAAACGAACAACTTGGCCCAGCTGGGAAAACGGGGAAACTGAGCCAAGTTCGGGTTTAAGTATTTGGCATTGAACAACATTACAATCTAAGCCAATTGACGCTTTCAGGGTGTTACAGCTATACCCAAATTAGATATACAGCCTAGTTTAGTATTGAGATTATAATACTATTAAAATGTTAATATTATTATAATTTTTATTATAGGGGCTATGATACGAATCAAACGAACTACAAGCTGACGCTGTACCGAATCCCTATTAAACCGGTTCATGACCCCACTTTTAAACTGCTTTTATGAACTTTTTGGGTGAAAAACATATTGATACATATCTATATACATTCTGAACTGTTTGATGATGGGAATTATCTAAGTGCTAACACCCGAAAGTCCCCACTAACATAGTAATTAACTTCGAGCAGGTGGCTTGTGAATAGTACTGTTGGTTTGACATTCGGGGAGGGGCCAGCACGGTTTGCTGAGACATTATCCGTTTGCACATGACCATAATTATACAAACACGCTATGTAGTGTTAGACATAGCTACTCGGGGCATGTTGTGGGCGGAAAGGGGGCCATAGTGGTTGATTGAGTGTGGGAAATGGAGGCACGCAGCACGAACAATCAAGGCTTCACTGTAACTTAGCATAATTACATCATAAACATAAAAACAAATGTACTTATGAACATACATTCGTACATACTTACGTATTTACAAGTATGGTTGTTGTACACACAACTGATATCTTGAAACTCGTGAAACTCACCAACTATTTGTAGTTGACCCGTTTTAACATGTTTTTCAGGTACTGGATTGAATTAGAAAGTCATTGTGCTACGTGTTTGACTTGCGATCAATGCTGGGTGAATTGATGCAAGTGTGCTAGTAAAAAGTAAAGGTGCTTAACAGGCTGGATTTAGTTTGTTTCACCTAGTTGTAACAAAGTTAGATTGACGTAAAATATTGTAAACTAGTTCGTATTGTTCTTTATAAACAATGTGCTTGATACCAGATGTGTCAGTTACATTTCCGTTTTACTCTTTCGCAAATCGCTCAATGGGGTGTGACATTATCATATGGATTGAAGTGAAGGTGAAGATCATTTATAAAGAAATCTAGGTTATTTAATGAAAATACAAAGTACTTTGGATTTTTTATTTTGAATTATTTGTGTCGGATTATTATTTATTATTATTATTTTTTTTTGTATTTGGTTAAATGATGTGTATTTAGTTTGGAAATTTACTAAATAATTTAGATATTGCCATATTAATTTGTATGATAATGTCTTTGAGCTATCAGCAATCAGTTTGCGCCCCATTATTTATTCCTTAGGTTGAGGTGTGACAGATTGGTATCAAAGCCGAAGACTATAAGATAGCCGTTATAACTTTCCTAGTAAAAAAAGAACCCTATTTTTGTAGTGCCTATGATGCAATTGGAGCTTAGCGGAAAAAACAAATAAATTTAGGCAGTCCTTTGTGGTTGCTAGGGCGATTAGATCAACGTGTTATTGCTGCAAGAAAATTTCCTATCAAATTCACTATGAATTTTTGGGGACCTATTATGAGATTTATGGGTACTATCTAATGGTAAGTAACGTGCTTGCATGATTGCTTTATGTGTTCTACTTTTGAGTATTTAGATCTTACTAAATATTTATTTATTTAATCATGTACACACACAAACTCCGAGACTATGCCTCAAAACTCAAAATATTTTCTAAAACTTTTTCAAAAAACCCTAAATTTTAATTATTTTTTTATTTATGGAAAATTCCTTAAGAATTCTTTTATTTGTTTTTATTTTGCTCTTTCTCCTTAAAGTAAGAGAGTATGACTAGTTCTCCTAGAAATTTGAAGGGGGGGAGGGGGTTGAGTCGGGCCTTGACAAAACGATTATGAGAATCAAAGGAAATATGTTATTCCTTTCTGGGGGATTCCCGACCATAGTATTCAAACCTACATGCCAAAGCGGAACATAAGTCACACGATCGAAACTTTAAGTGGTCGATGTAACCAATGTGGCTGTTAACTTCCCTAAATTATCAAACCAAATTTACGGTGATTTGGTGGATAAATTCAGGAAATCCAAATTATTTAATTATTATTTTTTTAAATGTTTAGTTGGGATCCATGGATACTCCAAAAATCCATTTTTTCAACTCGTTTAATTAAGATATTTTGTTGGAGCATTATCATCTATGGTGGTTCACAAGTTGCTCCAACTACCCATATTTGATGTCGTTATTTAGTTGAACCAATTAAAATGTCATGGAATGCTAGTGGGCAGTTCAACTCCATTATCTCGATGATTCGTGATTTAGTTGGTACAAAAATACCATGAAAAGTTCATGGAAAGTCCAACTCACAAATTTATTTTGGTATGCCAACAAGTTGGAATAATAAAATGGCATGAAAGGCTCATGGAAAGCCAAAACCATAAAAAAAATTCATTTATTCATTTACTTGATTTTATGTAATCAAAATTTCATGATTTGGTTTATTCAGTTTACTTCAATTAATAAAATTATTTAAATTTCCATGATCCGACACAATCCTCCAGTTATAAAGACACAGTTAAAAGAGTTATCATTTTTATGTCATTTAAATTGTCTCCTCTTGTTTATTTTGCTTTATTTTATTCATAAACTATCAAGCACGCCTCAATTTTTACCCTCAACTTATAATTATTATCATTTTTATACGTCATGTTTCAATTAATTTCGTGTTACTTCTCATGTTTCAAAACTTACCCTCCATCTTATGAAACTTTATCTTTGTTCCTCATAGAATTTCTTCTCTACGAAAACGTCGTCATACTCAACGTCATTCATTTGGTTCTCATGATCGCTGTCTGGCCGCAATGATCACCAAGGAACTTGATGCCACTAGGCCTACTATCGTGACTCAGATTCAAAGCCTTAATTCGAATGGCTCTGTTTCATCTGCTGCTCCAAACGACTTAAATTATAAGCAGTTTACTAGTGCTAATCCACCCAAATACCTTGGAGAAGAAAACGACGCACAACTTCTTCAATGGTTTGAGACGATGGGAATGTATTCATCCATTGCGAATGCCCGCGGGACAACAAAAGCACAAAGTTCGCATCGTGCATCTTCGACGATCGGGCTCTCACTTGGTGGAACACTCTCAAGACCATCCATAAAACCGAGGTTGCCATGGGATGAATTGAAGGAAAATATGAAGAAGGAATGTTTCCCCGGTCATGAACTGCAAAGGCTTGAAACTTAATTCTTGGAACTCAAGCAAATAGGAGTCGATAACTCTACCTAATCGAATCACTTTAAAGAGCTTAGTCTTCTAGTACCTCACCTCGTAATACCCGTATCTCATGTTATTCGTAAGTATGCCCGTGGGTTACCAACCATTTTTCGTGATGCATGTGACATTCCTCAATATTTATTCGTATTTGAATTTGAATTTTTATTCGTTAACCCGACCCGTTGGGTTATTTCGACGTCATTTATTTATTATTTATCATTTATAAAATATTCCCGATGATTGCAGTTCATCATTCATTCGTTCTATATTATTTTCAATCAATTAACAAAACTCCGGGTTTTTTTTAATGTTTAAGCAGTCTGCAAACTATTCGAGTATATTGCAAAAAATTATCGAAGTTATACAAAATTCTTTTTCATTTCATACCATTTCAAAAGTTCAAGGATGGAAATGAAAATATAGTTTAAACCATACTTAATACACCTTGAATCTTGAGGGACCATAAGTGTAAAATTAATTAAATTATTAAATTTCAAACAACCCAGCTCTCCCCCAGATCTGACCCCTTTTTTTGGTCGGAGGCTATCGGCGACGGTGACGATTTTCCGGCGAGACCCATTCACCCGTAAATCAAGCTATTATCGACTATAGAACTTTATATTAATCTCCTATCCATCATTGAAAACAAATTACTCTACTTAATTAGTGCGTAATCAATCGGTGAAACCACTGGATTTTAGGCCAACTACAACAATGACAATTAACGAGCATACATTCCAATTATTAGTATAAATAGGACCTAAACTGGTATCTAAACATGCTACATCATCTAAATACGCTAATATATTCTCTGAAATCATTAATTTGATCATCCAAGACGTTTTTTGGCGAGCTCGTGTTCATCATCAAACCGTCATCTTTCCAGGTAAACTTTATATGGTTTTTATTCATTTTTGGCCGACAATTGAAACCCCTAATCTAATTAGACCTAACAAGGGACGGATTGTAGAAATTGAAACCTAGGGTTTGTTTGTAACGAAGATGAACTTGTATTTTACATATATATTTTTGTTTCTGAGATATAACCAACTACTAGCCTAGCTCATATGGTTAAGACCTATGAGTGTGGTACAACAGACCCAGGTTTGAACCAGGGTCAATACATCAGGTTTTGTTATCTTTTTAAACCCATTTTATTTATTATCAAAAATCAAATAAATTAATTAAAAATTATAATAAATCAAATATAATTATTTTTAAGCTAAATAAATTTTTTGTAAATCATAATTTATCATTTCTCATCTAAAACCTAACTTCCATTTTTGTTAAACCGTTAAAAATTAGTTTATATTTCCGTTACATAAATTTAATTCATTAACTTTTTAACTCATTAGCTTTTAATTTGTTAAAATTTAATTCGTTAAACTTTAATTCGCTAGCTTATATTTCGTTAACCTTGATTCGTTAACTTTAAAATTCGTTAATCTCGATCCGTTATCTTTAAATTCTTTATTTTTCGAGATATGATCTGTGTCTTGTAAATATCATAACTTTCATATTAGCATTAAGTTATAATATTAAATAATACAAATCGTTAAATTTCCATTAAGCTTAAAAATAACACTAAAATAATCTATGCCATAAAATAGTAAAAGTATAATAAAATAATGCATATTCCAAAAAAATAATTAACTCGTATTATCCCGTTAGTTAGGCTATAAATTTTGGTATATATTTTATTTATCATTCGTTAGAGTCGTTCATTTCGCTTCCTTTGACGCACTTCGGATTTCGTTTCTCGTTTACCATCTATTACAAAGGTGAGTTTCTCACACCCCTTTTTTAAACGTTTTTACATTTTGGGGGGTAGCATATATATCCAACTTAAGCATTTACTAAGCTATTTCTTATTCAAACTACAATTCGTATTATGGACTTGTGTGTTTGTTTGCTTACATGTGTTGATTCAGTTTCAAGTGGTGATTTCGATAAGTATGATCATACGCCCCCCTTTGAACTCAAGACCGTTTTGTTATGAGTGGAAAAGGGACCCCCGAACCGAGTACGTTGGTTGTTACCATTTGGAAAGTGCGTGCGTTTATCTAAGTACATTGGTTGTTACCAACTGGAAAGGACCTTGCTTGCGTTGTACACATGTACATAGAATTGTATGAGTTTCTTTACGTATGTATATTGTCACACCCCGACTCAGGGCCTGGGTGCGAAGCCCGTTGGTTGGTATCCAGTTTTGAAAATATATCAGAGTTGCGGGTTATTAGCAGAAGTCTTTTAAAATAAAATATTATTATATTAAAACCTCATTGAATACCCGTTTTGATATTTCAAATACCTGTTATTTCAAAATATGATTCTTTATAATATTTTGAATAAAATATTTGACCCATCAGATCACCTCTAATGACTATGTCTCCAATCTTCTATCAGTCTTGCCTGTCAGTTCTTTTCTTTTACAGTTCCCTGAAATGTGGGGGAAAAATACGTCAGCACACAGCCGGTGAATGACGCCGACTCAATAATACCATTGCATAAACAATAATAATATCTTTGTGACAATACTCATTAGGCACCCAACTCAGTTAGGTTAACATTACCCTAAGTACATGTACAATTAATAATATACATAATATCATTTCTCTTATCAGTCCCGTAGAATACCAAAGTCATGTTTGATGATATGCATGGCCTCGAGGAACTCCGAGTCACCATGTATGTATGGATCCAGACACATGTATACTCTTAATCTGAGTATGCCTGTTTCTTATTATTGTAACACAAAGTTTTAAGGATTCGTAAATCCTATGTAAACAATTCAGACTATAAAAGAGTTGTAAAAGTTTAGGTCGTATTCACCTTTTATGATTGTAATCAGTTTCTGACACTGATTCCTGTATGTTTGATAAGTTTCGGTTACTGACCCCTGTCTGTAAATCAGTTTCTGTTACTGATTCCTATTTCTGTTTTCAGCTTTCTGATTGATTGATTGACTGTTATCTCGGACCTATAGTACGAGTATAACATTTATATAAATATCTAGATCTACGATCTAGCTTCAGACCTCGTAGTCTGTTTTGTATAGCTATAACCTTGACAAATCGTTTGTTTGTACAAAACACGTGGACCTTTAGTCTCTTTGTTTATTAATTATATATCAGGTTTCTTCTTCAGGAAGAAACATTTATATTAGGTTTCTTCTTCAAGAAGAAACATTACTTTGTCTATAACCCGTGAATGAATAGTATATTTCTTAATTATTAAAAAAATACTATTTTAAACTATACCCTTTGTATATAAATGATTACCTTTCTTAATCATGAAGAAATTATAATTAGATTATAACCTGTGCTTATGAAAAACTATATTATACTTAACAGTGATCAAGGTTCAGGCTATACCTCCGACTATGGTCTAAGCTATTATAATAATAAAATAAAAACTTAATCAGAACCCCTACCTCGTACGGGTTATTTTGGAGTTAAATGCTTATGATTGATCAA
Source organism: Bidens hawaiensis (assembly GCF_021521415.1). Lineage (NCBI taxonomy): Eukaryota > Viridiplantae > Streptophyta > Magnoliopsida > Asterales > Asteraceae > Bidens > Bidens hawaiensis. The sequence goes on along the minus strand of NW_027491284.1, from coordinate 1,665,521 downwards.
GCGGCACATCTACTCTATATCGCATATTATCGCTTAAACTGTCAGAGCTTCGGAGCTTGGCACGCTTCATGAGGTTGGTAAGCCTTTCAAGGTTGGCACGATTTTCGAGGTCGGCACGCAAAACGATGCAAAGCGTGTGAAAAGTGATGTGGTTGGTGTGAGTTGTGATGTGCCGAGCACCACCTCTATTTATCGCTGAAATTCTGCATCTTCGCGTATCGCGAAGATGCAAGCATGTCGGTTCGCTTATCGCGAAGATGCTTGAGGTTTGCTGAGTCATCAGTAGGGTTGCCACGTGTCACCAGGTGTCGCCACGTGTCTCCACGTGTCACGCATGCAGAAGTGCAACTTCACGTATCGCGGAGATGCCTGATCTGCAACTTCGCGTATCGCGAAGATGCTTCAAGGTCGGTTCAAGTCTTTTTTCCTTTGCGTATCGCGAAGATGCCTGATCTGCAACTTCGCATTTCGAGAAGATGCAAGTCTTAGATTTTCATTTCCAATCCTTGTACTATCTAAAAATACTAAAGCGGCCTTATGCAGTGCAAAGTGTGCCAGCAAAACGCCACATTACGCCCATCGCACCGGGAACCCCACAATTGGTATTCATTCAAAACACTAGTAAAATAATTAAACTTAAAAACAATTCTTTTCATTAAAATAAGCATCACAGAGTATAATTCGACGGAAAACGTAAATAAGTAAATGAGTTCCCAAAACTCGGGAATTTTGCCCAAAATAAACATAATTATCTTTAAATAAAAACTTTTAAAAATAAATGTTTAATAATAAACCTTCAATTCCCGTATGCCCTTCACCGTCCAATTAGCTTCGTGCACGTCCAAGCGATAAGGCATCATCTTCCTAACCTGAAACTCACACTAACATGCACACAAAGTTAGCTTGAGCTGAGTGAGTTCAAGTTTTAAGTAAATAATATCAATAGTAATAGTTATGATAGTCATACCAAAAGTTTAAAAAAAGTAAAACGGTGCATCCATCAAATCATCATTACCGAAAACTAAACATCCTCATACATACATACACAAAATGTATATGTAAACATCCTTTCAATTACATCCCTATATATATAACAATATATATATATATATAAGATCCTCGTATAACATCAGGGTCGAGAAAACGTACAACCCAAACAAGTAACATCAGTACATGCAAACACAAAGTAGGCATACACAACATCAGTAGTCGAAACGACTACAACATCGCCAAATATAGGCCAAGCAATAATGTATGTACATATATATATTTAACATCCCAGGACCTACCATATACTAGCAGCCTATATAAATTCGTTTAAAAACATTTCATCATGTAAGAAAACATTTAGGTGTGCATGCTAGCCCAAAAGTAAAAAGAGTAAAAAGGGCATCATGAACTCACCTGAAATCAATCGAACACCTGCAACGAGCTAGGAAATCCCTAAGTGTACAATCACAAGCAAGGGCCTGTAAATTATACACAACGTGTTACTAAACTAGATCGTAGGAACACTCTTGCCTAATGGGCCGTTCAAGCCCAACACTTAGGCCCAAGGCCCAACACTTGGCCCAAGGCCCAACTACTTGGCCCATGGCCCAACACTTGGCCCAAGGCCCAACAACTTGGCCCAAGGCCCGACACTTGGCCCAAGTCCCCAACACTTGGCCCAAGGCCCAATAACATGGCCCAAGGCCCAACACTTGGCCCAAGGCCCAACAACTTGGCCCAAGGGTAATCAAATCGGGTCGAATGCGCGTGTGATAAACCTTAAAACAATTTGTTAAACGAATCAGCCCCAAATGGACCAAATTCCATTTTAAATCTTTTCATTCATCAAGGTTATGTCACCCGAGTTGATAGGGTTGACGGTTCCTTTTTACAACTCTTACTTTAACATTTAAACGAAAATTCGCGCACCGCCGACTCGATTGACGAAGCACTAACCACAACAGCCCCGAGCATCAAAAATAATATTTCCACAGCCCTTAAACCCCCCTAGGGCTGTACAAACTGATTCGGTCGGTCACCCGATCATTTAACGCATCAAACTCAACAATTTGCAAATCTACACCCGATAAACCCTAGTTTTCGAACTAAAATCGATTGACCGACCTAAACACCTCCAATGACCACGAAATTTTAATATGATGTAAATGCCATACCTAGGGATCGTTCTACACTGGAAACTCTAATTTTTATCCACGGGAAGTGGTCATTTACACCTTGGCTGAAAATTTGTCCAACGAAAAGTTTTGGCAAAATTGAGCATCAAAACGATTACGGGTGAACAAAAAGAGTGTTGGGGATTGTAGTACATACCTTGAACTACTTCTAGGAGCTTGGAATCGATCAAAAAGTAGAAGCAAGGAAGGGAGGGGGTGGCTGAACTCGGCCGATCGCAGCAGCTGGAATGGGATTAAGGTTTTTTTTTTGTTTAATGTTATAATATAAAACATTTTCATTCTAGCCCCTGGAATTTAATAATAATGCAACTTGGGAGAAATGTTAAGCGATTAGACGTACCGGGATAATGTAAAGGCTTCCGAGAAACGTCGGATAAATCCCGAGAATTATACATACTCTACAATCTTTAATTCTTGAAACCGGAATTAACGGACGTTACAAGTCCACCCCCCTTACAATGGAATTCGTCCCCGAATCCCGATGCGAAAGGAACAACTGCAGATAATGCTTCATCATCTCGACTTCGGACTACCAAGTGGCCTCGGAACCCCTACGGTGTTTCCACGGCACCTTCACCTGTCTAACCACCTTATTCCTCAAACGCCTCTCCTGACGGTCAAGAATAGAAATCGGTTGTTCAACGTAGTTTAGCTTACTATAGAGTTCTGTTGGTACATGATGTCAGTAGTTCAGTATATAGTGTCTGTAATCGAGTTAGTTGGTTTAGAATTTTGTAATAAGCGAAGTTAGCTCACAAGTTCGCTGATATAGGCGAACTTGTAGAGTAAGCGAAGTTAGTGACAACTTCGCCTAAACATGCCAGGCGAAGTTGTCGAGCTTTATAAGCTGTTAGATTACGGCTGAGAATTAATTCATTGATCAAATTGTATTGAGTTTACGAGTTCTGTAATCGGTGATTGATATCACGTGTTTCCAGTTGCAATACAACGTGTCTTTGTTTATTGTAACGTGTGTTTAATCGTGTTAGCTCGTATCGTCTTCTACGCTCGTAACGTCTTATGTAGGGATTCCGCACCTACGTAGAACGAGATATTCCGTGTAGATCCGGCTGGGAACCTACAATTGGTATCAGAGCTTTTGCTCGTGATTGTGTGGTTCGGGATTATCACGCGGGTGTAGAAATCGTTCTGTTCGACTATTCGCGGGACGAGTTTACCGAGTTTTTGTGTCCTACTCACCTCCCACCATCATAAACAACCCATTACACCTTCACATACCTCGCAAAATCCAGAAATCAAACCTGCAAAATCATCGTGTTCATCAGGCGAAGTTGCCGTCACTGTTAGTAGGGTTTAGGCGAAGATATAAGGTTAAGCGAAGTTATCCACAACTTCGTCTACCTCACAAGTTCGCTTATCTCAAGCGAAGTTACCCACAACTTCGCCTACCTCTCAAGTTCACTTAACTTAAGCGAAGTTATTCTCAACTTCGCCAAATCAGGCGAATTTAGAAAAGAGAGCGAAGTTCAGAATCAGCGAAGTTCAGACTTAAGCGAAGTTATCCACAACTTCGCCTACAGTACTGTTAAGAATAAAATTTTTATTTTTCAGGTTTCTTTTTGTTTCGTGAAAGATGTCTTCAATAAATATTACGGAACTGGTGAAGATGGAAGTGGAAGCGGGCACAGCTACTAAGGCACCGAAGATGCTTAAGGGAACCGATTTTGTAGCGTGGAAAGATCGGTTTGAACAATATGTCAAATACCAAGATGCTAAGATGTGGGTATGCATTCAAGATGGATACATTCCACCAACTGCTGAGTATGAGGGTCGTGATCAGATTAAGAAATACAACAAGATGGAAAAAGAAGAAAAGAAAATGTATGAGGCTGAAAGCAAAGCTCATGCAGCGATAACAATGGCTCTTCCACAAGAGATTCTTCACACCTTCAGGAAGTATAAAACTGCTAGAGAACTTTGGGAAGCGCTTGAAAACCGATTTGAGGGTAATGTGGGGATTCGTGCATCAAAGATTAAACTACTTAAAACCCAATTCTCGGTGTTCAAGTACTTGAAGAATGAATCACTTGATGATATCATCACGAGATATTATCATCTGATGACCGAACTCAGCAATTATTCCATTGCTTACAAAGAAGATAAGATCGTTGAAAAGTTCTTGATGCTCTCCCACCGAAATGGGAGATGTACACTGTCTTGATGAGAGAAGACAAAGAGTTTGCCGACTATGACTTGGAAACAGCAGTCAACAAACTACGAACGTTTGAACTTAACATGGTTCGAAAAGAGACACCAACTGATCAGGTTCAAGATCCAGGAATGTATGGTGCAAAAGTTGATACAAGTTCAAGTTCGAAGTCTGAATCATCTGCTTACTACTCAAAAGGAGACTCGGGCGCTAACTCAACACATGAAGGTCATGTATCTCTCAACATGAATGGTGATGTGTGTTTTGTAGCTGGTGGATCAAATGCTTCTAATCCTCAAGAAACCAAGGGTAGTTTTTCTCCAAGTGTTTCGAACAACAACTACTCAAAGATGCCCATGAGTGTTAAATCTGCTGAACAGCAGTTTGCTCTCTATGCATCTTTCATTGCTTCGTATGAAAATTACATTAAGGGTAAGATTGTTGATCCTGCAACTTTGGACGAAGACTATGATCAGATCGATGCTGATGATCTGGAAGAGATGGATCTGCAGTGGCAGATGGAGATGATTGTGAGAAGGGTTAAAAGGTTTATGAAGAAGACAGGTAGAAAGTTTGTGGGTGAAAGACCAGGTTTTGATAAGTCAAAGGTGCGGTGTTATAACTATCAACAGAATGGCCACTTTGCGAAGGAGTGCACAAATGAACGTGTAGAACGCAGTCAAAACAGGTCTACACAACAGAGTGGGGGTGGTAGTGAGAATAGGGCTATGATATCCAGACAAGACGGGGAGTACAACTGGAATCTGCATGTTGAGGAAGTGTTCGAACAGGCCAATTTAGCGAACATCGAAACTGCAGGAAGTGAGAAAGTAACTGGAGAAAATGAAGCTTACATGGCAGAAGTGACAGACCAGCTCTCCGAGGTAAGTACCAAACTCCCTTGTACTAAATGTGAAAATCTGTCTGAACAATTGACAACTATAACTGATCAGTTTGTTAGTTTGGATGCTCAATTTAATACATTAAAAGAAGATCATCATTTCACTAAAGCTAGAGAAAACAGTTATAAGGTAAAAATAAAAGCTAGTGAGAAAGATATTAGAAGTCTTAAAGCAAATCTAGCTGAAAAAATTCAAGTAATTGATCTTAGCTATGAAGTGTTAGAAGAGAAAACCAAACTAATAGCTGAAAGGGATAAACAGATAGCTGATCACCAGGTGAAAGTGGTGGAACTTAACAGAAAGCTTGAGCAATTTGGAAATTCCTTCGCTATACTTGATCACCTCGTTAGTGATCAAAGTTCCCCAGTTAAAAAAGGAGGAATTGGATATCATGAAGTTCCACCACCTTACAATCATAACTATACTTATGATCCTAGCAATCAGAAATCTGTTGATGTTGATTTTGGTCAGACAGTTCCGGTTAAGGTTACTATTAAAGAACCAGAAGTTAATAAAGGCGAAACAAGTAAGCCTGTTTCGAGTGTTAAGATTTCTGTTCCTAGTCCTGTCTCATCAAACTCGGACAAGTCATCCGAGTCGAGAGAGACAAAAGAAGAGGCAGTATTACCAAAACGTGGAGAGGAACATAAATCAAATGAAAAGAATTCTCCACTAAACCCGTATGTCCCACCATATGTGAGACAAACGGGCAGTAATGCAGCCTCAACATCTAAAACAACTATTGAGAAGAAAGTTGAACACATGAGTTGTTTCAGATGCAATCAATTAGGACACCTGATTGCTGATTGCCCTCTGAAGCAGAGATTCAGAGGTGTGAGGCCTTCGAAAACTGAGAATAGAACTAACGGTATACACTATAATGGTAAAAATGAAAACTCACCAAAGTTCAGACATTGGACTAATCCTGGTTTTCAAAGAAATCGATCTCAGTTTTTCCCTGTTAACAACCAAATCATGAGTAATAATTCATTTAATTCACGAAGGTTTGGATGGCCTCATAGTCAATCTACAAGAAGGTATCCTTTTAGGACTTACAGAAATTATTCTGATACTAACTTTGGACAGCCAAAGTACGGGATGTATCGACCCAAGACCAATAGGTCTTGGGTCCCCAGATTTTAATCCTCTGCTTTAACCATGCAGGAACAGTTGAACAGGGCTGCAAACAATCTATGGGTTGTGGATAGCGGCTGTTCCCGGCATATGACGGGTAACAAGAATTTGTTACACGAATGGAAACCTGTTCAGGGAGGAAGAGTGAGTTTTGCTGGAGAGAGCGGTGGAAGGATTACTGGAATTGGGACGGTGACTAATGGAAAAATGACGTTAGAGAAAGTGAATTTCGTTGAAGAACTGAAGCATAATCTGCTGAGTGTATCGCAGATCTGTGACAAAGATTACACTGTGCTCTTTACCAAGAATGAAGCGATCGTGCTATATCCTGGTTTCAAGGTACCAGAGGATTGGATAGTTATGAAGGCTCCAAGAGAAAAGAATGCGTATATTATGGACATGAGGTCGACGGAGATGGCAACAGAGGAATCGTGTCTTCTGTCAAAAGCAACTGAATCGGAGTCCGAGTTATGGCATAGAAGAATGGGGCATATTCATCTTCGGAAAATGAACTACATTGTCAAGAATGGGCTGGTGCTGGGTGTTCCCTTGAAGAATTTCAACTTTGAAGACCAATGCTTATCGTGCAAAAAGGGAAAGCAACACAAGAAATCCCATCACACCAAGAAGGTTAATTCAATAGTCAGTACCCTAGACCTACTTCACATGGATCTCTTCGGTCCCGTGAATGTAAAAAGCCTATGTGGAACATCATACTGCTTGATGATCACTGATGATTTCTCTCGATACTCTTGGGTATATTTCCTGAAGTCAAAGGATGAAACGGTTCATATGGTAACAAATTTGATTACCAAAGTTGAGAATATTATGGGGAAAAGAGTTAAATACATCAGGAGTGACAATGGGACTGAGTTCAAAAACTATCAGATGGAGATCTTCTGCTTACAGAAAGGGATAGAACACCAGTACAGCGCTCCGTATACTCCGCAACAAAATGGAGTGGCTGAGAGGAAGAACAGAACGTTAATTGAAGGAGCCAGAACCATGCTGGCTGATTAGAAACTTCCTGTGGTGTTCTGGGCTGAAGCTGTTGCTACAGCCTGTTATATCCTTAATAGAGTGTTAACTGTTAAAAGATTGAATAAAACATGTTATGAACTTATGCATGGGAGAAAGCCCAACTTGAGTGGTCTCGAACCATTCGGGTCCCCGTGTTCGATATTAAAGACAAATTCTAAATTTGGTGAAATAGCCGACGAAGGTATTTTAGTCGGATATGTTGTTGGGACTCCCAGCAGACGAGTCTTTAATACATCGACCAGCAAGGTTGAGGTGGTGTGTAACACTGATATCACAAGTTACAAATCACCAAAACCAAGCACGGGACCCGCTGGGGTTTTCGACTATGATAGGCTTTTTAAATCTTTTAACATACCTTACTTGGATTGTGCAGAAGTTGATGAAAGAATAGCTACGGAGATGCTTTACGATGAGGAAGACAATGTTGTGCAAAGACCGCTGTACGATGAATGTCAGCCTTCCTCGTCAAATACTGTCGATACCCCTGCTGCCTCTACAGAAGAGGAATTCTTCAATCCGTTTCACTCTCAACAACAATCACCCATTGATGAGCTACCTTCGAACCTGGAAGACAATCTGCAAGTCAGTTCGGTTCCGACTACGAGAGTTCACAAAAATCACCCTTTGGAGAACGTGATAGGTGATTTGTCCGACGGTGTACAAACAAGACAAAGCTTTAATGAGCACACCTGTGTTTACACAAGCATTAAAGATACGAGCATAATCAACGAATGCTTGTACACCTGCTTCATCAGCCAGATTGAACCAAAGAACTATCAAATTGCTCTCAAGGACAGCTCGTGGGTCGAAGCCATGCAAGAAGAGTTAGCCCAGTTCAAGAAGATGGAGGTATGGAATTTGGTTGCAAAACCGAAGAATGTGCATGCGATTGGCACCAAATGGGTTTTCAAATGCAAGAGAGATGAAAAAGGGATAATCATCAGGAACAAGGCGAGGCTGGTTGTAAAAGGTTTTAATCAGCAAGAGGGGATCGACTACAATGAGGTGTTTGCTCCTGTGGCGAGATTGGAAGCCATTCGATTGTTTTTGGCATTTGCTGCACACAAGGAGATGAATGTATTTCAGTTAGACGTGAAGAGTGCGTTCCTTAACGGTAAAGTCGATGAGGTTGTGTACGTTGAGCAACCTCCGGGTTTTCTTGACCCAGACTTTCCTGATCACGTGTACAAGCTAAGTAAAGCGCTATATGGGCTACATCAGGCACCTCGTGCCTGGTACCCAACACTATCCGACTACTTGCTTGAGAATGAGTTTGAAAGGGGAAAGATTGATAGCACACTGTTCTTTAAGAGAAAAGGAAGCGACTTTCTTCTGGTGCAAGTCTACGTGGACGACATCATCTTTGCTGCCTCAAAAGTCGCCATGTGTCAGGAATTTGAGGCCGTCATGAAAAAGAGGTTTGAAATGAGTGCTATGGGTGAACTAACTTTCTTTTTAGGGCTGCAGGTTGATCAGAAGAAAGATGGAGGACAGCACTCCATCATCAGACTAAGTATGTCCATGATGTTCTCAAACGCTTCAAGATGGAGGACAGCACTCCATTTGATACTCCAGTCTGCATCAACCATAAATTGGGTGCTGATTCAGACAATGATGCAGACGTGGACCCAACCCAATATCGGGCAATCATAGGTTCTTTAATGTACTTAACTGCTTCTAGGCCTGATATTATGTTTGCAGTTTGTCTTTGTGCACGCTTTCAGGCAAACCCAAAGGAATCTCACTTGAAGGGTGCGAAGAGGATATTGCGCTATCTCAAAGGCAAACCTAAGCTGGGGTTGTGGTACACGAAAGGAGGAGACTTGGAGTTGGTCGCCTACACGGATTCTGATTATGGAGGGTGCAATCAGAATCGGAAGTCAACAACAGGTGGATGTCAGTTTCTTGGAGGCAGATTAGTGTCATGGCAATGCAAGAAGCAGACCTCAGTCGTCATTTCAACCTGTGAAGCAGAATACATGGCAGCATCCAACTGCTGCTCCCAGGTTCTTTGGATTCAACAGCAATTGCGAGATTATGGTCTGAATTTCACTCATACTCCTATTTGCATAGATAACACTGCTACTATCTCAGTAACTAACAATCCCGTAAAGCATAGCAAAACTAAACATATTGACATCCGTCATCATTTTATACGGGATTGTGTTGAGAAGAAACTGATTGTGCTCGAAAAGGTTGATACGTTAGATAATTTCGCTGACTTGTTTACTAAAGCGTTTGACAAAAATCGTTTTCAAAACCTTGTTGAGCTAAATGGGATGATCAATCCTGAGTAACCGTGTTTTGTGTTTTTGTTTAAAAAAAAAAAAAAAAAAACGTCACTATCGCTTAGAATTATGTCGGTTGCCTCAGTTTGAAGGACATATTTTCGGATATGTTTGGTCCTCATTTCTACTTGTAGAATATGAGGATAGCCATTAACCAGATAACTGAAAGTGACCGGGGCGGTTTATGATGTGTTTTTAATTCTTTCGCTGAAAATTAGTCGTTCATACTTAGTTAGAAGGACACATACTTGTATGTGGTCGGTCCAGCTGATCCATTGGATCTTCAGGATAGACGTTTACCTGAAAACTTCAATTTGATCGGGGCGATTGAAGTTAAAATTTTTTACGGGAGATGAAATTATTTTTCAAGTCTACTACTTCGTAAGAAGTTCCGTTACTATGTTTAACAGAAAATTGATCCAACCTTGGAAAGTGATAGATATACTGATTCTGTGTGCTTAACTAGTGAAGTTATTAGGCCTAAAAGACTTTAGAACAGTCATTGTATATCATGGTAGCTTTTTATGGTGCGTAAAAGTAGAAGTGATTCATAACTAAATCTACTCGATTTTACGTGGAAACTCCTTAAGAGTTGTGCATGTCTCCATATATATATCTTTCCGAATGATAGGCAGAAAAGCGATTACCCAGTCATACACGAGCCCGTGAGTGTTCTGATTCCCGTGAAGATAGCGTGTCAAGAAACTGCAGTGATCCAGATTCGGGACTTGCAGTTGTTTACTACTCTGAAGTTGTGTAAATACTTAAAAAAAAATTACGTTATTGAGACATTCTAGAGTTCATAATGTTAATACTTCTCAATCAAGATGTAAGAAAGAGAACTGGAAGAAGACTCTACAGAGATGTGTACTTACTATTTAATCAGACACTACGGGTCGAGGTCAACTCGGGGTGACTTGGGGAAAGCCAAATACGCTTTGAGAATAGATAGGAGGCATCATAATCTCTGAGTTGTTGCCCACTTAAGTTTTGAGCTTAATTGAACCTAACCCGTATCAGAAAAATGATGAAAACCATTCTAAGTTATTTACCTGCTTACAACCTGTTTCTTTATGTCATAATACAGCTGAACATGGATCTGTGTGACAGTCATTTAATTAGTATGATTCCTGTTCGAATCTTTTCTAAAACATGGTAGTCCCTGTCGAGACTGAAATTTGATCCCGTGTACTTTATAGTTAAAATATTTTTCTACTTATGTAGTTGTTTGATTTTATACCTGGTTACTTGGTCTTGATCGTATCATTTAACGCTTTAAAGGATGTTTTAAAACTTAATTGCAAATTGTTCAAATTATGGGGTTTGTTTTGTAAATTTTCATGTCGGCGAAGTTATCCATAACTTCGCCTGCAATAGGCGAAGTTATCCATAACTTCGTCTGTATAACCTTGACCCTATATATAGGATTTTTAAGGTCAAACTGTTCATTATTTCAAAACCCAGCGAACTTATCTCCAGAACCCTAGGCGAACTTATTTCTCGATCATCTGTGTTATTATTTTCTCAGTTCTAATCCGTGATTAAAGGTGTGTAGGCTTATAGTGTCGTATATTCACTATCATTGACGTTAATCATCGGTCGTTTCGACCCGATTCACGACCTCGTTTATTCGAAACTTCAATACCCGATTTTCAAACGTGTTTTCACGTGGTCGTAATCATTCTGATCGTCTAGATCGTCTTAAAAACATGTTTTACGAGATTCGCAATCTCCAAATTCACCAACTACACGTCGATTGAACAACCTAACTGTTGCCGATTCATATTCAGGCGAACTTACAGTTTAGGCGAAGTTATCCATAACTTCGCCTGAGGTTTAACTTCGCCTGATAATTAATTATGTAAACAGTATATGAGGCGAAGTTGTGGTTAGGCGAAGTTATCATTAACTTCGCCTGGCCCTTTTAATTTTAATTAACTGTTAACAGGCGAAGTTCAAGTTGAGGCGAAGTTGTTCCCAACTTCGCCCCACCTCTAACTTCGCCTATACAGAATAAATCATAACTTCGCTCATGGTAACAGGCGAACTTGTGATTTGCCTTGACGTTTATCTAACTTAGTCTGTTTGTTGCAGAAATGGCTGCTGTAGCGGGAGCAGGTGGTGCAGGTGGTGATGAAGGTGGAGATAACCAAAGACAGTTTTTCCCGGGTCATAACATGTACATAACATTAGACCCGGATGCGAGCGGTGTTGATGATTTCCGCGAGATCATCACGTTCTTACTCCGCTCGCGTATATTCCATGCGATTACCACAACACTGCCGATATCTTGGCCAAACATCGAAGATTTCTGGCAGACCGTGGAATATGACTGTCGTGTCGAGCCCCCGGTTATGCGAGCAACGGTCAACAATCAGATTGTTCAGTTCTCATCTGAACAGATCCGGGCGGCTTTGCGGTTTGGAGATGAGACGAGAGACGATCCGACAGATTTTGTGGCTCCATTCTGAGAAGGTGCGTTTCTGAGAATGGGATACTCTGGTTCCTTGGGGGACACTCAGAGACGCAAGGGGTTCTTGCTAGACCAGTGGCGCTTTCTCATGCATGTGATGATAGTGTGCATGTCAGGGAGAAAGGCTGGTACTAATGGGATGGGCGCGACCATGCAGTCGGCGATGACTGCTCTGACTTACAATAAGCGATACAGCTTTAGTCAGATGGTATTTTATGAGATAGATCGTCAGAGAAGGGCGGTGGCGCGTGAGAGATTTCTTATGTATCCAAGATTCATTCAGATGATCTTGAATCACGTTGCTCCAACGTTACCTCAGCGCCGCCCAATCAGATATGTAGAAAGTGTGAGTAAAAGGATCTTCGCCCAGTGCAGATATTCCAGTGCGAGGAGTAAACCTGAGCTCCGTCCTCGACATACTCCTTTATCCGGGTACTTGATCAACCCAGAGTATGTGCCAACTCGTGGGGACGAGTTTCGGGATCCTCAACCACAACAGGCTGGAGCGCCTCAAGCTATACCTGCTGCTCCTGTTGTGTCACCGGAGGAGAATGTAGACCTTGATGCTGCATTTGGTGGTCAAGGCTTCTTTGATATGGATCGGGTTGATCCTGAAGAAAATGTGCAAGTATCATTTGAAAGGGTTTCGAGTGTGAATGTGACTAGGGCAGCTACAACGGTGGCTGATTGTGATTCTGATGATGTGGCTGAAGGGAGACGATTTTTTGTAACTCAAGAACGAATTCATAGGAAAAGAAAGAGAACTGATGATGACAGCGAGTCAGATTATGAGGAAGAAGTACATCAGTTGGTTCGCAGATCAAGAAGGGAACGGGCAGGTGCAGGTTCGGGAGCTGGTGAGAGCTCAAGGGTGGTACATTTCACTCCACCAGCACTGTTCGGTATGACAATGGTCCCTTCATCATTACAAGTTACAAGGCCAAGCGCCACGGATGTTCCCGTTGTGGCTATCTCATCTGCATTCGGCCTCCCACCCACTACATTCCATCTATCGACTCCGGAGATTGTATCTTTGCCACCTCCAACTCTTACTCCAACGGATGTTGTGGCAAGATTTATTGAGTCGACAGTTGTAGCTACTGCAGGTTGTCAGTTACGATACCACCTGCGGTTATGTTTACGCCTACTTCTGAGGTCCCAGTTACATTGGAAATCCCTCCTCAGTACACTCAAGATATATCACATCTGAGGTTTGATTTTGATGCATCCTTATCAGACTCGGAACGAATAGCAGCGCTTGAGAATGTCGTGGCAGAACAATCAAGTGTAAATCTTATCCAGACCCATGCTATTCAGCGCCTCGTTGCAGAGAATCAGATACAATCGTCCCTGCTGGTCGAACATGGCAAAATCATTGATGCTTTGAAGGTGTTCTTGGCATCTCAGGGGGAGACGAGCTGTAAGGGCGATGAGCTGAGGACTGAGAAGCGAAATGATCGAGACGATGATCCCAATGCATCGAAAGGTGCAGGTGGAGAGTTGCCAAGAACTGAACAAGCTCTTGGGACTTCCACATCTCAGGGGAAGTCAACAAGTGCAGCGGGCGGTACAGGTGATGAGGTGGTAGTCGTGGATGATGATTTTATAGGTGATGATGATGTATTACCAGTTGAAGAGATAGAAAAGATTGGTGCAGAGATTGTTATTGATAATGATATTGAAGAGGGAGAGATTATAGAAGAGAATATTGAGCATGAGATTCAGGATGTTGATAAGGCAGATATGAGTAAAGATATGGGAAGTGATGAGACGGAATGGGAAGAGCAGCCAAGATGGAAAGAAGGCTACGCTCAGTGGTTCGTAAAAACGAAGAAACCAGCGGTCCCTACTATGTTTAAGAAGAGTTACAACATTAGAGGTTATGCTGAATCGAGAAAGGGGATTATATGCTGGATATATGATGAGCAGTTGAGACTCTTTGTGATTAAAAGGTATGATGGGGTTCAGTACTTCAAAAGGCTGTTGAGATCGTTGAATACATTGCCAGAATGTGAAGTGAAAGACTTAGCCAGATTGGGGTTAATAAACAGGAGTGATGATAATATGGCTAGAGTCATTGGGAAGATTGTTTGGAAGGAAAGTATAAAAGAAAAGAAGTTCGAGCTTTTGAAACCACAAAAGGGAAAACTTATCGAAGACAAAGATAGAGGATTGAGAGCAGATGGCAAGCCTTGGATGATCATGAAGTATAAGCCGATCCGGTGTTTAAAAGAAGTGCCGATGAAACAAATGCCCAAGGATGTGCTCAAAGATCTGAAGTGGTGGTATGTTGATTGTGAAACAGCTGAGGCAGTGATGGAGGACGAAGATGAACAAGAGATGCTGAGAGTATATGATCCGATGCATCTAGTGAACTTGTCTCAATCTGATCTGCAGGTGCTGAATGAGAAGAAGATATTTTATATTCCTGCTTGGAAAGACGAAGCGAAGAAATATCAAAGAGTTGTTTCGGTATGTGTACGAGAAGGAGTTCATGCTTGAAGATGAAAGATACGAGATTGTTGAAGATTACAAGACACGTGTTTGAAGATAAAGATATGAAGCTACTGCCAAGGGGGAGTCTGTTGGTACATGATGTCAGTAGTTCAGTATATAGTGTCTGTAATCGAGTTAGTTGGTTTAGTATTTTGTAATAAGCGAAGTTAGCTCACAAGTTCGCTGATATAGGCGAACTTGTAGAGTAAGCGAAGTTAGTGACAACTTCGCCTAAACATGCAAGGCGAAGTTGTCGAGCTTTATAAGCTGTTAGATTACGGCTGAGAATTAATTCATTGATCAAATTGTATCGAGTTTACGAGTTCTGTAATCGGTGATTGATATCACGTGTTTCCAGTTGCAATACAACGTGTCTTTGTTTATTGTAACGTGTGTTTAATCGTGTTAGCTCGTATCGTCTTCTACGCTCGTAACGTCTTACGTAGGGATTCCGCACCTACGTAGAACGAGATATTCCGTGTAGATCCGGATGGGAACCTACAAGTTCAATATCATCGCGAGGCACATGGGCCTCTTCATCCGCTAGGCATCTCCTCAGATGGGACACGTGAAAAGTAGGATGAATCCCCGCGAGCTCCTCGGCAATTCCAGCCTATATGCTACCTCACCGACTCGGGCCAATACACGGAACGGGCCAATAAACCTCGGACTGAGCTTCCCCCTCCTACG
The DNA here is from genome assembly GCF_021521415.1 of Bidens hawaiensis. Lineage (NCBI taxonomy): Eukaryota > Viridiplantae > Streptophyta > Magnoliopsida > Asterales > Asteraceae > Bidens > Bidens hawaiensis. Next base: position 1,650,141 of record NW_027491284.1, on the reverse strand, counting down.
AAAACAAATAATGCCCTTCCAGGGAGAAACTTTCAACATAACCCGATCCCCAGCCTCAAACAAAATAGGCCTTCGCCTTTTATCTGCATAAGACTTCTGACGATCCTGTGCGGCCTTCATAAATGCTTTAATCTTGTCGAGTTTCTCAGTCGTAGCCTCGTCCACCTCCAAACTACCCAACTGCTTTTGACCAATGGAACCCCAACAGTCCGGAGTCCTACACCTCCTAACATACAACATCTCAAACGGTGGCATCCCAATCGTGGCGTGATAACTATTATTATACGAGAACTCTACTAAAGGTAAGTGACGGTCCAAACTACCACCAAAGTCGATAACACAAGCCCGCAACATATCCTCGATAGTCTGAATGGTCCTCTCGGACTGACCATCCGTCTGTGGGTGATAAGCAGTACTGATAACGAGTTTGGTGCCCTTCTCCTTGTAAAACCTCTTCCAAAACCTGGAGGTGAAACGCGTATCCTTATCCGAAACAATAGATACCGGAACCCCGTGCCTAGAGACGATCTCACGAATAAACACATCGGCCAGCTGCTCAAAATTAAAAGTCTCTCGAATCGGCAAGAAGTGAGCGCTCTTGGTCAGTCTATCCCCGATGACCCAAATGGTGTCATAATTACCCCTAGGAGTACGAGGCAGCTTAGTCAAGAAATCCATAGTAAGATGCTCCCATTTCCACTCAGGTATTTCCAACGGCTGAAGTTTACCAAATGGCTTCTAGTGCTCGGCCTTAACTTGTAGACACGTCAAATACTTACTCACGTACTGAGCCACCTCAAATATCATCGCAGGCCAACAATAATTTTTCTTTAAGTCTTGGTACATCTTGGTCGCGCCCGGGTGAATAGAATAGCGCGGCTTGTGTGCCTCATCCAAAATTTTATCTCTGAATCCCCCATACCTCGGTACCCATAAACGACCATCCTTATACTTCACCCCGTCACCGACATCTTCCAACAATTTCTCCTGACCCCAAACACGTTCTGACATAATCCTTTCCACTTGCAATGCTTCATTCTGGACGTTGGCTATTTGTTTCAAAATGTCGGGTTTGAGAATAAGCTGGTAGGATTTCACACGAATCGGCTTCGGTCTCTCCTTCCGGTTCAACGCGTCGGCCACCACGTTAGCCTTACCGGGGTGGTACATAATATCCAAATCATAATCCTTAATCAACTCCAACCATCGACGTTGGCGCATATTCAGTTCCTTTTGTTCAAAGAAGTATTTTAAACTCTTATGGTCGGTATAAATAACGCAAGGAACACCGTACAAATAATGTCTCCACAACTTAAGCGCAAACACCACCGCCGCCAGCTCCAAATCGTGGGTAGGATAATTCGCCTCGTGAGGCTTCAACTGCCGTGAGGCATAAACAATGACTCGACCTCGCTGCATCAGAACACACCCAATCCCCTGGTAAGAGGCATCAGAAAAAACCACCAGATCGTCGGTGCCATCAAGTAGATCTAAAATCGGGGCATGCGTCAACCGGTTCTTAAACTCGAGAAAAGCCTCCTCCTGCTCAGTACCCCAAACGAACTTAACACTCTTCTTAGTCAACCTGGGCAGCAAATATGTAATTTTCGAAAAAATCGGGAATAAAGCTAAGCATTTCAGATGGAGACTAAGGAGACTCCCAATCATTCACAGTTTCCACCTTTGTAGGGTCAACCAAAATACCACTCGGGTTAATAACATGACCCAAGAATTGAACCTCACGCAACCAGAAGGAACACTTAGAAAATTTCGCATACAGTTTGTTCATCCGCAAAGCCTCCAACACTTCCACGAGATGACCGGCGTGATCGGATTCACTTTTAGAGTACACAAGAATGTCGTCGAGGAAAACAAAAACCGAACGATTGAGCATCGATCTACACACCCAGTTCATAAGATCCATGAACGTAGCCGGTGCGTTGGTCAAACCGAAAGACATCACAAGAAATTTATAATGCCCGTAACGAGTGCGGAAGGCTGTCTTAGGAATATCTTCCTCCTGAATTTTCAACTAATGATACCGGGACCTAAGGTCAATCTTCGAGAACCAACTAGCTCCTTGGAGCTGTTTAAATAACTCTTCGATCCTCGGGAGCGGGTACCGATTTTTTTTTAACCGAGAGTTTGTTCAATTCAAGATAGTCAATGCACATCCGCATGCTACCGTCCTTCTTTTTAACGAACAGGACCGGGGCACCCCAAGGTGAGATGCTTGGTCGAATAAAGCCCTTATCGAGCAAGTCTTCCAATTGAGCCATAAGTTCCTTCATTTCATTCGGCACTAGGCGGTAGGGAGCTTGGGCAACGAGTTTTGCGCCCGGCACAAGATCTATCTGGAACTCGTCCTCGCGGTCCGGTGGCACATCTGACAAATCATCTGCAATTACATCCGAGAAATCCCGAACGATATGAACACCACCGACGGTAGCCCTAGTCACGGAAACAGATTTTCTTACGGCGACCTCACCTCAAACACATCGACTACGTGCTCGGGTGATTTATTCAACGAGGAACAGAAAGCGGTAGACACAAAACTTCTAGTGGCGCCTGAATCAAATAAGACGGACGCCTGTAATTCATCAAGTACAAAGGTAACTAGGATAACATCACGCTCTTACTTAGCTAAATAGTTGCTTATACATTCTTGAAGGAGCGAGGAATTTAAGCGGTCAAGTACCAAGTAACCCAGAGTGACAGTATGCTACGCCTCAGCTAAACAATTACGCGCAAAGCGTTCGAGAGGATGGGGAAACGAATAGGAGAATTTTGGGCATAAGATAAACTTTAATGCTAACGACTCGAGAGTTAGCCAATTCCTATCCCAACAAAGACGGAACCCTAACATAATAAGACACAAGTGGTATTTAAAACATGGAAGGTAAGGGTAAACTGCTAATAACGTTGATCAATTGTTATTATTCGTTTACTTCACCGGCCCGTTCTAAGCACCCCCTGCCCCTAACCACATTAGCATTCTATCTAACACTTTTCAATTAATCACATACTGGAAACTTTCAAATTCAAAGGAATGACTAAATAATTTAAAGTTACCTCTTGGCGTGCAACTACTCGCGGTGGGCATACTGGTCTCTTTTCATACAGTTCGAGTCCAAGCATTTGGGGAGGCTCGGATCCCTCGAACCATGGCTCTGATACCAACTTGTAAGGCCCCGAACCCCGGGAACCCCACAGTTGGTATTCATTCAAAACACTAGTAAAATAATTAAACTTAAAAACAATTATTTTCATTAAAATAAGCATCACATAGTATAATTCGGCGGAAAACGTAAATAAGTAAATGAGTTCCCAAAACCCGGGAACTTTGCCCAAAATCAACATAATTATCTTTAAATAAAAACTTTTAAAAATAAATGTTTAATAATAAAACTTCAATTCCCGTATGCCCTTCACCGTCCAAGTAGCTTCGTGCACGTCCAAGCGATAAGACATCCTCTTCTTAACCTGAAACTCACACTAACATGCACACAAAGTTAGTTTGAGCTGAGTGAGTTCAAGTTTTAAGTAAATAATATCAGTAGTAATAGTTATGATAGTCATACCAAAAGTTTAAAAAAAGTAAAACGGTGCGTCCATCAAATCATCATTACCGAAAACCAAACATCCTCATACATACATATAAAAAATGTATATGTAAACATCCTTTCAATTACATCCCTGTATATATAACAGTATATATATATAACATCCATGTATAACATCAGGGTCGAGCAAACGTACAACCCAAACACGTAACATCAGTGCATGCAAACACAAAGTAGGCATACACAATATCAGTAGTCGAAACGACTACAACATCGCCAAATATAGGCCAAGCAATAATGTATATACATATATATATTTAACATCCTAAGGCCTACCATATACTAGCGAGCCTATATAAATTCGTTTAAAACATTTCATCATGTAAGAAAACACTTAGGTGTGCATGCTAGCCCAAAAGTAAAAAGAGTAAAAAGGGCATCATGAACTCACCTGAAATCAATCGAACACCTGCAACGAGCTAGGAAATCCCTAAGTGCACAATCACAAGCAAGGGCCTATAAATTATACACAACGCGTTACTAAACTAGATCGTAATAACACTCTTGCCTAATGGTTCGTTCAAGCCCAACACTTTGGCCCAAGGCCCAACACTTGACCCATGGCCCAAAAACTTGGCCCATGGCCCAACACTTGGCCCACGGTTCAAAAAATTGGCCCATGTTGGCCCAAGGCCCAGTAACTTGGCCCAAGGCCCAACAACTTGGCCCAAGGCCCAAGGGTAATCAAATCGGGTCGAATGCGCGTGTAATAAACCTTAAACCCATTTGTTAAATGAATCAGCCCCAAATGGACCAAATTCCATTTTAAATCTTTTCATTCATCAAGGTTATGTCACCCGAGTTGATTGGGTTGACGGTTCCTTTTTACAACTCTTACTTTAACATTTAAACGAAAATTCACGCACCGACGACTCGATTGATGTTGGTGCATGATGTCAGTAGTTCAGCGTCGAGTGTCTGTAATCGTGTTAGTTAGATTTGAGTTTTGTATGTAAGCGAAGTTATCACAAGTTCGCTAGTTATAGGCGAACTTATGGAACAAGCGAAGTTAGGAACAACTTCGCCTGAACTTACTAGGCGAAGTTGTCGCCTATATATTCAGCTAGGTTACGGCTGAGAAGAAAAGAGAGAGGAGAGAGTCTTATTCATGTATTCGAGTCAGAGAGTTTGTATTCAGTGATCATAGTATCACGTGTTTACGGTTGGAATACAACGTGTGTTTGATTATCGTATCGTGTGTTAGCTCGTACCGTTTTCTATACTCGTAACGTCTTACGTAGGGATTCCGCACCTACGTAGAACGCGATATCTCTTGTAGATATGGCTGGGAACCTACAATTGGTATCAGAGCACGGGACCCGCTGGGGTTTTCGACTATGATAGACTTTTTAAATCTTTTAACATACCTTATCTGGATTTTGCAGAAGTTGAGGAAAGAATTGCTACGAAGATGATATGCGATGAGGAAGACACTTTGGTGCAACGACCACAGTATGATGAATGTCAGCCTTCCTCGTCAAATGCTGTCAATACCCCTGCTGCCTCTACTGAAGAGGAATTCATCAATCCGTTTCACTCTCAACATCAATCACCCATTGATGAGCTATCTTCGAACTTGGAAGATAAACTGAATGTCAGTTCGGTTCCGACTACGAGAATACACAAAGATCATCCTTTGGAGAACGTGATAGGTGATCTGTCCGCCGGTGTACAAACAAGAAAAAGCTTGAATGAGCTCACCTGTGTTTTCACATGCATTAAAGACACGGGCATTATCAACGAATGCTTGTACACCTGCTTCATCAGCCAGATTGAACCAAAGAACTATCAAATGGCTCTTAAGGACAGCTCGTGGGTCGAAGCCATGCAAGAAGAGTTAGCTTAGTTTAAGAAAATGGAAGTATGGATTTTGGTGGAAAAACCGAAGAATGTGCAAGCGATAGGCACGAAATGGGTCTTCAAATATAAGAGAGATGAGAAAGGGATTGTTATCAGGAACAAGGCAAGGCTGGTTGTTAAAGGCTTTAATCAGCAAGAGGGGATTGATTACAATGAGGTGTTTGCTCCTGTGGCAATATTGGAAGCCATTCGGCTGTTTTTGGCATTTGCTGCTCATAAGGAGATGAAGGTTTTTCAGTTAGATGTGAAGAGTGCTTTCCTTAACGGAAAAGTCGACGAGGTTGTTTATGTTGAGCAACCTCCGGGTTTTCCTGACCCTGACTTTCCCGATTACGTGTACAAGCTAAGTAAAGCGCTGTATGGACTACATCAGGCACCTCGTGCCTGGTACTCAACGTTATCCGATTACTTGCTTGAGAATGAGTTTGAAAGAGGTAAGATTGATAGCACATTATTCTTCAAGAGAAAAGGGAGCGACTTTCTACTGGTGCAAGTCTACGGGGACGACATTATCTTTGCTGCATCAAAGGTCGCCATGTGTCAGGAGTTTGAGGCCGTCATGAAGAAGAGATTTGAAATGAGTGCTATGGGTGAACTAACCTTCTTTTTAGGATTGCAGGTTGATCAGAAGAAAGATGGGATGTTCATTCATCAGACGAAGTATGTCCATGATGTTCTCAAACGTTTCAAGATGGAGGACAGCACTCCATATGATACTCCAGTCTGCGTCAATCACAAATTGGGTGCTGATTCAGACAACGATGCAGACGTGGACCCAACCCAATATCGGGCAATTATAGGTTCTTTAATGTACTTAACTGCTTCTAGGCCTGATATAATGTTTGTTGTTTGTTTTTGTGCACGCTTTCAGGCAAACCCAAAAGAATCTCATTTGAAGGGTGCGAAGAGAATATTGCGGTATCTCAAAGGCAAGCCGAAGCTGGGGTTGTGGTACTCGAGAGGAGGAGACTTGGAGCTAGTCGCGTACACAGATTCTGATTATGGAGGGTGCAATCAGAGTCGGAAGTCAACGACAGGTGGATGTCGGTTTCTTGGTGGCAGATTAGTGTCATGGCAATGCAAGAAGCAGAACTCAGTCGCCATTTCAACCTGTGAAGCAGAATACATGGCAGCATCCAACTGCTGCTCCCAGGTTCTTTGGATTCAACAACAGTTGCGCGATTATGGTCTGAATTTCTCACTTACTCCTATTTGCATTGATAACACTGCTGCTATCTCAGTAACTAACAATCCCGTAAAGCACAGTAAAACTAAACATATTGACATTCGTCATCATTTTATACGGGATTGTGCTGAGAAGAAACTGATTGTGCTCGAAAAGGTTGACACGTTAGATAATTTCGCTGACTTGTTCACGAAAGCGTTTGACAAAACTAGATTCCAAAACCTTGTTGAGCTGAATGGGATGATCTATCCCGAGTAACCATGTCGTGTGTTTTTGATTAAAAAAAAAAAAAAAACGTCACTATCGCTTAGAATTATGTCGGTTGCCTCAGTTTGAAGGACATGTCTTCGGATATGTTTGGTCCTCATTTCTACTTGTTGAATATGAGGATAGCCATTAACCAGATGACTGAAAGTGACCGGGGCGGTTTATGATGTGTTTTCATTCTTTCGCTGAAAATTAGTCGATCATACTTAGTTAGAAGGACACATACTAGTATGTGGTCGGTCCAGCTGATCCATTGGATCTTCGGGATAGCCGTTTCCCTGAAGACTTTGATTTGGTCGGGGCGATTGAAGTTAAATTTTTTTTCTTTATGGGAGATGAAATTATTTTTCAAGTCTACTACTTCGTAAGAAGTTTCTTTACTATGTTAACAGAAAATTGATCCAACCTTGGAAAGTGATAGATATACTGATTCTGTGTGCTTAACTAGTGAAGTTATTAGGCCTAAAAGACTTTAGAACAGTCATTGTATGTCATGGTAGCTTTTTATGGTGCGTAAAAGTAGAAGTGATACTAACTAAATCTACTCGATTTTATGTGGAAACTCCTTAAGAGTTGTGCATGTCTTCATACATATCTTTCCGAATGATAGGCAGAAAAGCGATTACCCAGTCATACACGAGCCCGTGTGTGTTCTGATTCCCGTGAAGATAACGTGTCAAGACACTGCAGTGATCCAGATTCGGGACTTGCAGTTGTTTTCTACTTGAAGTTGTGTATATACATGTTAAAAAAAAATGTATTCTAGAGTTCATAATGTTAATGATTCTCAATCAAGACGCAAGAAGGTGAACGGGAAGCAGAGTCTAAGATCGAAGAGTAATTACTACTTAATCAGACACTACGGGTCGAGGTCAATTCGGGGTGACTTGGGGAAAGCCGAATACGCTTTGAGAATAGATAGGAGACATCATAATCTCTGAGTTGTTGCCCATTTAAGTTTTGAGCTTAATTGAACCTAACTCATATCACAGAAACGATGAAAACCATTTTAAGTATATTACCTGCTTACAACCTGTCTCTTTATGTCATAATACAGCTGAACACGGATCTGTGTGACAGTCACGTAAAAAGTATGATTCCTGTTCGGATCTTTTCTAAAACATGGTAGTCCCTGTCGAGACTGAAATTTGATCCCGTGTACTTTTATTTTAAAAGTTTTTCTACTTATGTAGTTGTATTATTTTATACATGGTTACTTGGTCTTGATCGTATCATTTAACGCTTTAAATGATGTTTTAAAACTTAATTGCAAATTGTTCAAATTATGGGGTTTGTTTTGAAAAATTTTAATATCAGCGAAGTTCTGCATAACTTCGCCTGATAGGCGAAGTTATCCACAACTTCGCCTGTACATCTGTGACCCTATTTAAAGAAGTTGTAAAGGTCAGACTTCATTATTTCTCAAACTCAGCGAACTTATCCTCTCCGAAACCTAGGCGAACTTATCGAGCATATATCATCGATCATCTGTGTTAACTTTCTTTTGATTCTAATCCAATTTCAAGGTGTGTAGGGTTCTTTCATCGTATAATCAATGTCTTTCGAGGTTAATCATCGGTCGTTTCGACTCGATTCTCGACCTCGTCTTTCGAAACCTTAAACACCCGATTTTCAAACGTGTTATTACGTGATAGTAATTTACTTGAACGTCTAAAACTTCATAAAATCATGTGTTAAGGAGTCCTCGATCTCCAAAATCATCATCTACACGTCGTTCGACAAACCTAACTGTTGCCGATTCGAATTCGGCGAAGTTACAGTTTAGGCGAAGTTATCCGTAACTTCGCCTGAGGTCTAACTTCGCCTGATAATTAATTTTGAAACAGTTTAGGAGGCGAAGTTGTGGTTAGGCGAAGTTCTCTTTAACTTCGCCTGGACCATTTTACTTAACGGTTATCAGACGAAGTTCAAGTTGAAGCGAAGTTGTTTCCCAACTTCGCCCCACCTTTAACTTCGCCTATTCAGAATAGATCACAACTTCGCTCATGGTAACAGGCGAACTTGTGATTTGCTTTGACGTTTATCTAACTTAACCTGTTTGTTGCAGATATGGCTGCTGTTGCTGGAGCAGGTGGTGCAGGCGGTGATGACGGAGGTGATAACCAAAGACAGTTCTTCCCGGGTCACAACATGTATATAACATTAGACCCGGAGGCGAGCGGAGTTGATGATTTCCGCGAAATCATCACATTTCTTTTACGCTCGCGGATATTCCACGCGATTACAACAACTCTGCCGATATCCTTGCCCAACATTGAGGATTTTTGGCAGACCGTGGAATATGACTGTAGAGTCGAACCCCCGGTGATGCGCGCAACAGTAAACAATCAGATTGTTCAGTTCTCTTCTGAACAAATCCGGGCGGCTTTACGGTTTGGAAATGAGACAAGGGATGACCCGACAGAGTTTGTAGCTCCTTTCCGTGATGGAGCGTTTTTGAGGATGGGATACTCTGGTCCCTTGGGGGATACGCAGAGAAGGAAAGGGTTTTTGCTTGACCAGTGGCGCTTTCTCATGCATGTCATGATTGTATGCATGTCAGGGAGAAAGGTGGGCACTGATGGCATGGGTGCGACCATGCAGTCGGCGATGACTGCTCTGACTTACAACAAGCGATACAGCTTTAGTCAGATGGTCTTCTATGAGATTGATCATCAGAGAAGGGCGATGGCGCGTGAGAGATTCATCATGTATCCAAGATTCCTACAAATGATCTTGAATCATGTTGCTCCTACGCTACCTCAGCGCCGTCCAATCAGATATGTAGAGAGTGTGAACAAAAGAATCTTCGCCCAATGCAGATCCTCGAGTGCGAGGAGCAAACCTGAGCTCCGTCCTCGGTATACTCCACTTTTTGGGTACTTGATCAACCCGGGGTATGTGCCTACTCGTGGGGACGAGTTTAGGGACCCGGCACCACAACAGGCAGGGGCACCTCAAGCTATACCTGCTGCTCCTGTTGTGTCACCGGAGGAGACCGTTGACCTTGACGCAGCGTTTGGCGGTCAAGGATTTTTTGACATGGAAAGGGTAGATCCAGAGGAGAATGTACAGGTCCCGGTTGAACGTGCTTCGGGTGTGAATGTTACTAGGGAAGCTACAACGGTGGCTGGCTCAGATTCTGATGATGAAGTGGCCGAAGCGAGACAGATTTTGGTAGCACATGAACGGACTCATGGGAAGAGAAAGAGAACTGATGATGACAGCGAGTCAGACTATGAGGAAGAGGTACAACAGTTGATCCGGAGGTCAAGAAGGGAACGGATAGGTGCAGGATCGGGAGCCGGTGAGAGCTCTAGGGGGGTACGTTTCACTCCACCAGCACTATCCGGTATGACAATGGTTCCCTTATCATTACAGGTTACAAGGCCAAGCGCTACGGTTGTTCCCGTGGTGGCTACCTCATCTACATTTGGCCTCCCACCGACTACTTTCCAACTTTCGACTCCTGAGATCGTTTCGTTGCCGCCTCCGACTGTTACTCCAACGGAGGTCGTGGCACAATTTATCGAGTCGACTGTTGTGGCCACTGCAGGGTTATCGGTGACGATACCACCTTCGGTTACGTCTATTTCTACTTCTGAGGTCCCGGTGACATCGGAAATCCCTCCTCAGTACACTCAAGATATATCACATATGAGGTTCGATTTCGATGCAACCCTATCAGACTCTGAACGAATAGCAGCACTTGAACGGGTCGCGGCAGAGCAGTCAAGGATTAATCTTATCCAGACCCAGGCTATTCAACGCCTAGTTGCAGAGAATCAGATGCAGTCGTCCCTGCTGGTAGAACATGGAAAAATCATAGATGCTTTCAAGGAGTTCTTGGCATCTCAGGGGGAGACGAGCTGTAAAGGCGATGAGTTGAGGACCAAGAGACGAAATGATAGAGACGATGATCCCAATGCATCGAAAGGTGCAGGTGGTGAGTTGCCAAGAACTGATCAAGCTCTTGGAACTTCCACAACTCAGGGGGAGTCGACAACTGCAGCTGGTGGTGATGATGTGGTGGTAGTGGAAGTTGAGGAGATGGATGATGAGTTAGTTGGTGATGATGATGTATTACCGAGTGAAGAGATAGAGAAGATTGGTGAAGAGATTGTGATTGATACAGAGATAGAAGAGGGAGAGATAGTTGAGGAAAATATTGAGCATGACAATCCAGATGTTGAGAAAGCAGATATGAGTAAAGAGATGGCAAGTGATGAATCTGAATGGGAAGAGCAGCCTAGATGGAAAGAAGGATATGCTCAGTGGTTCGTCAAAACGAAGAAACCAGCGGTTCCTACAATGTTTAAGAAGAGTTACAACATTAAAGGTTATGCTGAAACGAAGAAAGGGATTATTTGCTGGATATATGATGAGCAGTTGAGGCTCTTCGTGATTAAGAGATATGACGGTGTTCAGTATTTCAAAAGACTGTTAAGATCGTTGAATACACTGCCAGAATGAGAAGTGAAAGACTTAGCCAGATTGGGGTTGATTAACCGAAGTTATGATAATATAGCTAGAGTTATTGGGAAAATTGTGTGGAAAGAGAGTATAAAAGAGAAGAAATTTGAGCTGTTGAAACCACAAAAGGGAAAACTTGTTGAAGACAAGGATAGAGGTTTGAGAGCAGATGGAAAACCTTGGATGATTATGAAGTATAAGCCGATCCAGTGCCTTAAAGAAGTGCCGATGAAACAGATGCCCAAGGATGTGCTCAAAGATCTAAAGTGGTGGTATGTTGATTGTGAAACAGCTGAAGCAGTGATGGAAGACGAAGATGAACAAGAGCTGCTAAGAGTTTATGATCCGATGCATCTAGTGAACTTGTCACAAGCTGATTTGCAGGTGTTGCATGAGAAGAAAATATTTTATATTCCAGCTTGGAAAGACGAAGCGAAGAAATATCAAAGAATTGTATCAGTTTGTGTACGCGAAGGAGTTCATGCTTAAAGATGAAGATGCAGGATTGTTGAAGATTACAAGACACGTGTTTGAAGCTAAAGAGATGAAGCTACTGCCAAGGAGGAGTCTGTTGGTGCATGATGTCAGTAGTTCAATGTCGAGTGTCTGTAATCATGTTAGTTAGATTTGAGTTTTGTATGTAAGCGAAGTTATCACAAGTTCGCTAGTTATAGGCGAACTTGTGGAACAAGCGAAGTTAGGAACAACTTCGCCTGAACTTACCAGGCAAAGTTGTCGCCTATATATTCGGCTAGGTTACGGCTGAGAAGAAAAGAGAGAGGAGAGAGTCTTATTCGTGTATCCGAGTCAGAGAGTTTGTATTCAGTGATCATAGTATCACGTGTTTACGTGTGGAATACAACGTGTGTTTGATTATCGTATCGTGTGTTAGCTCGTATCGTTTTCTATACTCGTAACGTCTTACGTAGGGATTCCGCATCTACGTAGAACGCGATATCTCGTGTAGATCCGGCTGGGAACCTACAATTGATGAAGCACTAACCACAACAACCCCGAGCATCAAAAAATAATTTTTCCACAGCCCTTAAAACCCCCCTAGGGCTGTACAAGCTAATTCGGTCGGTCACCTGATCAATTAACGCATCAAACTCAACAATTTGCAAATCTACACCCGATAAACCCTAGTTTTCGAACTAAAATCGATTGACCGACCTAAACACCTCTAATGACCATGAAATTTTAATATGATGTAATGCCATATGTTGGTGCATGAATGTCAGTAGTTCATAGTCTAGTGTCTGTAATTGAGTCTGTATTGTTATTTATGTTTTTGTTTAAAGCGAAGTTGTTAACAAGTTCGCCTAGGCGAACTTGTTGAACAAGCGAAGTTATGGACAACTTCGCCTGAACATATCAGGCGAAGTTGTCGTGTATTTATATTAGATGTTACGGCTTGGTTTATGTGAATCAGTTCGTGAGTTAGAGTGAATCGTGTGATAGTTGTTAGCAGTTTTGGTTAACGAGTCTGTAATAGTGATATCGTATCACGTGTTCGGTTATCAATATAACGTGTTCGTTTATTGTATCGTGTTTGTTTGATTTGCTTTCTACACTCGTAACGATCTACGCAGGGATTCCGCACCTGAGTAGAACGCGATATCTCGTGTGATCCGTCCAGGGAACCTACAATTGGTATGTCCATGATGTGCTCAAACGATTTAAGATGGAGGACAGCTCTCCATTCGACACTCCAATCTGCGTCAATCACAAATTGGGTGCTGAGTCAGACGGTGATGCAGATGTGGACCCAACTCAATATCGGGCTATTATAGGTTCTTTAATGTACTTAACTGCTTCTAGGCCTGATATAATGTTTGCTGTTTGTCTTTGTGCTTGTTTTCAGGCAAACCCAAAGGAATCTCACATGAAGGGTGTGAAGAGGATCTTGCGGTATCTCAAGGGCAAACCGAAGCTGGGGTTGTGGTACCCGAGAGGAGGAGACTTGGAGCTAGTCGCTTACACAGATTCTGATTATAGAGGGTGCAATCAGAGTCGGAAGTCAACAACTGGAGGATGTCAGTTTCTTGGTGGCAGATTGGTGTCGTGGCAATGCAAGAAACAGACTTCGGTCGCAATTTCAACCTGTGAGGCAGAATACATGGCAGCATCCAACTGCTGCTCCTAGGTTCTTTGGATTCAACAACAGTTGCGCGACTATGGTCTGAATTTCTTACTTACTCCTATTTGCGTTGATAACACAGCTGCTATCTCAGTAACTAACAATCCCGTGAAACATAGTAAAACTAAACATATTGACATACGTCATCATTTCATACGGGATTGTGCTAAGAAGAAACTGATAGTGCTTGAAAAGGTGGATACGCTTGATAATTTCGCTGATCTTTATACTAAAGCGTTTGATAAAACAAGATTTCAAAACCTTATCGAGCTAAATGGGATGATCAATCCCGAGTAACCATGCTTTTCTTGTAATATTTAAAAAAAAAAAAAAAAAAAAAAAGGGGTCACTATCGCTTAAAAATATGTCGGTTACATCAGTTTGAAGGACTTGTCTTCGGATATGTTTTGGTCCTCATTTTCTACTTGTAGATTTTGAGGATAGCCATTAACCAGATTACTGATTGTGACCGGGGCGGTTTATGATGAGTTTTCATTCTTTCGCTTAAAATTAGTCGATCATACTTAGTTATAAGGACACATACTAGTATGTGGTCGGTCCAGCTGATCCATTGGATCTTCGGGATAGCCGTTTACCTGAACACTTTGTTTTGGTCGGGGCGATTAATGTTAAAATTTTGAAAAAAAGGGGAAATGAAATTATTTTTCAAGTCTACTACTTCGTTAGAAGTACGTTTGCTATGTTAAACGGAAAATTGATCCAACCTTGGAAAATGATAGATATACTAACTTTGTGTGCTTAACTGGTGAGGTTATTAGGCTTAAAAGGCTTTAGGACAGTCATTGTATGTCATGGTAACTTTTTATGGTGCGTAAAAGTAGAGGTGATACAAACTAAAACTACTTGATTTTACGTGGAAACTCCTTACGAGTTTTGCATGTCTTCATATATATCTTTCCGAATGATAGGCAGAAAAGCGATTACCCAGTCATACACGAGCCCGTAAGTGTTCTGATTCCCGTGAAGATAGCGTTTCAAGAAACTGCAGTGATCCAGATTCGGGACTTGCAGTTGGTTTACTACTCTGAAGTCTATGTAAATTTATGAGTTATTAAAAAAAAAATAATAAAAATAAAATTTTTTTTGAGTTATTGAAACATTCTATAGCTGAAAATGTCAAGACTTCTCAATCATAGAGTAAGAAGGAGAACGGGAAGCAGATGAAGAGTAATTACAAACCTAATCAGACACTATAGGTCGAGGTCAATTCGGGGTGACTTGGGGAAAGCCAAATACGCTTTGAGGATAGATAGGAGGCATCAATATTTCTGAGTTGTTGCCCACTTAAATTTTGAGGCATAATTGAACCTAACTCGTATCACAGAAACGATGAAAACCATCTTAAGTTATTTACCTGCTTACAACCTGTTTCCTTATGTCATAATACAGCTAAACACGGATCTATGTGACAGTCACATACTTAGTATGATTCCTGTTCGGATCTTTTCTAAAACGTAGCAGTCCCTATCGAGACTGAAATTTGATCCCTTATACTTAAATTGTTTAAAGTTTTCTTTTTATGTAGTTGTATTTTTTTTATATAACAGGTTACTTGGACTTGATCGTGTCATTTAGTCCTTAAAGGAAAGTTTTATAACTTGATTGAAAAAATGTTAAAATTATAAGGTTAAATTTTGTAAATATAGGCGATGTTGTTGAACAGGCAAAGTTGTGGATAACTTCGCCTAGGCGAAGTTATCCGTAACTTCGCCTGTATAACTTCGCCCCTATATAAGGATTTTCAAGAGTCAAACAGTTCATTATTCTCAACTCAGCGAACTTATATCCTCCGTTTTCACAGCGAACTTATATACATATCCATACTTGTTTTCTTTCTTCGTTCTCAAACCGATTTAAAGGTTGGTTGGGTTATTACATCGTATTATCCGTTCATTGATGTTAATCTAAGGTTGTTTCGACAACTGGGTAATAACCTCTGACGACCGATCCTAAAACCCGATTTGAAAACTTGTTTTCACGTGGTCATGTACAACCTGGTCGTTTAGTTATCATTAATATCATGTGTTTTAGCCTCCTCAATCGTCAAATATAATCGAAACATCGGATTTTCGAGTTTGAATCAAACTCACTGTCGCCGATTCATATTCAGGCGAACTTAAGGTTTAGGCGAAGTTATCCGTAACTTCGCCTGATGCTCAACTTCGCCTGAAGCTTAAATTCGCCTGAGGCGATGTTGTGGTGAGGCGAACTTAAAGATGAAGTGAAGTTGTTCCCAACATCGCCCCAACTTTAACTTCGCCTGGATCCTTTTAACTTAACAATTATTAGACGAACTTAAAGATGAAGCGAAGTTGTTCCCAACTTTGCCTCAACTTTAACTTCGCCTATACAGTTTTTATCACAACTTCGCTCATGGTAACAAGCGAACTTGTGTTATGTCTTAATGTTTATCTAACTTGGTTCGTTTGTTGCAGATATGGCTGCTGTTGCCGGTGCTGGAGGCGATGACGGAGGAGACAATCAGAGGCAATTCTTCCCGGGTCACAACATGTTCATCACCTTAGACCCGGAAGCGAGTGGTGTGGAGGATTATCGCGAGATAATCACATTCCTCCTACGCTCGAGGATATTTCACGCAATCACGACGACTCTGCCGACATCCTTACCCAATATCGAGGATTTCTGGCAGACGGTGGAGTATGATTGTCGTGTTGAGCCCCCGGTCATGAGAGCAACAGTAAATAATCAAGAAGTTCAGTTCTCATCTGAACAAATTCGGGTGGCGTTACGCTTTGGAGAGGAGACTCGGGACGACCCGACTGACTTTGTGGCTCCGTTTCGTGATGGAGCGTTTCTGCGAATGGGCTATTCTGGTCCATTGGGCGATACCCAGAGACGGAAGGGGTTCCTGCTCGATCAGTGGCGCTTCCTCATGCACGTTATGATAGTATGCATGTCTGGGAGGAAGGCGGGCACTGATGGTATGGGTGCGACCATGCAGTCAGCAATGACTGCTCTGACTTATAACAAACGTTATAGCTTTAGTCAGATGGTCTTTTACGAGATCGACAGACAGAGGAGGGCGATAGATCGGGAGCGGTTCATAATGTATCCAAGATTCATCCAGATCATCTTGAACCATGTGGCTCCGAATTTGCCTCAACGATGCCCGATAAGATACGTGGAGAGTGTGAGCAAACGTATCTTTGCTCAATGTCGCACATCCAGTGCGAGGAGCAAGCCAAGGTTTGGCGGCCAAGGTTTCTTTGACATGGATCGTTTTGATCCACATGAAGAAGTGCAGGTCTCTGCTGCACAGGTGAGGGAAGTGATTGTGACTAGAGCAGCTACGACGGTGGCTGACTCCGATCTTGACGATGTTATGAATGAGGCAAGGAGGATGTTGGTGACTAGAGAGAGGACGTTGGGGAAGAGAAAGAGGACGGTGGATGATAGTGAGTCAGAGGAAGAAGAGGAGGACATACACAAGTTGATCAGACGTTCGAGACGTGAAAGGACAGGTGCTGGTATGGGAGCTGGAGAGACTTCACGTGTTATACGTTTTGCTCCATCCGTACTGTCAGGTATGTCAATTGTTCCCACTTCTGTACAGGTTTCAAGCGCCGCAGATGTTCCTGTGGTGGCTACATCAGCTGTTGGCATCCCATCCATCACACTACAGACGACGACTCCGGAGATTGTGTCATTACCACCTCCAACGCTTACTCCTTCAGAGGTGGTGGCACGGTTTGTAGAGTCGACGGTCGTCGCAACTGCAGGGTTGTCGGTCACGATACCACCTGCGGTTACGTCCACAACTGCTTCTGACGTCCCGGTTACATTCGAGATCCCTCCTCAGTATACTCAAGACACATCTAACATGAGGTTTGATTTCGATGCAACCCTCTCAGACTCGGAGAGAATAGCTGCACTTGAGCGGGTCGTGGCAGAGCAATCGAGGATAAACTTTATCCAGACCCAGGCTATTCAACGCCTTGTAGCAGAGAATCAACTACAGTCGTCCCTCCTGGTTGAACATGGGCGTATTATAGATGCTATGAAGGAGTTCTTGCCATCTCAGGGGGAGAAAGGCTGTAGAGGCGACGAGTT